>NC_077227.1:448607217-448960591 GCF_027887165.1 Monodelphis domestica
GCAAAGGAGTTCTACCAAATTCCATTTAGGACATAAATATGGTACTGATTCCAAAGCCAGGCAGGTCAAAAACAGAGAAAGAAAACTATAGGCCAATCTCTTTAAAGAATATAGATTCAAAAATCTTAAATAGGCTACTAGTAAAAAAGCCATCAAGAGCGTTTATCACAATGACCAGGTAGGATTCATACCAGGAATGCAAGAATGGTTCAATATTTGGAAAATCATCCACATATTTGACCATATTAACAAGCAAACCAACAAAAATCACGTGATTATCTCAGTAGATGCAGAAAAAAGTCTGACAAAATACATCACTCATTCCTATCGAAAACACTAGAAAGTATAGGAATATAAGGGCCTTTCCTAAAATAATAAATAGTATATATCTAAAACTATCATCAAACATCATCTGCAATGGGGATAAACTAGAAGTCTTCCCAATAAGATCAGTAGTGAAACAAGGATGCCCATCATCACCTCTGTTATTTAACATTTTAATAGGAACACTAGCTGTAGCAATTAGAAAAGAAAAAGAAATTGAAGGTATTAAAATAGGCAATGAGGAGACCGAGCTCTTTGCAGATGATATGATGGTCTTAAAGAGTCCTAGATAATCAACCAAAAAAGCTAGGAAAAATAATCAACAACTTTAGCAAATTTGCAGGATACAAAATAAACCCACATAAATCATCAGCTTTTCTATATATCTCCAACACAGCTCAGCAGCAAGAAGTAGAAAGAGAAATTCCATTTAAAATCACCCTAGACAATATAAAATACTTAGGAATCTATCTGCCGAGACAAACACAGGAACTATATGAACACAACTACAAAACACTCTGCACACAAATAAAATAAGATCTAATCAATTGAAAAAACTTTGATTATTCATGGGTAAGACAAGTTAACATAATAAAAATGACAATCCTACCGAAATTGATTTTCTTATTCAGTGCCATACCCATAGAACTACCAAAAAACTTTTTTACTGAATTAAAAAAAAAACAAAAACATTACAAAGTTCATTTGGAAAAACAAAAGATCAAGGATATCCAGGGAAATCATGAAAAAAATGCAAAGGAAGGAGGACTTGCAGTCCCAGATCTCAAACTATACTACAAAGCAGTGGTCATCAAAACAATTTTGTACTGGCAAAGGAGGATCAGTGGAATAGGTAAGTGACCTCAGCAAGACATTCTATCATTCTATGATAAGTTCAAAGATCCCAGCTTTTGGGACCAAAATCCACTATTTGATAAAAAAAACTTCTGGGAAAATTGGAAGACAGTATATGAGAGATTAGGCTTGGATCAACATCTCACACACTACCCCAAGATAAACTCAGAATGGGTGAATGACTTGAATATAAAGAAGGAAACTATAAGCAAATTAGGTGAACATACAATAGTATACTTGTCAGATCTTTGGCAAAGGAAAGACTTTTAAACCAAGCAAGAACTAGGAGGAAAAAAACACAAAATGTAAAATCAGTAAGTTGGATTACATCAAATTTAAACGTTTCTGTACAAACAAAACCAATACAACCAAAATTAGAAAGGAAGCAACAAATTGGGAAACAATCTTCAAAACAAAAACCTCTGATAAAGGTCTAATTACTCAAATTCATAAAGAGCTAAACCAATTGTATAAAAATCAAGCCTTTCTCCAATTGATAAATGGACAAGGAACATGAATAGGCAATTTTCAGTTAAAGAAAGCAAAACTATTACTAAGCACATGAAAACATGTTCTAAATCTCTTATAATCAGAGAAATGCAAATCAAAACAACTTTGAGGTATCACCTCACACCTATCAGATTGGCTAACATGACAGTAATGGAAAGTAATGAATGCTGAAGGGGATGTGGCAAAGTTGGGACATTAATGCATTGCTGGTAGAGTTGTGGACTAATCTAACCATTCTGTAGGGCAATTTGGAACTATGCCCAAAGGGCACTAAAAGACTGTCTGCCCTTTGATCCAGCCATAGTACTATTGGTTTTGTACCTCAAAGAGATAATAAGGAAAATGACTTTTACAAGAATACTTATAGCTGCGCTCTTTGTGGTGGCAAAAACTTGGAAAATGAAGGGCTGCCCTTCATTTGGGGAATGGCTGAACAAATTGTGGTATATGTTGATGAAATACTATTGTGCTCAAAGGAATAATAATGTGGAGGAATTCCATAAGAGCTGGAATTACCTCCAGGACTTGATGCAGATGCAGAATGAAAGGAGCAGAACCAGGAGAACATTGCACACAGAGACCAATAATACACTGTGATACAATCAACTGTAATGGAGTTCTCCATTAGTGGCAATGCAGTGATCCTGAACAACTTGGAGGGATCTAAGAGAAAAAACACTATCCACATTCAGAGGGAAAAATGTGGGAATAGAAACAGCAGAAAAATAACTGCTTAAATCCACAGGTCGAGGGGATATGATTGGTGATATAGACTCTAAATGCACATCCTAATGCAAACACTAACAACATGGAAATAAGTTTTGATCAAGAATACATGTAATACTCAGTGAAATTGAGAGTCAGTGGGGTTAGGGGAGGGAGGGAAATAGTATGATTCTTATAATGTTATAAGTTGACTAAATAAATTAATTTAAATTTTAAAAATTATACATCTTCCCTAGTCTTGTATTTTCCCTATTGATATGCCTTTCCATTCATATTCCCTGGCCATGAGTCTTCTTTTTTTTACCTTTTATTTAGAATAGTTTTCCATGGTTACATGATTCATTAACCCCCCCTTTTTTCAAAACCTGTTTTCTTGTTATTTGTAATTGCCTTAATTTCCTCTTCATTAGAGGTGAGATTGCCCCTTTCATCTTTGATTCTGTTAATTTGATTTTATTATTTCTTTTCTTATTAGATTGACTAGTACTTTATCTATTTATTTGTTTTTTCAAAGTAGCACCTTCTATTCTTATTTATTATTTCAATAGTTCTTTTACTTTCAATTTGATTAATTTCTCCTTTAATTTTTAGGCTATCCAATTTAGTTTTTATCTGTGTATTATAAATTTGCTTTTTTTCTAATTTTTTTAAAGTTAGAAGCCCAATTAATTGATCACTGACCTCTCTATTTTGTTGGTATAGGCATTCAAGGATATAAATTTACCTCTGAGTACTTCTTTTTCTGTATCCCTTAGATTTTTATATATGTCCTCATTGTTGTTATCTTTAATGAAGTCTGTAATTGTTTCTATGATTTCTTCTTTCACCCACATGTTTTGGAGAATTAGAGTATTTAGTTTCCAATTAACTTTAAATTGCCTTTGCACGGACTCTTGTTAATTTTAATTTTTTATGATCTGAAAAAGTGGCATTCATTAATTATGCTTTTCTGCATTTGTTTGCAATATTTCTCTAACCTAGTAGATGGTCAATCTTTGTATATGTGCCATGTACTACTGAGAAGAAGATATATTCCTTTTCATTCCTGTTCAGTTTTCTCCATATATCTATTAATTTTAATTTTTCTAGCATTTCATTTACTTCCCTTCTTTCTTATTTATTTTTTGGGTTGATTTATCTAGTTCTGAGAGAGGAAGTTTAAGATTCGTTACTAGTATGGTCTTACTATCTATTTCCTCCTTGAGCTCCTTAAATTTTTCCTTTAGAAATAATATTACTTCACTTTTAGAGTACCTTTTAACAACATATAATTTCCTTCTTCGTCTCTTTTAATCAGATCAATTTCTATTTTGACTTTGTCTGGTATCATGATTTCTACTTCTGCTATTTTTTACTTTGAATGATGCATTGTATAGTCTGCACCAGCCTTTTACCTTTAATCTGTGTGTCACCCTGCCTCAAATGTGTTTCTTGTAAACAACATATTGTAAGATTGTATTTTTTAATCCACTCTGCTAGTCACTCCTGTTTAATGGGCAAATTCATCCCATTCACTGTTAGTGTTATGATTACTAATTGTGTGTTGACCTCCATCTTATTATTCCCTTTAGATCCTCCCCTATTACCTTTCACTCTATTCCTTCTCATCAGTATTTTGCTTTTTGTCATCCTCCCAGTTCCCCCTCCCTTCTATTACCCCAACTTCCCTTATCTTGTTTCCTTCTATTCTTCTTTGGGTAAGATAAAATTCTATGCCCCATTGAGAATACTTGTTTTTCACTCTCTGAGCCAGTTTCAAAGAAAGTAAAGTTTAATTATTGCCAATCACCACCCTTATCCTCCCCTCCATATTGATTTTTCTCACCTCTTATGGCTTCTTGGCCCTCGAGAAGCCACAAGGTAGGAAGATAGAAAAGGGATAGAAGTTTCGGATTCCACAAGGGGTGTGGTGGAGCCAAGTTAGAGATATGAGATGGCAGAAATGAGTCAGAAAACCAGGCCTTATTGATTATAAAGGAGCCACAGCAGAACCCCAATCAGTGGACTTCTCAGAAAGGCTAATTCCCATCCAGTGATCCAATTTTAATGCCACACACAGGTCAGAGACATGATAGAGAAAAGAAAGTGCCTGGCTGAAGGCCAGGTCCCAGGTGAGAGAGATAGAGAAGGAAAGGAATTAAAGATGGAAGAGGCCAAGCTCCAGCAAAGACAGGCATCAGTGAGAGCTAAGATCCAAGAGAGGGCGGAGATTGCTGTGGCTCCCCTTTTAATCTCTTTGATATGCAAATATGCACAATACATAGGAGTGATTATCATTGGTTAATGACAAGGTATAGGTGTGGTTTATCTTAGCCAGGTGAACACAAAGAAACCTGTTTTTCCTGCCTAACCTGGGGGAAGCTGGGATCAAGGGTCAGAGGCTTTCCTAGCCATGTGCAAGACTGAGCATGCTCTCTTCTAAGTCACTCTGTAACTTCTAACTGTTTCCCTTGTCCCTAGATAGGGGTGGCCTGCTACACCTCTTTATGTTATATAATTTAACCCATTCTGTGTCTGCCTTCCCTTTTCTCTCAGCTCAAGCCCTGGATGAATTTTTACATCATTCATATGCATACATAACATATTATATATACATACCATTCCGTATCATCATATTTACATATGTCATATCATCATATATCAAAATATACATAATATTATCATAATTAGCTTACTTTTCTACCCTTTTTCTAAGTAAATTCCTTCTATCTTCTCCACTACTGAGATTAATTTTTGAGAATTATAAAAATCTTCTTTCCATGTAGACATATAGACATTTTTGCCTTAATGATTTCATTAAATTTTCTCTTTCTTATTTACCTTTCCAGGCTTCTCTTGTGTCTCATATTTGGCCTTCAATTTTTTTGTTTATGTCTGGCTTATTCCTCAGGAATGCTTAGAAATCTTCTATCTTATTGAATGACCATTTTCACCCCTGAAAGTTTATACTCAGTTTTGCTAGATAGGTGACTCTGGGTTGTAAACCCAAATCTTTCACCTTCCTAAATGTCTTATTCCATGCCTTCTAATCTGTTAATGTAGAAGTCACTAGGTAGTGATACTGATTGTGCAGATTAAAACTAAATCTAGCCACCTCCTTCCATTCCTCAGTATCCCCTCTCAAGAGAGGCAATAGAAGGTATTACCCCAGTAATTAACTCATTAATTGTGCAGAGAATAATAATCCCTTGTAAATCTGAATACAACACACCCATCTTGCCCATTAAAAAACCAAAAAGGGGGCGTGATGGCAAGAACCTCTATAGATTCATACAGAATCTGAGAGCTATAAACAATCACGTTATAAAGAGACACTCCATAGTTTCCAACATAAATACTATTATTTTCTCAATTCCTAGCACAGCTACATACTTTACAGTAGTGGACTTGTGCTCAGCCTTATTTTCCATTCATATACATGAGAACTCTAGGCATATCTTTGCTTTCACCTGGAAGGGCTCAAAGATACATGGAGTTGTCTGCCCCAGGGTTACGTGGAAAGTCCAGGTTTATTTGCACAAATTTTGAGCCAAGACACAGATAATATAACATTTAAAAATAACAAATTAATCAAATATGTAGATGATCCTACTCTTGGCTTCAACAGACTCAGAAGCATGTCAGGAAGACAGTAAACAACTTCTTTTGGAATTGAACAAAAGAGGTCATAAAAACTCAAAGGATAAGGTTCAGTGGTGATTCCCTAAAATAGAATGTGTGGGGTTCATCCTGACTGTGGGTTCCTCCAAAATGAATTGAAAATATTCAAAATTTAAGTGCTCCTACCACTAAGAAATAGTTGAGAGCAATTTTAGGAGCAACAGGGTTCTGTAGACAATGGATTCCTTACTGTGGGGAAATTACTAAACCTCTTATAGTACTAACAAGGGATTAAGTCCCTGAACCCCTCAAATTAGAGCCAGAACACTTGTCAGCTTTATCAGATCTAAAACAGGCTATCCTGTCTGCCCCTGCTCTAGGCATCCCATATTACAACAAGCCATTTACTTTGTATGTACATGAGTGAAGATGGGTAGCTTCAGGTGTTTTAACTCAGACTTTGGGGCCTTCTCAGTGCCTAATTGCTTATTATTCTGCCCAACTGGACCCAGTAACATCAGGAGCACCACCATGTCTTAGAGTAGTAGTTACTACAGCCTTACTAGTGACAAAAAGTGTTGATCTAGTATTAGGATGCCTATTAGCAGTTATGTTCCCACATGAGGTAGAAGCATTGTTGCTAAGGCATAGAATATAGGCATTATTGGATCAGAGAATTATAAGGTATGAAATAACCTTGTTAAATAGTGAAAACATTACTTTGAAATGCTGTACAACCCTTAACCCTTCCACCTTGATTCCAGATTTACCAACTTCAGGAGAACCATTACACAGTTGTGATACCTTAGTGTCCATGGCAGTAAAGTATTCAAATAATCTCTTGGAACCTCCTTTAGACAATCCAGATCTGGTCTTATTTACTGATGGTTCCTCTTTTATGACGGATGGCATATGCTACACTGGAGTTGCTGTAATCACAGAATTTGCCACTGAGTGGTCAGCTTCACTGACCTCTAATATTAGTGCTCAAGGGGAAGAACTCATATATCTGAAGCATGCCTGTATAATTGCCAAGGATAACAAGGCAACAATTTATAAGGATTCTAGATATGCTTTTGGCATTTTTCACTTGGTCGGGATGCTATGGCTCCATAGAGGATTTTTAACCTCAGCTGGAAAATCTATAGCTAATACAGAAATTATTAATGAAGTTCTTTCTCCTCTCCAGTTGCCAGAAGCCCTAGCTGTAGTTCATTGTTCTACCCATACAGGTGGCACTGACCTTGTCTCTAGGGGAAATGATCAAGTAGATGTCGCTGCAAAACTAGCAGCCATAGAATGGCCTGAATTTATTTTAACATTACCAACCACTTATGACTTAAATTTATCACTTTCCTATAATGAAAAGGAAGTGGAAAATGGAAGCAAAAATTCAAAGCAAAACAAATTAATGGAGTATGGGTGTCATCTGAAGGAAAACCCTTGCTCCCTAGAAGTTTCTATCAGCAAATTTGCCAATCTATTCATTAAAATGGTCACTTTGGTACCCAAGGCATCATGGACTCCATTAAGAGAGTATGGAAAGCCTCTGGTATAACTACTATAGCCTCTAAAGTGTGTACAGCCTGCTCTACCTGCCAAGCATATAACCAGCATACCTTTCATGGCAAAGCCTTTGGTGGGCAACCTCTGGCTTACACACCTTTTGAGTACCAACAGATAGATTTCATAACAATGCCAAAGACAGGACATTATAAATTTTGTCTAGTAGATCATAGTAGATCATAATAGATAGATCAACTGACCAGATGGACAGAAGCATTTCCTGTAGCCTGAGCCACAGCAGCTTTTATTTGCTAAGGTGCTTTTAAAAGAAATTATTTCTCACTTTGGCCTGCCAGCATGTATTGATTCAGATAGAGGAAGTCATTTTTACTGATTCTGTCCTAAATCAGATATATTCTTGCTTGGGGATAACTCCCAAATTCCACGTTCCATATCATCCCCATCCTCAGTCCAAGTTGAAAGAATGAACAGAGAACTTAAAACTATGATTGGCAATTTATTCACTGAGACACATTCAAAATGACCTGAAATTCTTCCTCTGGCCCTATTTTATCTTAGGAGCAGGCCTAGAGGAGATCTACACATCTCACCATTTGAGATGCTTTTTGGACATCCACCTATACAGGCTAAGCCTTTCTCCTCTGCATATACATCACTATTAGGGGGAGATACTACTATTGCTTCCTATATACAGGAATTACAGCAAAAACTGCTGGAACTTCATGAATCCGAAGCTACAGTACAAGCTGGACCATGAGACTTTTCTCTTCATGACCTAAACCCAGGAGACAAGCTGTATATTAAGAATTTCCAGTATACTGGACCAACTCAGCCTTCCTGGGACGGGCCATTCCAAATATTGTCAACTACTCCAACATCTATAAAGATTGGAGAAAGGGACTCTTGGATTCATTGCTCACTTGTAAAGAGAACATCTATTGAAATTGATTGACTGTATCCTATACATGCATTGGAGATAATGATCCATTGACAAGTAGAAGCTGTTTTTTTAAACACATTGAATTCCTGAATTTTTTTTTTGCTTTTCTCTTTTTCCTTATTTTTATTATTGCTTTTTTAGTGTGTTTAGAATATTTGATTTTTCCCTTTTCTCATTTTTTGTACTTAAGGTACATACAATCAATATTAATTTTATTCTACAATAATATAAGTTTAAAAATATATATAATATACATATATATATTCGCTATAATATTAATACATACCCAAACAGCTTTAGACTGTGGGAATCTGCCATTTATTGATAATTGTTATGGGACTGTGATTAATGTTTGTGTCTGATTCTAGGAAACGGGATGAAAAAGGAGCACAGACTTAACCTGAATAGTGCCAAAAAAATACACAGGTCAAAAAAAGAAAGAAACCAATCCTGGTAGGATTGATGCACTTCTAAGCCAATACAAAGGACTTGAACCTAGTGTGAGGCTTGAGGTTGTGACACTTGACATATGTTAAGACATAGGCCTTCCTTGTATCCACACTCTTTGTGAAAATACTTACAGACAAGTACCAAAGTTTGGCTATCATCCTGGATCCCTCTATCCCTGAGAATGAAGGTAAAATTAGACCAGGAATGGCACTTCCATATGAAAATAAAATTCTAGTTCCTTTTCTTCTTATAGTATGCCAACTTCCTGTAGTCTTGGCTGCAAATGGGGAAGTGAAATATTACTGCATTCTGTCCTACAGACTTGTGTTACAAGGGAATCACTTTAAAAGACTGATATATATTAATTTAAGGTCGCCAAGGAATCAGCTATGTAATTCCTAAATGAAAAACTCAAGTCAGCCGTCAGCCTTTTTTTGGAGTTTAATTACAATAGGAGCAAGAAAGGAATTAGAGATATATATAGAGAGAGAAAGGGGAGAGAAGGGAATAGGGCTTAAATACCCCTTCTGTTTAGGCTGGGCCAAAAGGCCCAAGCCCTTAGATAGCTGGGGCAAAGAAAAGAGATCAGTCCCTTTCACTCACGTGTCCAAAATGGAGAAACAGTCTCAGAGGCCCCCACCTTCAGCTTCCTTCAGAGCAAGCTTCCTCCGAGCCCAGGAACCACACCGCTCCAAACTCAACCTCCTTCAGTCTCCAGACCCTCCTATCTTTAAGGACACCATCCAAGTTGCCTCCCCTCAGTCCTCACATCTACCAATCACTCTTCATCAATTTCCCTGTCAATGGAGGCTCTCGCTTAACCCAGGACCGCCCAGAGGTTTCTGGCTTTTGCACATGTCTGTTGAAGGTCATATTTTCAAATGATTAAATCTATACTCCTTTGCTACAGCCCTTTCTAAATCCTGTTAACTTGAGTATGGTAGAGATTGGAATAATTAAATTTTGATCTAGGCTGCAGCCCTTACTCAATCCTATTAGGACTGAATAGGGTGGAGATTTATTCCAAGTATCTCCATTGTATCAATTCTAAATCAATCAAGACTCAAAGAAATTCCTGTTCTATGCTTAAGCATAGGTCAAAGTCCTTTCCATTGTTCAGCAAAGGGTTTCTGTCCTAAAGTAATCTTAAGAAGGGAAGAGAAGGAACCTCCCATGCCAATGGAGTTCCCATTCCAATAGACTATCAGTAAGAAATTTTCCAAGTATGAAATATCCCAATGGTGAAATTTCCAACATTTATAAGTCTAAGGAAATTTGAGGTTTACAATCCCCCCTGATGATCATTGGGAGACTAGTCTCCCCATTGATCATTTAATATAATCATTTTGTAGTTCTAAATTCACTTCTAACTAAAGATATACACAATATTCAATTTTCTAAGAGAAATTAGAATAGTGAGAGAGGAAATAGGAAAGAAAAGAAAGCAAAACCAATGTTTGCTAGGCGCATTGACAGAAAGCCAAATTAGGGGCAGTCCCTTTTGGCATAAATGTTACAATAAATGTTCAATCAAAAGTTCAGTCCAATCAATCACATCCAAAGTTCATTCTTGATCTTCTTGATGAAGTGTAGGTTTTTGGCATCTTTCTGCAACAGTTCATTCTCTGGATATAAAAGTTTCAAGCTTCTTTCCTGAAGATCTTTTCTCAAACAAAATCAAAGTCTTTGAATTTTTTTTTTTAAAAGTAAAATCTTAAACAAAAGTCTTGGATTTTTATAAAAATAAAATCTCAAACAAAAAAAAAATTCAAAAATTCTTAGATTTTAAATTAAAATACAATCCCCCCTGAAGTAAGTATTTAAAAAAATATATCAAGTTTAGCTCAGAATGCAATGTTCAGTTATGGGGGTATATGTGTCAATTATCAAAAGAATAGAAAAATAATCAAAAACATAAGAAAAATTCAAAATAGGCCTTGTATAGGTCCAGTTTAAAGTAATTTCTATCCCACAAGTATGTAGGACAGAATACAGTAATATTTCACTTAGCCATTTGTAGCCAAGACTACAGGAAGTTGCCATAATATAAGAAGGAAAGAATTAGAATTCTATTTTGATGGGGAAATGTCATTCCCTTGTCTGATTTTTTTCCTTCAGAGATATAGGGAGCCAGCATGATAGTCAAGCTTTTTACTTGTTTGAGTACTTCGAAAAGAGTGTAGATACAAGGAAGTCCTACGACTTAAACATAAGTTAAGCGTCGCAACCTTGAGTCTCACTTTAATATTTCATGTGTGCTCTATTGGCACTATTCAGGTTTAGTCTGTGCTCCTTGTTTTTATCCCTTTTCCTGGAATCAGACACAAACATTAATCACAGTCCTATAATATTTTATCAATAAATGGCAGGTTCCCATAGTTTAAAGCTTTTAGGCATATATTGATATTATAGCAAGAGTATATATATTAACTTGTATTACTGCAGGGAAAAAAATATTAATATTAATTATGTGTACCTTCAGTACAAAAAATGAGAAAAAAAAATCAAATATTCTGATCAAAAAATAAAAGAAAAGAAATAAGAAAAAATAAGAAAAAAAATCAGTAATTCAATATATTCTTGAAAGAAAAAAAACCAGCATCCATTTGTCTATGGATTATTATCTCCAATTCTTATGATAAGATAGAGTCACAATTCATATGATAAGATAGAGTTAATCAGTCTCAGCAGAAGATGCTTTCTTCACATGTGAGCAGTGAATCCAAGAGTCTCTTTCTCCAATCTTTATAGATGTTGGAGTAGTTAATAATATTTGGAATGGTCCTTCCCATGAAGGTTCAGTTGCTCCAGTTCGCTTGAAATTCTTGATATAAACTTTATCTCCTGGGTTCAGGTCATGCAGAGAAAAGTCTAATGGTCCAGCTTGTACTGCAGCTCCGGATTCATGAAGTTCACGTAGTTTGTGCTGTAACTCCTGTATATAGGAAGCAATAGTAATATCTCCCCCTAATAGCGATGTATAAGCCGGGGAGAAAGGCTTAGCCTGTATAGGCGGATGTCCAAAAAGCATCTCAAATGGTGAAATATGTAAGTCTCCTCTAGGCCTGCTTCTAAGATAAAATAGGGCCAGAGGGAGAATTTCAGGCCATTTTAAATGGGTCTCAGTGCATAATTTGCCAATCATAGTCTTAAGTTCTTTATTCATCCTCTCCACTTGGCCTGAGCTCTGGGGGTGATATGGAACATGGAATTTTGGAGTTATCCCCAAGCAAGAATATATTTGATTTAAGACAGAATCGGTAAAATGACTCCCTCTATCGGAGTCAATACGTGCTGGTAGGCCAAAACGAGGAATAATTTCTTTTAAAAGTATCTTTGCAACAAAATCTGCTGTGGCTCGGGTCGTAGGAAATGCTTCCGGCCATCTGGTTAGTTGATCTACAATTACTAGACAAAATTTATAACGTCCAGCTTTTGGCATTGTAATGAAATCTATCTGTAGATGTTCAAAAGGTGTGTAAGCCAGAGGTCGTCCCCCAAAGGCTTTTCCACGATATGCATGTTGGTTATATGCCTGGCAAATAGGGCAGGCTGAACATACTTTAGAGGCTACAGTAGTTATACCAGGGGCTATCCATACTCTCTTGACAGAGTCCACGATGCCCTGGGTGCCAAAATGACCATTTTTATGAATAGATTGGCAAATTTGGTTATAGAAACTTCTAGGGAGCAGGGGTTTTCCTTCAGGTGACACCCATACTCCATTAATTTGTTTTGCTTTAAATTTTTGTTTCCATTTTTCCACTTCCTTTTCATTATAGGAGAGTGATAAATTTAAATTATCAGTGGTTGTTAATGTTAAAATTAATCCAGGTCCTTCTATGGCTGCTAGTTTTGCAGCGGCATCTGCTCGGTCATTTCCTCTAGAGACAGGGTCAGAGCCACCTGTATGGGCAGAGCAATGAACTACAGCTAGGGCTTTAGGCAGTTTGAGAGCAGAAAGAACTTCATTAATAATTTCTGCATTAGCTATGGATTTTCCAGCTGAGGTTAAAAATCCTCTTTGGAGCCATAGCATCCCGACTGAGTGACAAATGCCGAAAGCATATCTAGAATCCGTATAAATTGTTGCCTTTTTATCCTTGGCAATTATACAAGCTTGTTTTAGAGCTATGAGTTCTGCTCCTTGAGCGCTAATGTTAGAAGGTAGTGAAGCTGACCATTCAGTGGCAAATTCTGAGACTACGGCAGCTCCAGTGTAACGTATGCCATCCCTCATAAAAGAGGAACCATCGGTAAATAAAATCAGATCTGCATTTTCTAAGGGAGTGTCCAAGAGATTATCTCGAGGCTTTTCTGCCATGGACACTAATGTTTCACAGTTATGTAGTGGTTCTCCTGAAGTGGGTAAATCTGGAAGCAAGGTGGCAGGGTTAAGAGTTGAACAGCGTTTCAAGGTAATATTTTCACTATTTAATAAGGTTATTTCATACCTTGTAATTCTCTGATCCGAGAATGCCTGTGTTCTATGTTTTACCAATAATGCTTCAATCTCATGTGGGCACATTATTGTTAATGGACATCCCAATACTAAATCAACGGTTTTTGTTACTAGTAAGGCTGTAGCAGCTACTCCTCTAAGGCATGGTGGTGCTCCTGCTGCTACTGGGTCTAGTTGGGCAGAATAATAAGCAATTGGGCGCTGAGAAGGTCCCAAAGTCTGAGTTAACACACCAGAGGCTACTCCTCTTCGCTCATGCACATATAAAGTAAATGGCTTGTTGTAATCTGGGATGCCTAGAGCAGGGGCAGACATGATAGCCTTTTTCAGATCTGTTAGAGCTGACAAGTGTTCAGGCTCTAATTTGAGGGGTTCAGGAACTGAATCCTTTGTTAATGCTATAAGGGGTTTAGTGATTTCCCCATAGCAAGGAATCCATTGTCTACAAAACCCTGTTGCTCCTAAAATTGCTCTCAGCTGTTTCTTAGTGGTAGGAGCACTCAATTTTTGAATGTTCTCAATTCGTTTTGTAGAAATATAACGAGCACCCGCAGTCAAGATGAATCCCAAATATTCTACTTTTTGGAGACACCATTGAACTTTATCCTTAGAGATTTTATGTCCTCTTTTGTGCAATTCCAAAAGAAGGTGTTTGCTATCTTCTTGACATGTTTCTGCATCTGTTGAAGCCAAGAGTAGATCATCTACATATTTGATTAATTTGCTATTTTTAAATGTTATATTGTCTGTGTCTTGGCTCAAAATTTGCTCAAATAAGCTCGGACTTTCGACATAACCCTGTGGCAGCCGACACCAGGTATATTGTGAGCCCTTCCAGGTGAAAGCAAAAATATGCCTGGAGTTTTCATGTATTGGTATGGAAAAGAAAGCTGAACACAAGTCTACTACTGTAAAGTATGTAGCTGTGCTAGGAATAGATGAAATAATAGTATGTATGTTAGAAACTACGGAGTGTCTCTTTATAACGTGATTATTCACTGCCCTTAGATCCTGTACAAATCTATAGATGTGCTTGCCATCGGGCCCTTTTTTTGGTTTTTTAATTGGCAGGATGGGCGTGTTGTATTCAGATTTGCAAGGGATTATTATTCCCTGTTCTATTAATGAGTTAATAACTGGTGTAATACCCTCAATTGCCTCCTTTGAGAGGGGATACTGAGGGATAGAAGGAGGTGGGCTAGATTTAGTTTTTATCTGCACAGGAACAGCAGATTTAAGTAAGCCTACATCAGAAGAAGATGTGGCCCAAAGAGACTCCGGTATATCTTTAGGTATTTCAAAAATGGAAGGTTCTTTTGCCTCCTGGTTTTCCGAGAGAAGTACAGGGAGTAAATTTAAAGATTCCTCTGGTACTTCTAATGATAATGAGCCATCTGGGGAGCAGGTTATTGTGGCTCTGAGTTTGCATAGAAGGTCCCTCCCCAGCAAATTTAAAGGGGAGTCAGGCATCAAAAGGAAGGAGTGTTGTACCTCTAGGGGTCCTACAGACACCATTCTAGGAGGAAGTCTTTTAACTCTTTGGGTTATTCCTGATACTCCCATTACATTCTCTGAGCCAATAGAATAACATTGTAAATCAGGTGTTCTCTTTAATACAGACCAGGAAGCTCCGGTGTCTAATAGACAATCATAATAAGTGTTACCCACTTTTAAGGTAACATGGGGTTCATTAGTATGGGGAGGGCAGTGGATAGGGACAACGGGTAGTAGGACATCAGGGTCTGGGAAATCAAAGGTTGTATCCTCTGATTCCTGTGCCCCAGCCCCCCCCGGGCACCATCATTTTGTTTGGGATATTCCTTGGGCACCCCCCTGAAGGGCACCTCTCTGAGGGTCATTAGTACCTCGAGTAATTTTTGGACGAGCGCCATTTCTCATATATTGTTGAGTATTATCATTAAAATTTTCTTCAATTTGAGCATTGTCATTAAATTCCCAATTCCTATTTCTATAATTCTGGTTTCTAAAGTTCTTATTTCTATATTCATTATAGTTATTTCCATAGTCATTATTATAATTTCTAGAATTCTGGTTTCTATAACCATTATCATAATTTCTATAGTTATTATTTCTAAAACCATTATTAAACTGTGTATTCCTTCCAAACATCTTAAGAAAGGTTCTACATTCCATCATTTTGTGGCCCTTCCTCTCACAGAAGTGGCAAGTAATGGATTGATAATTGGATTTCTGGAGAGGGGCAATTGTCGTTGGTTCATTATCATGCCCACTTTCTAATTTAGTTATCCTATCTATTACACATCTCATTTTTTTCTTCATTTCCTCCATGTCATCATTATTCTCTTTCTCCTTTTCTTCGTTTCCCTTAAAAACATATATAGCTGTTTTTCGCAATTCTTCAAGGTCCATATCTGACCATCTTGGGCATTGTGTTTTAAAATAATTTTTAATTACTTTGCATGAATTATTTACAAAGATTCTTCTAACTTGTCTTAAACTATTCTCTTTATTTAAGTCCCAATCTAAGTATCTGTCCCCAAACTCGATAATTCTGTCCATAAATCTGGAGGGTGTTTCGTTTTCCTTTTGCTTAATTTTTTCCAGTTCCATCCACTTATCTGTACTGTCCGCACATTCCTTCATGGCCGTGAGGATGGCCTCTCTACAATGGTATAGTTGTAGATAGTCCTCAGGATTATTATAGTCCCATTCGGGATCCTGAGATGGCCAATGTGCTGCATTACGCCCCCGGGTTTTGTTGACATGAGCAATTATTTTATTTTTTTCACGTTCACTTAAAAAAGCCTGTAGTAAGCTCTCAACGTCCTTGTAAGACGGATTATATTGAAAAAATATGTCTCCCATCTTTTTTGTTACTAGAAAAGGATCTTGTTCATATGTGGGGATATTTCGTGTAAATTCATTTATTTCTTGGGGAGTAAACGGTATCCTATGTCTTAAAGTCACCACATCCCCATTTCGTCCTATTTCAGGTACTTCTCTTAGAGGAAACAGGCCTCTAGTTGAATTTTGCACCTGTGGGTCAGTTTGACAAGGACAGGTTTCTCTAGGAGGACAAGATCTCCCTTGCATTGGAATTTGGTTTTCTGTAGGAGAAGGAACATGAGAAGCTGGGATTGCAGGGGAAGGGTTTTGGGGATTAAATTCAGACAAGATTTGCACTGCACGAGAGAAGCAGTCTGTTAACTGGGCTATAGGGAAGGTGTTTTCCATCTCTATTTCAGGGAAGGAAATTTCCTCATTCAAAGGTTCAGAAACAGGTCTGTTTCTGGTAGAGTGGGTGTTTGCCCATTGATCCTGTAAGAAACATTTTAGATCTTCTAATTGGGCTTGCATTTTTTCCTCAATTTTTCCTATTTTATCTTCCATATCTCCCATTTTATCCTCAATATTTCCTATTTTATTCTCAATATTTCCTATTTTATCCTCAAGTTTTTCTATTTTATTCTCAATATTTCCTATTTTATCCTCAATTTTTTCTATTGTATCCTCAATTTTTTCTATTGTATCCTCAATTTTTTCTATTTTATCCTCAATATTTTCTATTTTATCCTCAATATTTTCTATTTTATCCTCATTTTTTTCTATTTTATCCTCAACATTTTCTATTTTATCCTCAATATTTTCTATTTTATCCTCATTTTGTTTTATTTTATCCTCATTTTGTTTTATTTTATCCTCATTTTGTTTTATTTTATCCTCATTTTGTTTTATTTTACCCTCAATATTTTTTATTTTTTCATCTCTAAATATAGTATTGAGGAGTACAAAAATGACAGTACCTATTAATATAAAAATTTGGAGGTATCCTTCATTCCTCAATGCCCCTACTTCTTCAGCTGCCATATAATTGTCAAAGAATGTAGTACTCATTTTTATATGTATATTTTGTAATTTCACAAAACACGTGGGGAGCAGGGCAAAGCAACAAACTTTCCACAGGGTTTTTTTTTTTTTAATCCAGGAAGTTGTTCCTTAAGGGAAAGGATATTTAGAAACAGTTCTTCCAGCCAGGACTTTAGAGTCCTGTTGCTGAGATTTAAAAACAGCTGTTTTCTGTCTATCAGAGTCACACAGCTGGGAAGTATCTGAGGTCCGATTTGAACCCAGGACCTTCTGCCTCTAGGGCTGGCTCTCAATCCGCTGAGCTACCCAGCTGTCCCTTAAGATTAAAGGGAAGAAAAAGAAAAAACTGCTGATTCCAATTTAACTTAAGGAGAAAAGAGAAAAAGTTTTTTATACTCACGTGTTCTAGCAGCTGTGTCTTTAAGCCAAGTTTTTTTTTTTTTTTAAAAAGGACTAAGTGGTGAAACAGTATAGTAAAAAGGCAAGGAAAAAGTTTTATTGAGAGGATTCTTTAGACTCCCGTGTGGTCAGCCACAATGTTACAAGGGAATCACTTTAAAAGACTGATATATATTAATTTAAGGTCGCCAAGGAATCAGCTATGTAATTCCTAAATGAAAAACTCAAGTCAGCCGTCAGCCTTTTTTTGGAGTTTAATTACAATAGGAGCAAGAAAGGAATTAGAGATATATATAGAGAGAGAAAGGGGAGAGAAGGGAATAGGGCTTAAATACCCCTTCTGTTTAGGCTGGGCCAAAAGGCCCAAGCCCTTAGATAGCTGGGGCAAAGAAAAGAGATCAGTCCCTTTCACTCACGTGTCCAAAATGGAGAAACAGTCTCAGAGGCCCCCACCTTCAGCTTCCTTCAGAGCAAGCTTCCTCCGAGCCCAGGAACCACACCGCTCCAAACTCAACCTCCTTCAGTCTCCAGACCCTCCTATCTTTAAGGACACCATCCAAGTTGCCTCCCCTCAGTCCTCACATCTACCAATCACTCTTCATCAATTTCCCTGTCAATGGAGGCTCTCGCTTAACCCAGGACCGCCCAGAGGTTTCTGGCTTTTGCACATGTCTGTTGAAGGTCATATTTTCAAATGATTAAATCTATACTCCTTTGCTACAGCCCTTTCTAAATCCTGTTAACTTGAGTATGGTAGAGATTGGAATAATTAAATTTTGATCTAGGCTGCAGCCCTTACTCAATCCTATTAGGACTGAATAGGGTGGAGATTTATTCCAAGTATCTCCATTGTATCAATTCTAAATCAATCAAGACTCAAAGAAATTCCTGTTCTATGCTTAAGCATAGGTCAAAGTCCTTTCCATTGTTCAGCAAAGGGTTTCTGTCCTAAAGTAATCTTAAGAAGGGAAGAGAAGGAACCTCCCATGCCAATGGAGTTCCCATTCCAATAGACTATCAGTAAGAAATTTTCCAAGTATGAAATATCCCAATGGTGAAATTTCCAACATTTATAAGTCTAAGGAAATTTGAGGTTTACACTTGTGGGATAGAAATTACTTTAAATTGGACCTGTACAAGGGCCTATTATGAATTTATTCTTGCTTACTCGACATTTTATATATATAAATATATATAGGTATTTTTATTCTGATTTTGAATTTTTTTCTTTCTCCCAAAAGTTTAACTTTCTTCCATTTTTCCATATGTTTTTGGTTTTGTTTTTCTCTTCTTTTTAATAATCAACTTATATACCCCATAACTCAAACATTGCATCCTGAGCTGAACTGGATGGTTTTTTTTAACACTCACTTCAGGGGATTTTGTATTTTAATAAAAATCCAAGATTGTGAAATTTTTGTTTGAGAAAGAGCTTCAATGAAGAAGCTTGCTAACTCCTAAATCCAAAGAATGAACTATTGCAGAAAGATGCCAGAAAACCTACACTACGTCAAGAAGATCAAGAATGAACTTTGAGTGTGGAAGATTGAACTGAAGTTTGATTTAACATTTATTTGAATGTATACTCCTATGCCAAAATGGGACTGCCCCCTAATTGGTTTTTGTCAATGTATTCAGCAAACATTGATTTTGCTATCTGTCCTTCTTCTATTTCCCTCTTTATCTAACTATTGTAATTTCCCCTTAGAAACGGAATATTGCATACATCTGTAGTTAGAAGTGCTATAGGACTACAAGATGATTATGTGAAATGATCAATGGGGAGACTGGTCTTACAATAATCATCAGGGGGATTGTGAAGATTGGATTTAGCTATCTCCTGATTGTAACAATGAGGATACTTAGTCTAACAAAATCAGGGATGTCTTCGGAAATTTACATTACTCCACCCTACTTTCTCTAACAAAATCAGGAAGGTCTATAACCATACTTAAGGATTAAGTATTTAGGAGGATGACCTTTGATAGAGAAAAATGACAAATCAGAAACAGCTGACAGACCCCTGGGTTGTCCTAAGTCAAGCTTAAGCTACCACTGGTACAGATGAGACATAGGAAAGTGATGTAAAATTGTCTATGTATTTCTTGTCACTTCCTCTCATCACTTCTTTTTCCCAGGAGAGGTGGCTCTGGCTGGTGACTTCCTATGAGCAGGCTGAGTTCAGTTTGATCCTAGAACTTGAGCCTGGAGGAGCTCCCTCAGACAGCTTCCTTGAGACTGTCATGTGGTGAATTATAAGACTGACTCCTTTTCCCTTGGCTCTCAGGGGAGGCCCCCTTGGCCAAGGCCTTGAACTCCTATCTGGTTCAGCTTCAGCCAGAGCAACTTAAATTAACCCTTTTTCTCTCCCTCTCTCTTTCTTAATTTCTTTCCTCTATATTAATTAAAATCACCATAAACTTCCAGCTGACTTGAGATTTCCTTGGTAACCAAATTAATTTAGATTTTAAGTCACAAAGCTAAAATTATCCTTTACATAGCTTCATGGTATTTGAATGGTTTCTTTCTGGCTGCCTGAAGTATTTTTTCCTTGGTTCTTGAATTTGGCTATTACATATCTGGAAGTTTTCAATTGAGGATTTCTTTCTGAAGGCAATCTGTGAATTCTTTCAATTTCAATTTTATTTTCTTGTTCAAGGATCTCTGGGTAATTTTTTTGATAATTTATTGTAATATGATATCCAAGGTATTTTCTTCATCATGGCTTTAAGGTAATCCAATAATTCTCAGATCATCTCTTTTAAGGATGATATTAGAAAATAAGTATTGTTTTATTAGTTTAGAGATAAGAAGTAGAGTGGCTGACTTGAGAAAGAATTGGAGTTTGAAGCAGAGCTGAGAGACCATGTCAATTTCAATTGCTGACAGTTATAACAATTTTTTCTGTCTCAGTTACTGTCTCTGGCAGTTGGGAG
Organism: Monodelphis domestica; assembly: GCF_027887165.1. NCBI lineage: Eukaryota > Metazoa > Chordata > Mammalia > Didelphimorphia > Didelphidae > Monodelphis > Monodelphis domestica. The sequence continues at coordinate 448,627,796 of NC_077227.1, forward strand.
TTGGTCTCTGGCAGTTGGCAGAGACACACTTTCAGAGGCTCTCTCTCTCTCAGGGCTAGAGGAGGTAACATCTTTTCCTCTCTCTCTGTCTGAGGGAAAGACTGAAAGAGCTTAGTGTTTTACTTTCCCAATTTGGGAAATACTATTGACTATCTATTGTGGTTTTTATAGATTGATTTAACTCTGAGAAGACCAAAGAAAAACCTGTTCTTTGGTTTGGACTCTGAATCTTAACAGATTCAGAGTCCTAACTTGATTCTTGTTGAGGCTCAGCCAGATAGCCTTTGTTATTTTATAATTTGAAGGTGAAGTTAAGAATTATAAGGATAATAGTGTTTTTTATTTAGGTTTTTTTATTTATTTAGGTAGTTTTTTATTTAGAATAGTATAAATTTGGGTTAGTCAGATCAGGGAGGATTAGTGTAGGCTGTGAAACACAGGAGAAGCAGTTCTTTGTGGAACCAGGGAGTTTATTTGGGTGGATTTATGATCCCTTAGAATTAGAAATCCTTGTTATTCTTATATATTTCAATAAATATTTTACTTTTATAGTATGAGTCTCTTTAGTATAATTGCACCTGGTTCTGAAGGGAAGTTCACATTTGAGCTTCACTTCACTTCATCACTGAAGATACTTTTGATTACATCTATCAAAAATATCTGAACAATTTTGAACCTGTATTGGCATAGTTTTGACATCTATTTTTATTACTTGCCAATTATTATTTTTACACTCTCCTAGACCTGTTTTCTAGGTCAGTTGTTTTTTTTTCAATAAGATATTTGATGTTTTCCTCTGATTTTTTTTTTCATTCCTTTGATTCTGCTTTATTGTTTCTTGATTTCTTATGAAAACTTTCATTTTTAAATGGTCTATTCTGATTTTTAAGGCCTGGTTTTCCTCTGTCAGTTTTTGGTTCTCCTTTTTCAACTGGTCCTATTCTTTTTGTATCACTTTCATTTCTCCTTGCATCCATTTTCTTTATTCTTGCATCACTTTCAATTCTCTTCCCCACTTTTCCTCTACCTCTAATAATGGTTTTTGAAGTTTTTTTTTGAGCTCTTCCAGAATCTGTGTCCTATCCATATTTTTCTTTTGGACTTTGGGAGTGTTTCCTTTGTTTTCCCTGTCCCCTTCCATGTCTGCAACTTGCTCTTTGTTTCCATAAAAAAGTCTTTAGAGTCAGGTGCTTTTTTGATTGTTTGCTCATTTTCCCTATCTAATTATAGATAGGCTCTGTTTTCTGGGGAGTTGTGGTACCCTCTTAAACTTCAGTCCTTCCTTGATGTTATTTTTGACTGATTTTCAGTGTTGTTACTAGCTTACCCAATGGTCTGAGGGTTTAGAGCTCTGAGAGTCCCCTACCCCTGCTTATTCAATTGACCCTTAAGATGCTGTTGGTTAAAGACTTTTCTCAAGCTTGCATGTAAGCTTTTGGTCTCAGTCTGAACTTGATCAGGTCAGGTGCTGATCAGATTCTAGCCCTAGGCTTTGGCACATATTTTTAGGGTCTCAAGGTGTTCTTGATTCAATTAAGCACACCCTTTATTGCCCTGTCCTGGAGGTCCACCCCTAGTTTTGAGCAAAAAGATCCCAGGGATCTTTTGTGTCCTCACCCCAAGTCCAGACTGGGATTCTTGGCTTTGGATTTCCATGGCTAGAGCCTCTTCAGCCCAGATGCATTGGGTTGGGATTCTGGACTTCTCCAGAGGTTTACAATTTAAAGGCTGTTAATTGACTTGAACCACTGATTGCCCGGCAGGTTCTCAGGATCTGATTTAGCTTGGATTTAATTTCAGGAACCTTTGAGAGCAGATGTGTGGGGTGGTAGGGTGTGTGGTTTGCTCTTGGCTTGCTCTTTACTTGCTGCTGTGCTTCCTGCTAGCTCTGCTTCCCTCATGTCTCAGTTCTCAAGAGGATTTCTGCCTACCTTTTGGGTTTTTCTTTTTTTTAAATGTTGTTTCCCTCTGCCTCTGTTGGTTCTTTCCCTCCTGTATTCATTTTGTGGTGATATTTTACTCTTGGTCAGAGAGGATTTTTGTGGAGAAATGGTAAGCTGCTGCCCTAGTTACTCTTCCATCTTGGCTCTATCCTTTGATGTCCTTTAAAATAGACAAGTAAATTTAAGCAATTTATGCAAACTTTGCATTGTTATCTTTTAGCATCCTACAATATTAAATGCTTCTAAACTTCTAAAGTTTGTTTGTGCCATGTATTTGTGTGGTTTCTATTTGCTAGCATTCTGTGGGTCTATCTAGGTTTTGTAATCTAAATCTAATACCAAAGAATAATTCTCAATTTTATTTTATAATTTCATCAAAGATGGTACTTATGCCTTTTATTTCATAATATTTTTTCTTTCTGTAAGACCTATAATCCTCAAGCTTATAGAGATTACAAACTTTTACCCAATTTTGTTATATTTTGATTTTATTCAGTAAATTTTTTTCAACTCTGCATATTGAGTTCCTAATCTACTTTTCTTTACAAACTTTCTGTTATGAAGAGAGTATCTGACATAATTTTACATTTTTAGTCACTTTTTAAATTTTTTTTACTTTTTGAGAGCTCTGCTCTCCACTCTCATTTCCATCATAATTCTTATTTTATGTTTTTTGGTGGGTCTCTGAATAATTTTCAGGTTGAAGAAAACTGACTTGAATCAGATCCCCTGAGTTCAAATTCCACCCCTGGGCTTACTACAATATTATCTTGGTCAAATCACTTACCCAGTCAGCCTGAACCTCTAAAATGTTGGTAGTTCATTGGTGAACATTTCCCTTTTATTTTATTTTTTAACATTTCTCTTTCACAAAAGCTTTTACTGATATCTTTTATTTTGCATCACTTTCAATTACCAATACATCTTTTTTTCTCTCTAGTCAGAGGCATTCCTATTAACAAATGATTAAAAAAATTTTTATAAGTCTTCATTAAAAATAAACACCACATAAACCAAATCTAAGTAGGATATTATTTTTAAAGATGTCATGGGTTTTAATCACAAAAATTTCCCTTTAATTTAGGATTCTCAAGTTGACTTTATTTCACAGTATTTAATCTTTCCACTAATTTCTTTTATTACTTCTTCATTTTCCCTTCTTGATTAGATTCTCTGCTCATTTTACTATGATGGGTTTTCTGTGATGAGAGCATTTCTTTTCACTTTTTTCTGTTTCTTATTCTTATACTATATCTGAGGAAGTGAGGTGGCATAATAGAGTGATAGGCAAGGAGACAACAATTGAGCTAAAATTTCAACTCAGATACTTGCTGTGTGAACTTGGGAAAATCACTAAACCTCTGTTTGCCTCAGTTCCCTATCTGTCAAATGAGGATAATAAAAGCATCTACCACCCAGGGCTGTTGTGAGGATCAAATGAGACAATATTTGTAAAGTACTTAGCACAGTGTCTGGCACATTATTATTATAGTTGGCAGATTTTGGGATAATTTGAGATAACAGAAAAGTAAAGATCTCTCATTCAATCATTTTTCTTAAGTCCCCTTCTTTTCCTTTCTTTTTGCTGATTTCCCCCCTTTCACTCAGTCTTTTTGTGGGAATTCCCTGCACATAAGTTCCAAAATTCATTGCTGGAGTCCTTCCTCATCAACTTCTGGCACTCTCTTGGGGCTAGAAGAATTCATGAGCCTCTACTAGAGAGGAGTGATCAGGCTGGATCACTGTAATGGGGAGACCTTAAGAAGCAAGGAAAAATGTTACTACAACAATGCAAAAATCAGATTTGGAGCCTAGCAATGCAGGGAATAAATAGAAAGTGCTGGGCACAACCAAGAGTAATATAGCCTTCTGTTATTATTGTTTTTTTTTTTCCCTATAGAAACTTCAATGTGGTGAAATCATTTCCTTTTTTCTTTTTACTTATTATGTTATTTATTACTTTAATTCTAAGTATCATATGTTGCTGTTTTGAGGTGGAGAGGGGGTTTAGACATAGCATCTTACTCTGTCTGCCATCTTGCCAGAAGTCCATTAGTCCATATGTCTGCAAGAAACTGGCTTCATAAAAGAATCCTACAAAAAGTACATCAAAGACTACATGAAATCAATCAAAGGCAGACTTGAGCACCAGAAGCCAGATAGAGTAAAATCTTTTATGATGGGAGCTGCAGAACAAATCAAACATATCCTTGCTAATTTTAAAAACTATCAGTTCAGATTGCATGGTAGCTCTCTTGGGCTTTTGTGAGGATGGTTTGACTCTATGTTTTTCTTTCAGGATAATTTTGAAATGGAGAAATGTTAACAAGTTCTGCTAATTACTTTCATTTACCTATTATCATAACTGGCTACTGCTTTTTGTCATCTACACAATATCGGGACTTGCACAAACTTGAACTGATGTCATCTTGAACTTAATTCATTTAATTTTGACCTTGATTTCAATGGAGGCATTGTTTTTAAAAGCATCATGTAAGTTGTCCAAAGCATATTTAAACCTCATTCGCCTCCCCCCTCAAAGTTCATAAGACATATTGCTTTTGTTTCCTCTAAGTACTGTGCATTTTATTTTACTAAAAGGCTTTGAAGTTTAACAATACTTACATGGCCTCTGGTACTTCAGTCAAGTGTAATAAACAATTCACCAGAATGTCCCATTCTCCATCTATTTGGAAGAAATTGAAATTAACTGCTCAAACCTTGATTTCACCGATTTTCAATTAAGCTTTCATTAATTATCTATGTATGATTACTTTTAGTAACATTCACCATATCTCATAACTCCACATTATTATTTTTATCATTTACAATGTCAGTTAATCAGTGACGTTTATTGTTCGCCTTCTATATGAAGAATAATATGAATAATACTTTGGCCAGGATAATAACATTTTACAATATATAGTTCTTGCTCTCAGAATTATAGACTATGAAATAAAATAGATGTAGATAAAGGGTTTTTTTTTTGGGTCGGGGGGAAGTAATGATGTTTTTCTATCAGTTGTTCTATTGAAACATATTAATAATCTATTAACTAGGTGACATAACAGAATCAACTTGATAAAACTCCCTAAATTCAATGCTAAGTGATCAATGAGAATGAAAGGGATTATATTTGAACAGGAATAAGTCACGAAGCACTTATTTCCTAAAGAATGTGTGTTTGCATATCATATTTGCCATCTAGTTTCCTCTTTGGTCAATAAGTCAAATGGTAACTAGATGGTGCAGTGGACTTGAGTTAAAATCCAGCTTCAGATACCTACTAGCTGTGTTACCCTGGGCTAGTAACTTAAATCTCTGTGTGCCTCAGTTTCCCAAGCCACAAAATAGGAATAATAATAGTACTAATAGAAATAGTTACTTATCTTACAGATTTGTTCTATCAAATCAGAAAATATTTGTAAAAGCACTTAGGCTAGAATGAAGTAGGCTTTACATAAATGCTTATTTCCTTCCCTTAGTGATGAGTTTTATGTAAGATCTAGTCAGAACAACATAAATTTAATAGAAAAAAGCCATTGATATGTGTTCTTTATCTTTTAAAGAATTTAATTCCAGTAGAAGATCCCAAGAGCAATGGCTTTTTAAAATATAGAAATACCTCCTCATGTTTTAGAAAATATTACTTTCTGTATCCTAAAGAGATTAAAGTTAAGGGAAAGGACCTACTTGAACAAAATTATTCATAGCAGCTCTATTTGTGGTAACAAAGAACTGGAAACTGAAGGGATACCCATCAATCAGAGAATGGTTGAACAAATTATAGTATATGGAATATTATTGCACCATAAGAAATGACAAAGATGAACACACACACATACACACAACCACCAACAACAACCCTGGAAAGATATATATGAAGTGATACAAAGGGAAGGGAGCAGGACCAGGAGAACATGGTACATAGTACCAGAAATAAAGTATGATGATCAATTGTGAATGACATAACTGTTGTGAGACTCATGACAAAAAAGACTATCCACTGCTTGAGAAGGAACTGATGAAGTCTGAATACAGAGTGAAGCATGCCATTCTTTCACTTTATTTCCTCCATGAATTTTTTTCTACCATAATGTTACGTTTCTCCTTTCACAATATGATGAATGTGGACATACATATTATATAATAATTCATGTATAATATAGATTATTTTAGCTTTAGTTTTGAGGAATTTGAAGGGGTGGGAGGGAAGATAGATTGCAAAATATCAGAAAACAATTATTAAAAATTGTACCAACATATAAACTGGGAAAAAGAAAAGAATATCTTACTTCCACATGAAAGATTTGGGAGAGCTGCACATAATGGACTATTGGAAAAGTACTTTGCCACACCTATTATCAGGATTACAAACATCTCTGAGAAATTTACAAATGAGAAAAGAAGATCAAAGAAATTAAGAGACTTCTGCAGTCACACAAGTAAAAAGCAGCAGATCTAGGATTTCATCTCAGTTCTTCTAACTCCAGTAATCCTTCCACTTATACCTTATAGTCTTTAGTTCACTTAAACATGAGGCTAAGCTATGCACAGAGTCAGCACTAATTTCTTTTATATTACCAATGAAGACACAAAATCTCAGAAGCTGAAAGACTTTATTTCTTCTTTTGGAGGGGATTGATATAAATTAGACATGTTTCCTTAAATTCATGTTAAATTTCATAATTAGACAATATACATGATTTCCCAAAGGATTATTTTTCATGGCAGAAAGGATGGCCAACAGAATCAACAGCTTTCTCTCTCTCTCTCTACCCAAATCTGGACTGCAATCTGGTGACTGAAAACACTCTAGGTAATGACTGTCAGTTTTTTTTGGAATCATTTAATTTGGCAACAATCCTGTTCCAAAAGTTTGGTAGACCATATGCTTATTTTTTTAAATCAACATGAATATGAATTAATTTTGTTTCCAAGATAATTTTTAGATTTTTCAAAATATGTTTTGAGATTTGATTGAAATTTGTTTGAGGTAGAACAGAAACAGATCTGAGAAATTACTGCCTTAAAGGAGAAAAAAAAGATGATTTGGGTTTTGATTTTGGTTGTTACTCATGATCAGTGATTGAGTGCTCTCTCCTTTTGGAAGTCAGAGCACAGTTCAGAAAGTATTACTTGCTAGCTAGATATCAGTATTTGGTGCTCTTGGGTTCATTTTCTTATAAAATCAGAACTGGTAAGTGAATTTCTAAGAGAATTGCCTGAGGCACTGAGAGGATTAATTGAATTTCATAAATACAACCACCTAGTGTGAATTTAGAGGCCAATTTAGAATTTAGGTCTTCTTGATTCTGGAGCCAGCTCTATACATAGTCAGGCTGCCTCACTAAGCAAATCTGTGAGAACCAAGAATCTCTGTTTTGCAACTCTTAGACAAAACAAAAAGTCTCATATCTATTGCCCAAAGTCCTTTGATTTTCTAATTTTTAAAAGTATACTCAGTTTAATAATCCTATCTTTTAAAAAATCTTATTAATGTATTGTAGTAACTATATGATTTTCTGCTTAGGGCTGCAGTAATTGCATCCTAGAAATTTTGGTATGTCATTTCATTATTATTTTCTTTTACATAATTGATCTTGTTTCCATGATTAGTTTTTTGTCCCATTTATTATTTAAGATTTCATTATTAAGTACCCATTTGGGTCTGTATATTTTGTTTGTGGTCCCTGAACCAAATTCTGTGTGTGTGTGTTTGTGTGTATAATGATCTATAAAAGATGTATTGAGTAATCATGGCTTCAATCTAAACGCCACACACTTCCTCTCCCCAGCACTGAACGAAATAGACTACATCAAAGGAGCATAAAAATCACCTTTGGCGGAACGGGACTCCCCAGTATCCCACAGAGGTGAAGGTATGTGGGGCTTGAACATTTCCACACTATAATAAGAAGGAGGAAAAGCTTGCACAGAAAAGTGAACTGAGCCGCCCTTCCCCCACCCAACCTCCCCCACCAAACCAGAGTGAGCTATAGGAGCGCTCACCGGGACAGCGAGTGAGTGGGGAACATCTCTGTCTGGGGGGGGGGGTTCTCCAGGGTCCTTGGGATCTGGGGACTGCCAGGAAACAACATCTCAGAGCGGTTTCACTGGAGAATCCGGCGCTGATTACGGTGGTCAGCAGAGCTGTACTTGGGGCGGCTACACTGAACATCTCTGCTGAGCTAAACACCAGGGGTGGACCACACATTGATTATCTGGGCGGAGCTGAACAACTGGGCAATGTGGCTGTGATCAGGGACCCAGCGCTCTAAGAAACCTCAGAGGCTGGGAAAAACTAGTCTGAAGCAACCTAAATTCACAGAAAAACCTCCCATATAACCCAGACCCCAGACCAAAAAGGAAAGGGGAATAAAACCACCAAAGGGATGGCTCACATGGCCCAAAATCAAGCCTCCAGGAAGAAAGGGAAAAAAGTGACTATTGAAAACTTTTATGGTAGAAGTACCCAAGGAAAAGAGGAGAATGAGGAGGAAATCCAAAAAAATCAGAACATGCCTCCCAAAATGGAAACTATCAACAAGCTCTGGAAGATCTCAAACTGGAACTTATCCAAAAGATGGAAACCTGGAAAGAAAAATGGGAGAAAGAGATCAGCAGTCTGACAGATAAGACTGCTCAATTGGAAAAAGAGCTCGAAGCATCCAATAGAAGGGCAGACAAAGCTGAAAAGCAAAACCAGTCCCTAACGACCAGAATTAAGCAACTCGAAGAAAGCAAGATGATAAAACAGCAAGAATCAATAAAGCAAACACAAAAAATTAATGAATTAGAAGAAAACATAAAATATCTCACTGAGAAGGTCACAGATCTCGAAAACAGAGGGAGAAGAGAAAACCTCCGAATTATCGGTCTCCCAGGAAAACCAGAGATAAACAATAAACTCGATATTATTCTACAGGAGATTATAAAAGAAAATTGCCCCCATGTTCTGGAGCAAGGGGGCAAAATAGAAATAGAAAGGATTCATAGAACACCTTCTATACTAAATCCCCAAAAGACAACCCCTAGGAATGTAATTGCCAAATTCAAGAGCTTCCAAGAAAAGGAGAAAATCCTACAAGAAGCCAAGACGAGGAGCTTCAGATATAAGGGGGCTTCCATAAGGATCACACAGGACTTAGTGGCTAACACACTAAGAGACCGCAAAGCACGGAACATGATATTTAGAAAGGCAAGAGAGCTGGGTCTCCAACCAAGAATCAACTACCCAGCAAAACTGACTATATACTTCCAGGGGAAAGTATGGGCATTCAACAAAATAAAAGATTTCCAAGCATTTGCTAAGAAAAGACCAGAGCTCTGTGGAAAGTTCGATATCCAAGCACAGAAAGCAAGAGAAATGTGAAAAGGTAAATATGAAAGAAAGGGAAAAGGAGATAAATCTTATCTTTTTCTTTAAGTCAAACTCTCTTCTATAAGGACTACATTTACATCAAATTATATATATTAATATGTGGGGAAAATGTTTTGTGTAACTCTCATAAATTGTAGCATCATAAGAATAGTTAGAAGAAGCATGCATAGGGAAAGATTGGGGTATTAAGAAGATTTGGGGAAAGTGGGGGCAAAGAAAGGAAAAGGAAGGGGGGAACCATCGATAATACTAAGATTTACTTCAAGAAATGGGAGGGGGGACTTAACAGAATAATCTTTCCCATATAAAGATACACATGGGAAGGGGAGGGGAAGAACTCTTATATGAGAAGGAGAGGAAGAGAGTGTGAAGTGGAATTACTTAAACCTTACTCTCAGTGAAATCAAATCTGAGAGGGAAGAACATCTAGATCCAGTGGGATCCTGAATTCTATCTTATCCATTAGGGCAAGAAAGAAAGGAAAATTAAGGAGGGGGAGGGGGAAGGAAGTACAAAAAGGGAGGGAATGAGAAGGGGAGGGGAAAGGAGTGTAAAAAGGGAGGGGCTAGAAAGGGAAGCATCTCAAGGGAGGGGACTAGGGGGACTGACCTAAAGTAATCACTGGTTGAAAAGGAGAAAGCTAAACAAGAAAGGTCAGAACTAGGGGAAGATATCAAAATGCCAGAGAATCCACAAATGACAATCATAACTTTGAACGTGAATGGGATGAACTCAACCATAAAACGTAGACAAATAGCAGAGTGGATTAGAACCCAAAACTCTACCATTTGTTGTCTTCAAGAAACACATATGAAACGGGTTGACACTCACAAGGTTAGAATTAAAGGTTGGAGTAAGACCTTTTGGGCCTCAACTGATAGAAAGAAGGCAGGAGTTGCAATCATGTTATCTGACAAAGCCAAAGCACAAATAGACCTGATCAAAAGGGATAGGGAAGGTAAATATATTCTGCTAAAAGGGAGTATAGACAATGAGGAAATATCACTAATCAACATGTATGCACCAAATGGTACAGCATCCAAATTTTTAATAGAGAAACTAGGAGAATTGAAGGAGGAAATAGACAGTAAAACCATATTAGTGGGAGACTTGAACCAACCACTATCAAATTTAGATAAATCAAACCAAAAAATAAACAAGAAAGAGGTAAAAGAGATGAATGAAATCTTTAAAAAATTAGAGTTAATAGACATATGGAGAAAAATAAATAGGGACAAAAAAGAATACACCTTATTTTCAGCACCATGTGGCACATTCACAAAAATAGATCATACACTAGGTCATAGAAACATGGCACTCAAATGCAGAAAAGCAGAAATAGTAAATTCAGCCTTTTCCGATCACAAGGCAATAAAAATATTAATCGGCAAGGGTACATGGAGAGCCAAATCAAAAATGAATTGGAAATTAAATAATATGATACTCCAACATAGGATAGTTAGAGAAGAAATCATAGAAACAATTAATAATTTCGTTGAAGAAAATGACAATGGTGAAACATCCTTTCAAACCTTATGGGATGCAGCCAAGGCAGTACTTAGAGGAAAACTCATATCCCTGAGTGCATATATTAACAAATTAGGGAGGACAGAGATCAAGGAATTGGAAATGCAAATAAAAAAACTTGAGAACGAACAAATTAAAAACCCCCAGAAGAAAACCAAAGTAGAGATCCTAAAAATTAAGGGAGAAATTAATAAAATTGAAAGTGACAGAACTATTGAGCTAATAAACAAGACTAGAAGCTGGTACTTTGAAAAAACAGACAAAATGGAAAAAGTACTGGTTAATCTAATTAAAAAAAGGAAAGAAGAAAGGCAAATTTACAGCATCAAGGATGAAAAGGGGGATCTCACCTCCAATGAAGAGGAAATTAAGGCAATCATTAAAAACAACTTTGCCCAACTATATGGCAATAAATATACCAACCTAGGTGATATGGATGAATATTTACAAAAATATAAATTGCCTAGACTAATAGAAGAAGAAATAGTTTTCTTAAATAATCCCATATCAGAAAAAGAAATCCAACAGGCCATCAAAGAACTTCCTAAGAAAAAATCCCCAGGGCCTGACGGATTCACCAGTGAATTCTATCAAACATTCAGAGAACAGTTAATCCCAATACTATACAAACTATTTGACATAATAAGCAAAGAGGGAGTTCTACCAAACTCCTTTCATGACACAAACATGGTACTAATTCCAAAGCCAGGCAGGCCAAAAACAGAGAAAGAAAATTATAGACCAATCTCCCTAATGAATATAGATGCAAAAATCTTAAATAGGATACTAGCAAAAAGATTCCAGCAAGTGATCAGAAGGGTCATCCACCATGATCAAGTAAGATTTATACCAGGGATGCAGGGCTGGTTCAACATTAGGAAAACTATCCACATAATTGATCACATCAACAAGCAAACCAACAAGAACCACATGATTATCTCAATAGATGCAGAAAAAGCCTTTGATAAAATACAACACCCATTCCTACTAAAAACACTAGAAAGCATAGGAATAGAAGGGTCATTCCTAAAAATAATAAACAGTATATATCTAAAACCATCAGCTAATATTATCTGCAATGGGGATAAACTAAATCCATTCCCATTAAGATCAGGAGTGAAACAAGGATGCCCATTATCACCTCTATTATTTGACATTGTATTAGAAACACTAGCAGTAGCAATTAGAGAAGAAAAAGAAATTGAAGGCATCAAAATAGGCAAGGAGGAGACCAAATTATCGCTCTTTGCAGATGACATGATGGTCTACTTAAAGAATCCTAGAGATTCAACCAAAAAGTTAATTGAAATAATCAACAACTTTAGCAAAGTTGCAGGATACAAAATAAACCCACATAAGTCATCAGCATTTCTATATAATTCCAACACAGCTCAGTAGCAAGAACTAGAAAGAGAAATCCCATTCAAAATTACCTTAGACAAAATAAAATACTTAGGAATCTATCTCCCGAGACAAACACAGGAACTATATGAACACAACTACAAAACACTCTCCACACAACTAAAACTAGACTTCAACAATTGGAAGAACATTAACTGCTCATGGGTAGGACGAGCCAATATAATAAAAATGACCATCTTACCCAAACTCATCTATCTATTTAGTGCCATACCCATGGAACTTCCAAAAATTTTTTTTTACTGATTTAGAAAAAACCATAACAAAGTTCATTTGGAAGAACAAAATATCAAGGATATCCAGGGAAATAATGAAAAAAAAAATACAAAGGAAGGGGGTCTTGCAGTCCCAGATCTCAGACTATATTACAAAGCAGCGGTCATCAAAACAATTTGGTACTAGCTAAGAGACAGAAAGGAGGATCAGTGGAATAGACTGGGGGCAAGCAACCTCAGCAAGACAGTCTATGACAAACCCAAAGATCCCAGCTTTTGGGACAAAAATCCACTATTTCATAAAAACTGCTGGGAAAATTGGAGGACAGTGTGGGAAAGATTAGGTTTAGATCAACACCTCACACCCTACACCAAGATAAATTCAAAATGGGTGAATGACTTGAACATAAAGAAGGAAACTATAAGAAAATTAGGCGAACACAGAATAGCATACATGTCAGGCCTTTGGGAAGGCCTTTAAAACCAAGCAAGACTTAGAAAGAGTCACAAAATGTAAAATAAATAATTTCGACTACATCAAATTAAAAAGCTTTTGTACAAACAAAACCAATGTAACTAAAATCAGAAGGGAAGCAACAAATTGGGAAACAATCTTCATAAAAACCTCTGACAAAGGTTTATTACTCAAATTTATAAAGAACTAAATCAATTGTACAAAAATCAAGCTATTCTCCAATTGACAAATGGGCAAGGGACATGAACAGGCAGTTCCCAGCCAAAGAAATCAAAACTATTAATAAGCACATGGAAAAGTGCTCTACATCTCTTATAATCAGAGAGATGCAAATCAAAACAACTCTGAGGTATCACCTCACACCTAGCAGATTGGCTAACATGACAGCTATGGGAAGTAATGAATGCTGGAGGGGATGTGGCAAAGTGGGGACATTAATTCATTGCTGGTGGAGTTGTGAATTGATCCAACCATTCTGGAGGGCAATTTGGAACTATGCCCAAAGGGTGATAAAAGACTGTCTGCCCTTTGATCCAGCTATAGCACTGCTGGGTTTGTACCCCAAAGAGATAATAAGGAAAAAGACTTGTACAAGAATATTCATAGCTGCACTCTTTGTGGTGGCCAAAAATTGGAAAACGAGGGGATGCCCGTCTATTGGGGAATGGCTGAACAAATTGTGGTATATGTTGGTGATGGAATACTATTGTGCTAAAAGGAATAATAAAGTAGAGGAATTCCATGGAGACTGGAACAACCTCCAGGAAGTGATGCAGAGTGAAAGGAGCAGAACCAAAAAAACAGTGTACACAGAGACTGATACATTGTGGTACAATCGAAGGTGATAGAGTTCTCCATTAGTGTCAATGCAATGTCCCTGAACAATCTGCAGGGATCTAAAAAATACTATTCACAAGCAGAGGATAAACTGTGGGAGTAAAAACACCGATGAAAAGCAACTGCTTGACTACAGGGTTGGAGGGGATAAGTCTGAGGATAGACTCTAAATGAACACTATAATGCAAATTCCAACAACAGGAAAATGGGTTAGAGTCAAGAACACATGTGATAACCAGTGGAATTGTGCGTCGGCTATGGGAGAGGGAAAGGTGGTGGGAGGGGGTGAGGGGAGGAAAAGAAAATGATCTTTGTTTCCAGTGAATAATGTATGGAAATGACCAAATAAAATAATGTTTAAAAAAAAAAGATGTATTCACTCTTTCTGCATTTTTACATTTGCAAAATTCCTATGCCCCTAATACATGTACATAGTATATTTTTTAAGTTTAATGTGGTACAGAGATACAAGTACATCTTTTTGCTGTCCCAAGAAGATATGATAAGTCTTTTAATTCTACTGTCTCAAGAAATTTTCTGAGTTTCATATTTTTCCTTTTGTTTATCTTTCTGGTAGACTTTTATCTAAAACTCATATAGGAATGTTGAAGTCTTTCACTATTGAGTTACTATCTGTATCTTTGTAAAACTCAGAAAATGTTTCCTTTATAAATTTGAATGATAAGGCATTTGGAGTGTATAAGTTTATTACTGATATTGGTTTGTTTTCTATAGCTTTTGTCAGTATGACATAGTTTCTTTTGTTATCCCTTTTAATTTTTGGAATGTTTGATTTGCTTTGTCTGATAGCAACATGGTAATTCCTGCCTTTTTATTATTCACTTGATGCACTGTAATTTTTTTCAGTCTCCTCAGTTTTATTTTGTGTTTATCTTTGGGGGTTTTTTAAATGTGTTTCTTATAAGCAATTTATTCTAGAGTTTGCTTTTCTTATCTTATATGTCATTCTTTTTAATTTTAGGAGATAGTTTAATTCATTCACATTTAAAGTTATGAGTATAAGATTTATATTTTTCTACACCTCTCTCTCAAATTGTTTTTCTTTTTTACATTATGATTTTCTGTTGTTTGCCAAAAACATAGTATTATGTTCCTTCACTTACTTTAATATATATTTTTTTAAAAACTGATCTTGTTCCTTACTCTCTTCCCTTCACACCAGTTCTCCCCTTCTTATTTTCCACCTTTTGATCTTTAGGATTTTATTTATTAGTTCCTTTTTAATCATTTGTTTTTAGCTGGTAATCTATTTTTCCCCTTTTTTCCTCTCAGTCAAGTAGATTTCATCCTTGCTGTCCTCCTGTTCAGCTAGTCCATTTAATTCATTTTTAAATTTCTTTTTTTTGCATCCCGTTCAAAAAAGGATTTTTCTCTCTCTAAGTTATCTAATTTCTTTTTATGTCTACTTTAGACCTCCATTCTCTAAATTATGACCCTTATAATAATCTGGTCTCTCTCTTTTTCTCTATTTTTCATGCAACCAAAACTTTTAAGGCATCCATTCTAAGCTCTCCCCTCTAGGTACTTTCAACCACTTTCTTTTAGGCTGTTGCCTTATGAATTCCTCTTTTCCATTGTACCTCACTCCCAGAGCAATGGCAATTACTGTAGGTGTCAAAGAGGATGTTGTCTCAGGGTAGAACCCTTGCTACCACACACATATACATCCCTAATTATGCAGGCCATCACTGATGTATATCTTTCTGTTGATCTTTTTTCCCACATTTGCCTGGAAACCTGTGTCCATGATCTACCATTCCTCCAGGTTCTGGTTGTCCCCAAGGGTCTCAATTTTCCTCCCTCCTAAATGATCACAATTCTTTAAGCACCAAATCCCCCAGGCCTCATCCAGTGAAAGGTTCTCATATCTTTTTACTAACCATCTCTGTTCACCCATAAGAGAATTCATCAGTTGAATTCACTCCCACCTCCAAAATAGGATCTCTTCCTTTCCATCCCTATTCAGTTTCTCTCTTTCCTTACTTAATTCTCTGTGGACCCTTCTCTTTCTGTGACTACAGAGGTCACCTTCTGATTACTGTTAGCCCTTGATTTAACTCCAGAACATCACACACTCTATTCTCTTTTCCCCCTGCCCTTCTTTCATGTACCTTGCCATATTGTAATGTAGTCCCACAAAAAAAAAGCATTGATTCATCTATAGTTAGGATATCACCAGGTTCTGATCATAATGCCTGCCATCTTCATCTTCATTGCTATCTCTACCAGATTTTTTACCTTCATCCCAGCTTCCTTTCTTCCTTCCATCTAGATTTATAAGATCCAGATGTACTTCCAAGCGAAAATACAGTTATGAAAATGGCTCAGGATTAGAGAAACTTTTAATTAAAAAAAAATTAACCCGTAATTATCATCGTTGAGCCCCATTGCTCTTCAAAATGCATTATTCCATTCCCTCCTATGTTTTGTAGTAGATGCATTAAAGTCTTATGCTATTTGAATATCCTTTCCTTTGTTTTAAAAGACTTTTCCCCTGATTGCTTGAAGAACATGTTGTTTATAATTTAATTATAATTTAAAATTTAATAACTATAACTTGAGGTTTACAACTTTGAGGTTTTTCTAGAGGTCATCTGTAAATTCTTTCAACTGGAATTTTGTAGTCTGTATTCAGAACTTGGGGCAATTAATTCTCTTCTTTTCTTTATTTACTTCATTGTCCTCATAAGGTTTTTTTGTCCTGTTGTGTTCTTCTGAGAGACCTATGATCCTTAGGTTGTCTCTAAGTATCCTATCTTCTATATCAGTATGTTTTATTTGCATGTTCATTTGCATGTCAAGGATTTTTTTCTCTTAATGTTATTGTCTTGTGCTTTTCTTCCTTTAAATTACTCTTCATTTCTATGTATTTGCATTATCAATCTACTATTCTCTTTCTTTTGTTTCTTTGGTGAGGCTTGACATTGCAGATTCCATTTTTTACTATTCTGCTCATTACTTTTGCTATAAGGAATATAAATTATGTCCTCATAATTCCCATTTCTCTTTTAAACCACTCAGTAATAGCATTTTGTTCTGTATTTTCCTCATATTCTTCAAGGTCCCCCCTATCATCAATAGTTGGATCATTTTCCTTTCTTCATTTTGTAGTATTTAGATGTCTGAACTCATTTACTAGAACTGGAGACTATGTTTCCTTCTGTTGTTTCTATTTTTCCTGATAAATTATCTATTTATGTTAAGGGTCTCAGAGTTTTCTTCTTCCTGAAATCTTTGGTAATTTCAGTCTTCTGTCCTCCCCACTCCCTCTTATTTTCCCTATCAATCACTTTCTGAGTCATCCCCCCTGATGGTAGTTTCCTTGGGGGCTGGATCTCAAAATATTATAAAATTCTCCTACATTGGAAAATTAATGTTTCTCCAACCTCAGATTATGCCTCAAATGAATTTTTGGTGGTCCCAGGTAGATGCTATTCTCTTTCCCTCAGGTTTGGTAGAATGCTGCATGGCCCTCTCCCCAAAGTGCTCCCATGGTGTCTTATACTGGTGACTTTTCCTACTTCCTCTCTTCCTTTTCTGACCCAGCATTGGCAGCTCAGAGGCTGCTTTCCTTGGCATTGGAGTTCAGAGATTTGTCTCTTGTGTTTCTGTGTTTCAGTTCCTAGCAGACATCTGCTTCCAAAGACTATGGCCAAACTGGCCACTGAGGGCTAAACAAACTTCCAATTCCTAGAGCTGGGATCTCCAAGGCACTGTAAAGAGGAAGAGGAGACCGCGGTTGAGGGGTGGGTTTTGTTGTAAGCCTATGTCATGTTCTTGGATCTGTTAATGCAGCCTTGTTAGTAGTGTGAGAGGTGGGGAAGGCTGCTGAATGAGCTCAGGGGCAGTAAGCATAATTTCATAGTTTGTTTGGTTTTATAATTCACTTTTTGGGGGGAAACTCTTAGTGTCATGGACCATGGAGACAACTGAAGTCACTTTATCTTTGATATATAATTTCTGTTTTAGAGAGGTTTGAGAGGTCTTGGGGATCAAAGAAAATATTAAGTCCTCTATTTTGTTGCTTATGTAATCTATAAGTGACCAAAGTCCTTTGAATTGGCCCTAACTAAAAACTGGATGAAGGAGAGTATTTTTTAGACATGGGAATTCTTAACTCTCTTCATTATGTGTTTCAGACCTGAAAGGGTGGTGTTTTTCAAAACTAAAGTTGCACTAGACAGATGTTGGAAAAATTCTGATAAAGATTTAGAAGATAAATGATTTGATACAAAGAGAGACTCCTTGCCTGGGGCAAATCCAGGATTCAGTGCTGTAAATCAGTAGCACCCCCTCAAGAGGAGCAACTGTGTACTTATTACAGTTCCCTTATCATTTATTGAATGCCATATAGACACCAGGCCATGCACCATAGCTAGTGAAGAGAGCACTTTCTAGTTCATGCATCACAAGAATTAAAGAACTGAAAGTCTAGTGTTGGTCTAATTCTTAGCTAGAAGTCAAAGTGGATAGTCCAATGGCACAATTCTCACTCATTCATTCTGAGCCCTCTAGTTAAGAGGTGAAAGCTTTCCAGGAGTCAAAATGCTTCCTTTGCCCATAGCTACCTGTAATGTAAGGATTGGAGCTTGCATCTGACTCTGAACATAGGTACACACACACACACACACACACACACACACACACACACACACACACACAAGGTCAGGGAAAAGGGAAGCCTTTTGATCATCAGTATCTTTCTTGTCATACCCAAACATAGATCTAATGATTAGTTACTCTCCATGAAATCATGCTTAAAAGACAAGAGAGTTCGTTTCTTACACATAATATACACATGCTATATTTTTAGGTTAAAGGTCCAATAGCAGCAAGGAGAACTTAAGTGACTTACACACAGATAGAAAATATCTGAGATAATACTTCCATGCAGATCTTCTATTATTCTACAGTAACTCACTGGGAATATATTTTGGCAATTTCAAGAGGCTAATTCTGCCAATTATAGTTATGTCTTCTCAAAATCCATGTGTTTTTTACATTTAAATTTAAATTATATATGTATATATATCAAATCTGTTTATAGGAAGAAATACATATGTATATATGCATGTCTTTTATTTTTACACCTACAGTTCCATATATATATATATATATATGTATATACATATACATATATATTCCCTCTTCCTAAAAGAAAACCATCCTTTATAACAGAGAAAAATAGTCCTTCAAAACTTATCAATGTATCTATCAAGCCTGACATTATAGGCAGTATTCCCTACCCATCTCTACCTACATGTATAAACAAGAGAGGAAGATGCATTCCTATATCTCTTTGGAGGACCAAGACTGGTGATTATAATTTTACATTCTATAGGTTCATTTTGTTGGCTGTTCTTTACATTTACATTGTTGTCATCACTGACTGTATCATTATCTTGTTTCTGCTTCTTTACTTTGTATTAGTTCATATGTCTTCCCAGGCAGCTATGGGTTCATCATATTCACCATTTCTCAGGGATCCAACCTGTATGTCATGGACCTCTGATCAGGAACCAAAGCTCTCTCCGTTGGATTATAAGGTTCTCTCTTATCCATCTTACTTTGCCTGGACCCAGACTCACTACATTGCCAGTCATGCTTCTTCCATGATGTCTCATCTGTCTCCATTTTCTCCCTTTCCCTTTACAATTCTACTTCTGAGAACAGTAATCAGATGAAAACAGCCATTTCTGGAAAATACTGATCAAATCATTGCCTTATGACTCCAGGCACCATTTGTGTGACTTTCCTGTCCAAAACACTTCTCCCTGGTTACTACCCCTTCTATGATGTATTACTCTACTAGAACATAAGCTGCTTGTTAGGTAGGGACTTTGTTGCTTGCTTGTACTTTTGTCCCCAGTGCTTAGCACTATGCTTGGCATACAATGACCCTTAATAAATTTTTTATTCATTCATTCACTCATTCATTCATTCATGCATGCATGTGTACCATAGTTCATTTATTCATTTTCCATTAGATTGTCATTTCCTTTCTTTCCAATTTTTTGGAAAGGCTTAATTGAACCAACATGTAAAGTCCTCAGAGACACTGAGGGTAGACTTGGCATGAGTAAATTAATAAATGAATGAATGTATAAAGCATTTATTAGGCACTTAACTATGTGCTAAACCTGGAGGTCTGAATAGAAAAGCAAGACAGTACCCACTCTCAAAGAGTTCATCTTATAATGGGGTAGACAACATGATGGAAGATTCAGCTGTGAGTCAGAAGGAAAAGTTCTATGGTTCTTAGAGTATAATGGCAAAGCAGATGGTAATGCTTCTACTTTAATGTCATTTCCATTAATAAAATCATACGTTTTCTTTTTTCCTCTTAAACCCTTACCTACTACCTTGGAATTTATATTAAGTATTTGTTCTAAGGCAAAAGAATGGTAAGGGCTAAGCAATGGAGGTAAGTGACTTGGTCAGGTTCATAGAGCTGGGTGATGTCTGAGGCCAGCTTTGAACCCAGAACCTCCCATCTCCAAACCTGGATCTATATCCACAGAGTGCCTAGCTGCCCCAATCATATGTTTTCTAATGTTGAACTTTTTAACAGTGCCAAGGACTTTGGTGGCAAGAACTTAGCTCTTTGTATATTCAATAGCTGTGGCTACAGCACCTGCAAGTACAGTTCCAAGGCTCCATCTCTATACAGGTTACTTCCCAGGATGATGGCTAAGTGCACTGGGCTAGCGCATTGCTATTCCCAAGGCTCTAGTGCTCAAGATCCTCAGTTATCTCCATCACAACCTGAGAGGAGGTGATGATCAAGATAGGGGTGATAGTTTGACCTGCTTGGAACATGTTGCCCCCATCTCTCGCACAGGGTGCTCACTGCTTCATGTTTGCTAGCAATAATTCATATGAAGTACTGCTCATGACCTCATGACCATAAAGGACCTGCAGAGGGAAGAATCAACTCTTCCTGCCTTCTGTGTTTCATTACCAATTGCAATGATCCCATCCCCAACTACTAACTCTCGGATGGATGCTTTGTAAGGCTTACTATTTTTCTTAAATTGTAGTTTGCCTTCCAGTTTCAACAGAGAAATAAAAGTCCCTTCTCGCCTTCTACAAAATGAGTTCTTCTCCTCCATAGCAGAGACAGGTAATCACGCTGACATCTCTTGCTAATGTTTCAGTTCTGAACATGGAAGTTGCCTGCTCTAATTAGATTAGCCTGTGAAAGAACTCTTTGTTTCTCACATTGGTTTGGATAATAAGATTCTGAGCTGAAAGTATTTACTCTTGTTACCACTGGGGTCAGTGCTTGACGCAATTGGTCCCACTATGAAAGGATTTCTATGCTAGGTTGGTGATGAATTTATGATGGAGGCTGCAGAGAGCTGCTCATAGGGAACCTCTCCAGCTTGGGTGAAAAGGCAACTTTGGGGCCTTCTGTGACCACCTGGTGTCTGAAAGGAGAGGTCCAACTTGTTCCAGTGTTGTATACTTTTGTGGCTGTGGGCCAGCCTAACTGACCATCAAAGTAGGTCATTGACTATGAGATAAAGCTGATGTGAGGCAGTGTGATATGTTAGCCCTGGGCCTGAAGGCAGAGGATTTGGATTCCAATTCCATCTCAGAGCCTTAAACACTATAAATTACAAAAGTCAGTTACCATCTCTGAATTTCAGTCTCTTCTCCAAAATTAAAGGGGTTTGAATAGCTTTTTAAGACTTTCATTTTTTAAGAGGTTCCCAACTAAAGAAAAGGAAGAAAAGAGTAGAAATGAAACCATACAGAAGACAAGCAAGGTTCAGAAGCAAGTATATGGCTAAAAAGGACAGTATTGGTACTATCATGTTAAAATGTACATATACTTAAATATATATATATATATATACATATACACGTACACACATATATATGTATATATATACATATATATATATTTATGGTTAAAATAAGTTCCCTGCCCCAAACCAAAAAATAATTTCCAAGTGCCTAAAAATCTTCCACTAGTAATATACTCTTTTTCATTAGTTTGTTTTATATTGTCCATTCCCAATGGTCCTATTTTTAAATGGAAATTTTGTATGGAGGGCAAACACATTAAGGTAAACTTTTTTATATTCAAGAGAAGGGAATAAAAAAATGGAATGGGCATCCTTTTAAGGATGCAAGCTCCTCATCATTGCATATGTTCAAGCAGGGCCTGGATGAGCTCTGCCAAAGACGTTGTACAGTTGTATCAAGTAGAAGTTCAAGCTAATGATTCCTGAGGTTCCTTTTGGCTCTGAAATTATATGGCAAAATAAATAAAATAGATTCATCAAATGCTTTCTGAAAAAAAAAATACACTGCCCCTCAGATTGGGGAATATGGTTAAAGGGAGAAAAATAAAAAGGAAACAAAAATGGGGAATTGAGAAAGCTGCCAGTGAATAAGCTCATCTATTGTCTCATTTTTGCCAGGGACTAGCCACTACTGTGACTGGGCCAAGATGCCTAGCTTTGATTATGTTCAGCTCTCTTGGGAAAAGGCCATGGTGCACACAATTGCTTCTGACCTTTGTCTCTGGGTGTTCATTCATAGCTCCCACTCGTCCCTTGTCCCTAACATCATTCCATAGTGAGTCAGAGAAAACCATCCCCTCTCTCTCGATACCCCTTTCACAAAGTTACTTGTGAAGCTGACTACAAATGGAGGCCTGAGGAGATAACTCAGCATGTTCCTTTACCAGCAATCAGTCTACTGACTGTTCCCCTTTCTTGACAAATTTGCCATTGCACAGACGGTTGCCTTGACTCCACCTCTTCCTTCTCACCTCCATTATTTTAACATGATTACTGACAAACGACACACAGAGCTAATAAGCCTACCTAAGCTGAGAGTTGGATTTTGCTCACTATATCTGGGATTTAGACCCTTCCAACGGGTTCCAGTCTGTGTCGTAGTCTATAGGTTTTCATACAGATGTCTCAGCAGGAAGAAAACGTCACCAAAAAATAGTGATAATGGGAACAATGACTAAGAATTTGAGCTATTCCCTTTCACTGGGTCACAAGCACACAAACAACAAATTTGGGGGGGGAAGGGTGGAAGGGCATTAAAAATCAAATGAATTCCATTCATTTCAGACATTTCTGTTCCCAAAACATTATATTTTAAAAACATAAGCATATATTAGATTCTATTGCCAATTCTTTTATCTTTCAAATAGTCTAGTTCTAAGACCTCAAGATTAGATATCTGATTGATTTGATGCTAGTCTAAAAAGTATGGAAACCACCAGAAGTTTGAATGGGTTTGGGAAATGCAGTAGCAGTGATTGCTGGACCTGGAATTGGGATGACTTGAATTAAAATCTGTACTCAAATACTAGCTATGTGACCCTGTATAAGTCACTGAATCTTAGTGCCTCAGTTTCTCTCATCTGTCAAATGTTGATAATAATGCCTACCTCCTAGGGTGGCTATGAAGATAAATTGAGCTTATATTTGTATGAGAACTTTGCAGACTTTAAATCACTAAATAAAGGTTAGCTGTTTTTTCTATTGTTGTATTTGTGTGTCTGTATGTATCTTCATTTGCCTCTGCAAAACCATGAATGACATCTTTCCATAAAAGTTAAAATAAAAATCAGTTACATTATACCTTCATCTCCACCCTTGCCCTGTAACTATAGGTACTAAGTGGAAACACAGGTGAATTGCTACATGCATCCACCTTTAAATTCTGAGGCTTTCAAAGCCATTCTCAGATTCATCCATCAAGGGACTAGGCAGACCCATCCCTTTAGCACCACAATAAAATGAAGGACATCAGGACCATTTGTCAAACAAAAGCAGCTGTGAGTTCCCAAGTGTACCAGAGGCTGAATTCATTTACCCAGAACATTTAAAAAATATACGCCTCAGCTCCTCTCCCCAATGTCCTTATTCCATCAAATAAAATATATTTAAAGTACATAAACATGTATTAAAAATATCCAGGCAAATACTCACAGCTAAATAATGTTCACCCAGATGCACATACACTTTTTATCGTTAGACATGTTTCCCATTCTACGTAGTGTATATTTCACTGAAAATACTCCCCAAGCAGCTGTTATCTCAATATTTTAACAATAGAATATTCTGTGCTCTACACATATAAATACTTGGAATAACCGGGCATTTTCCCAAAGAGCCAGCATATTTCCTTTCATTTTGCAAAATGATTAACTCTGTAAAGCTAGCCATGTGACTAGAGGCCAGAGGTAGACTGGTTAGCAGAAAAGTTGTTTGAGAAATATCCTTTTGTTTTTTTTTTTAAAGAGTAAGGATATTGCTGTGAAAAATCTATTCCTCCAAACTCCTAATGAAAAGGGCCCTATAAAATTCAGAGTAAGAAGTGAGCCTTGGAGATCATCTAGTCCACTTTCCTTAAATTTTAGCAGAAGAAACAGAGGCCAGAATATAGGAGAATGACTCATCCAAGGTCACTCATTGAGAGGAATGAAGCTCAGATCCATGTTCCCTAACTCTTTCCCCTCCATATTCATTCTGTGCTCTCGCAAGATTCCTTACATTTACAAAAGCCCTGAAGCATCCTCTACAGAGGTTACCAAACACCAGAAAAATTTATAGTTGGGGACATCCTTATCTCAAGGATTTTGTTCTTCAACTCTTGGAGTTAAGTGGTATATTTATATTAGAAAAATGATTTAATACAAGTCTCACATAGTATAGTGGGCAAAGGACCCAACTTTGATGTCAGGGAAGCCCCATGTTCAAATCCTGATTCAAATACTTCTTATATTTAGAACTTTTAGCAAGGTTATTTAGTGTCTCTGGTGTCTCTTGTCTCTGTTTCTTCATTTGTGAAATGATGGATAACTCTATGATGTCTAAAGTGGCTTCTAACTAAATTTATAATCCTAGCACCCTGTGATTCTGAATCACTTAAACTTTCATCTCCTTAGAAGACCCACAAACTAGAAACTGCAGATCAGTTGCTGATCTGTCTCAGTGGATGGAATTTCCACACTAGGAGTTCTCTACATGCCATCTCCTCCCCAACTCCTATGAAACCAAAGGTCTCAACAACAAAATCCTTTACTGGTCTAGCTATTGAGCTACTGGAGAATACCAAGAAAATACAATCCATTGGATTAAGGTGTCTCCTCTTGTATCTCTACAACTGTTTCTATCTCAAATGTGTTCATTTGACTTCGTATTGGCACTCTCAGCTCCCTTTTAGCTGTATCAATAGTGTATTGGTCACTGATGGTCCTTAATGGTTTCCCTCCCTTCTCCACCCTCTACCTTTCATCCCCCTTCTCTTTTCAGTTCATTTTTGCTCCTTTTACAGCTTTGCTCAAATTTGTCTCTGTGGCAAATTTACAACATACTCTGCTTGTCTCCACTATTTAAAGGCACAATATTCTCTACTGCACTGTAAAGCTTTCCCCGTTCTGCATGTTTTATTTCTCTGTTTGAGGACCTTTTATGAAATCAGCAGCTAGACGGAAGGAAATCATTTGCATACTTGGCTCCATACACCTGGAATTCCTTAATTTTAGGGATTAGCAAAATGAGTCTAATAAAAAGTCGAGGGCCTTGTTAATCAGCTCTGTAAACTCGCTTCATTAGCTGTTACTTGCTCCCAACCCTAGTGCACATTTCAGGAAATTTACATTGTGCAGGTCAGTTATTACTATTTTATGAACTGATTTGTAATTTTATGTGACACAGTTTGTGTTTTTAGTGTTCCTGAAAGTTAAATAACTTCTCTTTTCCCCCCCTCTCAGTCCCCCCACTAGTACCAAGAAATATCTTGGGGCACAGAGTCCCAATGGCTTTCTCTCAGTGAGAACATCCAAAAATAAAACCCAGAGGCCTAGACGGAAGTCTACATATGAGGATCATGTCACAAGCTATAGTCTTCTTGGCAAGGGCGATGATAGCCACGTTATAGAGAAAGTCACAAAATGTGAGAGAAGAGGCCAACTCATGCAGAAGGAGAAGCGAAAATCCAAGCAGAAAACTCTATTTTCTCCTCTCTGACTGTTTTGTACTTGGTCTAACTCCTTTAAATAAGAAGTTCATTGAATGCTTTTGAATGCCTTCTTCAAGTTCCCTACTCTACATTTTTTTAAAGAAAAACTCCCAGACATTGCCAGTGCTCTACTATGTCCAACTAACAATTTCTTCTTAAGTATCCATGTGCATATTAAATGGGAGAGGTAACAGAATAATGAATATATACATGATGAATTAATGAAGTTTCTTCTGTAAAATGAAAAGATTCAACATAATTCCACAAAGTAGGTCCCCTTCTAATTTTAAATTATAATTTTATGCTTTTTATGTACATATTTTTCAGAATATGATATTTACCTAGTATGGAGCTTTATATATTCTAAGTGACTAATTAGATATTAAGCACTGGTTTTTTTTCCTTTTCCTTTTTCTTTTTTCCTTTTTCTTTTTTTCTTTTTAAATTCTTACCTTCTGTCTTAGAATTGACACTAGGTATCAGTTCCAAGGTAGAAGAATGGTAAAGGCTAAGGAATTGGCATTAAGTGACTTGCCCAGAGTAACACAATGAGGGAATATCTGAGGTCAGATTTGAACCCAGAATGTTCTATATCCAGGTCTAGCTTTCTATCCACCTAGCACCTATTGGACTTAGAGAGGAATTTTTTAAAATGATACAGATAAATCAGAAGTAGCAAATGCTGCCATTGAGAAAAATTAGTCTGAAGGTCAATGACATAGCACTGGGGTCAAGTGGTTTAAATGAATTATCTAGACTCTTATAATGAGTAACAAACAACACAGCTTTTCTCTGTAGACAGGTGTATCTATATTTTATTTTAAAAATCACTTACAGAAACTTGATCTGAAACCAGGCATTTTAGGAAAGAAGTATAACTCATCATTTTTGGTGATAATAAATCTGGAAATAAGATCAATAATGGTAATTATACATGTTTATGTTGCCTTTCATTATTAAAAATAATTTTAATATATACCCTATCTCCTATTCCTTAAAACAGATCTTTGGAAGAGGCAGCATATTGTTGCTTCATTTTATAGACGAGTAAGGTAAAGACTAGAAAAGGTAAGTAACTTGTCCAAAGTCTCCAATCCAAAGAGCGGCCACATCAAGATTCATTTCTTCTAAGTTCTGTCTAATTTCAGGGCTAGAAGTTACCCAGAAAACCATCAAATTAAGATAACATATAGTGTAGATCATTTAATCCCATAATATTATGTACCAAGCATTATGCTAACTGCCAGGATGCAGAAATAAAAAATAAATAATCCCTGCCCTCAAGAAGCTTACATTATGTAGATGAGACAAAATACAATGTGAACCAAGTTTCCTAAGTTCAATAATTATTTATGAAGCCTCTTCTGGTTCCAAGTCAATAATCTCTTCCCTAGACCACTCTGTTTAACATGAAATAGCATCAGAATGTATCTAGGAATTTCTTCTTTGTTATAAGCTGTCTGAGGGATCTACAATTTAACATTATTGATACTTTTCTAATTATTGTAAGAGAAATCTAAAAGTGACAATTATGAGAGACTTTTTGGATGCAAACATGATTGCTTTACAAAATGACATTGATAAGACAATAATTTGAGAATCATCAACATTTTCCACCAAGATAGATCTCAACACATTTGTAACTTGGTCTTAAAGACTTACAGAGTGGCCTGAAACACATAAAAATAAGTGATATAATTGAGGTCACACAGCTAATAATTGTTGAAGTCCAGATACAAACCTGTGCTTTTGTGAATCTAAGACTAAGAGGACTGTTTGTCCTCCAAGAGATAGTATGGCCTGGAAGTGGTCTAGAACACTGGACATGGAATTGGAAAGACATGAATTCAAGTCTGTCTCAAGTATTTACTAGTTGTGTGGCTCTTAGCAAATCACTCACCCTCTCTGAATATCAGTTTCTCTACTCATAAAATAGAGATAATAATAGTACCCATTTTGCAAAGTTGATGTGAAAATCAAATAAAATTATATATATGCAAATTCCTTGTAAACCTAACAGAGTTATCCAGATGTAAGCTATTTTTATTCCAGCTTAAGTTATATAAGTGCAGACATAACAGAAGTACCAGCTTCTCCTTACTTATTTATGTAACTGGGCTTTCACCAAAACCTGATTTTTTCTTTCTTTCTTTTTTTTTTTTGCATGCTATCATGCTATATATGCATGACTCTGGATTGGTGGAGAGAATGCTGAGCATGATGTGACAATAAGTGGTAGAGTTGCCCCCAAAACATTGAAGACCAGAGATATTTTTTCTTTTTCTTTTTCTTCTTTTCTTTTTCTTCAAGAATATTACTTATGCTTCCAGACTCTCTTAGAAAACAATTATAGACACATTGAAAGAGAGATAAAGACTTTGGAAAGGTGCAGACATACAGGGAAAGATGACTCCTGTTCAGGCTTAGGCACTCTAATGTGTCTGCAGTTTCCAAAGTCTGTCTGTCTGTCTGTCTGTCTGTCTGTCCTTCCCTCCCTTCCCCCCACCTCTCTCTGCCTTCCTCTGTCTCTATCTGTTCATGTCTGGAGTCAGTCCAAAAAGAATATGGAACCCCACTTGGCACTCTTCAAGAAATAAAAAATCTCACCTTCAATTTTCTCATACCAACATTCTGGCCTTTACATGTCATGTTAAACTCAACATTATCTCTACCAATCCAAAGACATGCATACACAGTTCGCAAAGTGAACCAGACTTATGTGAAAGCTTGGGCACATTTATTGTAATTTCCAAATGGAAATGTCCTCCAGGAGGGTTTTTTTTTTAAATTGGCACTGAAACATCTGGTGCCATATTTGGAATGAGATTGAAATATTGTATGCTCATGCTCTCCAAACACACACACACACACACACACACACACACACACACACACACACACACACACACAAAATTTAACAGGAGGAAAAGATAGCTAAGAGAATCCAATCTTTATTTATGTTCTCCCCTTTCCATATCAGCAGCCACTTGTCATCTCCTTTATACAAAGGGGAAGGAACCTTTGACTTCTCACATCAACACCTCCAGCTCATGATAGCAAAACCTATCAAAACAAAACAAACAACAGGACTTAAGTCCCATGAGAAGATGTCATCCTGGCACAGGAAATCACTGCTTGATCATTTAAAGCAAAGAAAGGACAAATGGTGGGAAGGAAAAAAAGGAATGAGAATGTGATGCTTCTAATGTTGGCAGTTCAGGGCTTGAAATCAGGAAGTTTGAATCCAGCCTCAGATACTTACTAACTGTGTGACCACAGGCAAGTCACTTAACCCTGTTTACCTTAATATCCTCATCTATAAAAATGACTTTACCTAGCCAATAAAAGAACAGAATAGAACCAACTATACTGACTGTCATGCATTTTAATAGGTATTGTGCCTTTGGTATAAGTAGAGTTACTACTATGTCTTTTCAGGTCATTTATTCTGATTCAGGAGAGGAAAATTATCTGTGCTTCAATTAATAAAATGGAATATCACTAAAAATATCCAGGAAACTAGTTTGAGATTCAACTGTTTCTGAATTGCATTTGAATTTTTTAAAAATAGCCAAATGAATAGATTTAGCATTTAAGCTATTCTCTAGCCTAGGTGACATACAGCCTTAGCCTGACATATTACAGAATAAGTAAAGACTTTGCTTCTGTTCTGTTGTGAGCTGAACAATAGTGATTTTTTTTTCAAAAAGAGCCAAAGTAGATGATGGTGGCCTCATTTCGAGACTGAGGTCAATGCCCCTTCTATTGATTTCAAAGCTTGTGGCCAATATCAATATTCACTAGGACAAGAGATGTTTTATTGAACACAGAGATTCAGCATCCCACACATTTCCATTATGAATCTGAAAATAAATATAGTGCTCTATTGAAACCCAATGAAGTTTTACAATGATATCATTCTAGCTCTGGTAGCTCCAGTTGGCCAAATGCAATATGTACCTTGCCTAACACAATGGTGTGACATAAGATAGGATGGGATGGAGTGGAGGACTTGCTATGGCTCTGGTTTTACTTCTAATAGCAACTTGGCCACGGGACCAGAGATATCCTGCCCTCAGTGGGTTTTAGGTATCTTATTTCTCATTCTGTGAGAGGTAATGTGGTATACTAGATAGAGAACTAGATTTGGAGACAGGAAGATGAAGGTGTGAATCCTGACTCATACACCTACTAGCTGTTAGACCTTAAGTAAGTTGTTTATCCCTTCAGAGCCTCGGGCTCATCGTCTATAAAATGGAGATGATAATAATAATCGCTGAGTTGTAGGGTTGTTGTAAGGATCATGTAAAGTGTTTACAAACCATGAAATGTTATTGCAGTGTCAGTTATTATCATTAGCTACAAAGGGAATTAGAATAACTGACTTTCAAGGGTCAACCTCCTGTGTTGTGAGAATAAATAGAAAATGGTGAATGCACTTTGAAAATATAAAAAAAAACCCCTATGTCTTTAAAGGTATTAAAATCATTAAAAGTAGTAATAATGGCTAATATTGTCATAGTTATAGATACATATCTTAATTAAGCTCACAGTAATCCAATGAGGTTTACATTATCAAGTAGATTAATCAGTTAAAATTAAAAAATAAGTATCATCGTTCCCATTTTATGAATGAGGAAGATGTGGACTCATGGCTTCTTTAGAGGATAGCAACTTTACTATTCTACATTACCTTCTCCAGTTATAGAACTAAAAGGATATAAGGATATAACAATGTCTAAGGAAGAGAATTTGAACTTTAAGAACATTTTTCCTTGCCTCAATTTTTAGAAAAAAATATTTAAAAAACTTAAACTTCCTGAATGTTATTATGATTTCATTCTAGCCATGTACCAGTAAGGAAAATGATGTACTTAAGTCTTTAAGAAATCAAGGAAGGGCTCATACCATAGAAATCAAAGGATACAGCTTGACTTTTCTGGGCAATAAACATAGTTTCCACTAGTGGGAGAAAACTGCCTTTGAAAGACTTTTGAAAACTTTCAATCCATACCCCTTCTCTTATGGCTTTGTCTTCCTAGCACTCCTCTCTCTTAGGACTTAAGAGTTGACCAGCTAAAATGAGGTCGAAAACTTTAAGCATTTGGTGATTTGGCAGTTGTTCATTTTTATAGAGGTAAATGTTTTTTACTACACTTGGTGTACTATTGATAGGTGCCAACATAAAGAACAAGAACAAAAATAACAACAAAACAAGAAAAAAAAACAAGAACAAAGAAATAAACATCAAAAATAAGATGAAAGAAGGAAAGGAGGACAAGAAGGAGAAAGAAAAAGAAGGAGGAAAAGGAGGAGGAGGAAGAAAAGGAGAAGAAGAATCAAAAGAATCAAAAGGAGAATCGAATCGGAGGAAGAAAAGAAACTCATCTGTGATTCAATCAATCAGATCTAAGTTCAAATCCTGCCTTAGACACTTCCTCACTTTGTGGACTTGGGTAAGTTACTTAACCCCTTAGTCTTTGTTTCCTCATCTGTGAAAGAGGATAAAACAGCACCTATTTTACAAGGTGGCTTTGAGATTCAAATTAGATGGTATTTGTAAAGCGTTTTGCAAATCTGAAAATTCTACATGAGTTATTTGTTATTATAGTTAATATTCTTTTTAACCCTTACTTTCTGAGTTAGTAACAACTCAAAGACATAAGGGCAAGGACTAGGCAATCAGAGTTAAGTGACTTGCCCAGGGTCACACAGTGAGGAAGTGTCTGAAACCAAATTTAAATCTAGGTCCTAGCACCTCCAGGCCTGGAGCTCCATCCACTCTGCTGCTTAGCTGCTCCTGTAATTAGCATTATTGTCATTACTATCATTATCATCAGCATCATCAATATAGGAAACTCCCAGTGAGGAACTCCCTCTACTGATCTGGACCTGCCCTGATTTTTTTTTTTAAACCTTTACTGCCTGTTTTAAAATCAATATTAAGTATCAAATCCAGGGCAGAAGAACAGTAAGGGCTAGGCTTCTATGGTTAAGTGATTTGCTCAGCTGGGAAGTGTCCAAGGCTAGTTTTGAACCCAGTTCTCCTGTCTCCAGACCTGGTTCTCTATCCACAGAGTCACCTAACTGTTCCTTTATATTAAATTTGAACATTAAATGACTCAATTAGAATTATATAGCCAGTGTTATAAACAGAGCTTGAACCTAAGTCTTCTAGACTCTGAAGTCAGTTCTCTATCCATTATGCATCTTGGTGGCTCAGTTTAAGATCTTGAAATAAAACATCATCCAAAACATTTTGAAAAATTTCCATGCCACAATTCCAAGGGACTTCAGAGAAAGAACACTATCCACATCCAGAGAAAGAACTGTGGGAGTAGGAACAAAGAAGAAAAACAACTTCTTGATCACATGGGTCGATGGGGCTATGATTGGGGATGTAGATTCTAAGCGATCACCCTGGTACAAATATTAATAATATGGAAATAGATCTTGATCAATGACACATGGAATTGCTCATTGGCTACGAGAGGGGGTGCGGTGAGGGGAAGGAAAGAGCATAAATCATGTAACCATGGAAAAATATTCTAAATTAATTAAATAAAAATTTTTTAATTAAAAAAAGAACTTAAAAATGTCTTAATCATGCCCCTCCCCCACTCCTTATTTCAAACAAAGTGAACTACCTTCTGCCTACTGAATGTGGCTTGAGTTTTAAGACCTCTATGAATTGCCCAGGGCTATTTCCTTTGTATTCTAATTTTATTATTATTATTATTATTATTCGAATAATTAATATTCTTTCTCTATATCATCGACCACTGAACCACCATTCAGTTTTTGATGTCCAAGTCAAATGCTACTTATTCCATGAAGCCTTCCCTGATTCTACTTACCTCTGTGAATGATCTCCACTTTGCCCCTTCCCCTCCCAAACTTACTTAGCAAGTTGTTTTCCAACACTAATGCATTTTCTCCTGATTGTATATTCCGTAATTATCTATGTTGAGGTATCACCCACCTATTTATCTGTAATCTCCTTAGAGTCATAGATTATATCGATCTACATTTTAGAACATTTTGGACATGGATAAAGTAATGAAAGAGCTGCTGACCAATGAATCATGTAAAAGATTTAATTAAACAGGAAATGCTCCTCATTGAGCATGGGACATGAACATTTGGATAAAGGGAAATAACAATAACACATGTGTATGAATATATTGATATTTATACAGATTTCCCTTCCACAGTTTTGCTGTATCACAGTGGGTTGAGATAAGAAATTAAACGAGAATTCTGAGGGAACTTTCCTAAGACCACAAATGATACATGAAGGCTAGCAGATGACCCAGAAAAAGTTGAGAAGCTCAGAAATGCAAAAAATATAGGTATAATATTATATAATATCAACATATTTTATCTTTTAATATCATAAATATTTACAATTTCTCTTTTAAAGTTAAAATAAATAACAAGTTAAAGTTTGTGAAAAGAATGTAAGAGCCAGCAGATGACATATAAAAACTCCAAATATAGTTATCTTAACATTGAACTATATATAGCCTATGAGCAAATAAAATACATAATCCAAATTTTACAATAAGGTATTTTAAACACCCCATAAAAAGAAAAGAAAAAAAAAACCACACTTCTTTTCTGGGACAAAATGATAGCCAAAAAATGTTGTAAGGATTTTCCAGATCATGGGGGGTGGTGCCACATCCCTATACCCTGTGATATGGAAGGGATACTTATAAGTACTTAAAGTTTTATAAAGTCCTTTAGAAAGATTATCTCATTTGATCCTCACTACAACCTTATGTGGTAAGTTCATCTATTATTTTCATTATACACTTCATTAAGTAAATGAGGCTGAAAAAGGCTAAGGAACTTGTCTATGATTATATAGCTAGTATCTGAGACAGGATTTGAATTTAGGTCTTCCCCCCCTCCAAGACCATCATGCTAGTCACTGTGCCATCTAGTTGCTTCTATAGCCCAGGACTACAAATCTGTGATATGCTTTTTTTTTTCTTTATGGACTGTTATTTTTTTAAGGGAAATAACTATTTTATATACTCTTCCTCTACTACTCACAACCTAAATGACTTTTGGCCAGATACTTCTCCCTTTTGGGAGAAGTGTCTATTTATTCACATGGGAAGTCTTACTTATGTAAAAATGAAGAAAGGGACTAGATGATCTCCAAGGCCCATTCCAACTATAAATTCTATAATCTTGATGATTTAGAAATGTGGATTTTAGTAGAGTAAGATTTATAATGTTTTACTTTAGCAAATGGATATAATAAAATAAAATAGCAATATGAAGATTATTGCTCTTTTAACAATCATTCAAGCAATAAACAGTGCTCAGTTGGTGTTTATTGAGTGACTAAATTACTTTATGATCACAATGACAATGAGGGTCATAATAGCAGTACTCCTTCAGAGAGGGCTTTGCAGGTACAAAGGATTCATTATCTCATCTGATCTGCTCAAGAATCCTGTAAGGTAGTATGTCATTATGCCCCAGGTGTTATTATCCCCATTTCACAAGTGAGCCAATTAAGGCCAAGAAGGGGAAAGTAACTTTTCCCAATTACAAGGTAATAGCTAATAAGTAGCAGACACAAGATCCAAATTCAGATCTTCTCACTCTCAGACTAGGACTCAAAAACAAATGACTAAACATGAAAAGGCACCATTACCCTGTAAGAATTAAATTTTAGTGGTTTGGCTAAAATACATGAAAATTATACATAATATGGTAGTCACCAATTTAAAGTATTATTGCTCAAAGTCTAAATGAATTTTAATAGCTTTTATTTACAAAAGACGTGGAAAGAGTGAAGCTAGAGAAATACAGAAAGGTAGAGAAGACATTTAGCCTATCGATCTAAATATTTCTCCAGCGCTTGACTCAGCCAGGGCTTGTTGACCTTCAACTGGAATTAAACTCTCTCCAGAAGACAGGAAGGGAAAGCCAGCTATTTACTCACCCAAGTTTCTTCTAAGGGACAAGAAGCCACCATAAAAAGCCCTGAATTTGGGGGGGTAGGTGAGCAGCTTCAAGAAGGAAGTGGGCTTCAAGAAGAAAGTCAGCTTCAAGAAGAAAGTCAGCCTCAGGAATCATCTTCAGCTTAAGCAATTGTCTTGACCTACCTCTGACTTTCTTCTTGAAGCTGACTTTCTTCTTGAAGTCCACTTCCTTCTTGAAGCTGCTCATCTACCCCCCAAAATTCAGGGCCTTTTATGGTGGCTTCTTGTCCCTTCTCCTCTTCACAGGGGCCAATCTCGGTTTCCAAATTGTCCAGACACTGGGGACAGTGTCTCTGGGATCTACTTCTCACCTTCTGGAGGAGTAATTTCATCAAAAGGGTTCACAGATTCCTGGATGATTGAGTTTCTGAGGGTGTGAATTCTCTAAGTAGTTTGCAAGCTCTTCCACCTAGTTCAAGCTTTTGTTGATTCAATAAAAAGGTAGACAAAGGAGAATTAATCATGTCTTTACAATCTAGTGAGGTACTAAGTAGGGGTTCTTAAGTTATTATTAACCAAAGTGTTAACTCCAACTAGGAAAAGAGAATAAAGGATTCTCTTTTTACAAGTGTAAACTCAGAATAGACAAAGAGAAACAAGGCTTTCCTTTCACAACCCCAATGTCTTTGGGGAAAAGCCACTGATGGCTTTCATCTAATTCATTTCATTCAAAGAATAATGAAGTCATGAGTTCCATCCCCAAGACACTCACAGCCTAAGAAAAGTCACTACTCATACCACAGAAGACAATGCTACCTGGCCCTAGCAGATCCCTTATCTTCTATTTACTCTCTTTATGTCACCTCTCCTCAGAAGCATTTAGCTTCTCACCATTTACACCAATGATATTCCCTATCTCTCATTTACTTTTCTTAGACTGATTACATTTCTCAAATTCACTTTTGTTTGGGAACTCTTACAAGGCCAAACAAATAAACAAACAAATGGTCCACAGCACTGATGTCCAGCTCAAACACAATCATACACTGTTGATTTAATAGCAATAAGCCATCTTCAGCAAAGAAGACAAATTCTTGTCGATATGAAATAAAATTTAAAAACTGCACAGGCTCAGCAGCCAAACTAGGTCTGTTAAATCAACTGTTTATGCACAGGATCAATCAGTAGAGCATAATTTTGAATAGCATCAAGATACCCTTTTCTCTGCCCCATTGGGGGATTGTTGCATGTTCCTTCAATATGAATAGACAGAACCTATCTACCAAGCCTACAATATGCCAGAATACAAATGCAAAAAAATGGGACGCCAGGGATGTCCTGACTGAAAACAAAGTTCTTTCCTTTCCAACTCAGGTCCTTAGTCCTCAATTCATAAAACAATGGGATGTTAGGCTTATGGCATGGCCTTTGGAAAATAAAACCTTCCCAGAGAATGAGGCATCTGGCTCCGTGCTTTCTTTCCCAGCATCTTGCTACTTACTAAGTTGGTCACAGAGAGAGTACTGTAGAGAGTCAAAAAGGCCAAATGAGAGTGGTATTGATGCTCCTATCTCACAGGTATCATGACTTAACTTGATATCACATCTAGTCTTGTGGATGATTTCCATGTGTTCCCCTGAGTCAGATGAGAAATTCAAAGATCTACTAGTCCCCAATACAAGAATCTGATAAATGATCATTTGTTTCAGTGTATATCTTCAATTGCAACCTTGTTTCAATCTTGTTAATACACTGTGTCCCTAATGACCTGGATTTCCTTTTAAGATTAAGATTAAGATTTCATTTCATTACTGTATCCTATCTCCTTTTAAGAATTTAGCTGCCTTGATAAATATGGGAATTCCAGATATCACCACATAAATAAAGTGAGGGGAGGAGGAAAAGATGGAAGGTCAAGTTGATTATGAAGTCCAGAGAATTGAAGTGATCAACTTGAACTTTTATTGAAAATTCTCTTGCAAAAAATCTTATTTAAGAAATTCCATTTTAATAGAAAATATAATATCCTTTGACCTCAGTGGTCATGATGATGATGACGATGATGATAGCAACTAATATTTATATAGTACTTTAAGATTTGCAGAGTGCTGAAGATGTCAAATTAGAAGCAACTCAGATGAACTCTCTCAACATTACACTCCAAACAATTTTCAAATAATCCCTCATATCAAATTTTGTAGTAGCAAGAGCCAACAAAATGTTAAGATGACATATTGTTCCAACCCAAGAAAGTTTAGGAGGTCAGCGAGACAAGCTTGTGACACTGGAGTAGAAGCCTGTTTAGATCCTAAACATATGATGGCAAGAACAATGACTATAATAGCAGTAACAGCTTCAGAAGTTTTCAACCTCTCAGAAATGCTAAGAACATCAGACAACTGGTCAGAAAGAATACAGGAGACTCTTTTCTGGCACTAGGTAGAGATGGTATTGATTGGCAACTCTATTGTCCATATGCAGTTCTGTGTCATACTTCTAGGGTGATGAGGAGTACTGGGCTAGTCACAATTCTAAGACAAAAAGAACTTTAGCATTTGTAGCTACAGGGGACAAGGGACCCTACCTGAATAAATGTAGAAAAGGAAAACATCTCTCTCCAAGAATTACATAACTTTGGAAGCACCAAAAACTTGCAGATTCACTAAATTAGTTCTGAAAACAGTAACACAAAAAAGTCTGAAGCTTGGGATAAAGTTATCTTATCCAGTAAGGAATTCCCAACCTTAATGTAAAGTTCAAAAAATTGAGCAAATGGAAAAAAAGTGAATTTGGTCATAAAAATCTATTACAATGGCAGAGAAGACTAAGATAAAAACTCAGACAACAATAAGAAATAGCTACAAACAAAGCCAAAAAGAAAAGTGCTAATTGGACACAACTTTGAGAAGAATTCCTGAGTGTTTTTTTTTGTTTATAAAGATGAGTAGTGGAGGGAAAATGGGGGAGAAGGGAATGAGAATGATGCAAGAAAATTATGAAAAGAAAATAAACAGCTTAGTAAAATGGGCACACACTCATACACTCAAACAATAAAGAAAATAATACCTTAAACAAGAAAATTGGCTAAATGATACAAAAATTTACTGTAGGGGAAAAAACATCTTCTTTAGAAAGCAGAAAATATCCAATGGAAAAGGCGGTACAAATTCTCATGGAAGTAAATAATTCTTAAAAATTAGTATTGGGCAAATGGGAGTTAATGACATAAGACATCAAAAAACAATAAAACAAGTCAAAAGAATGAAAAAAATAGAAGAAAATGTGAAATATATCATGGGGGGGGGGGGAAACTGACCTGGAAAATAGCTCACAGAGAGATAATTTAAGAATTATTGGATTCCATACATTCCATGATTAAAAAAAATAGCTGAGATACCATAATTCAAGAAATTATCAGAGAAACTGCCCTGATATCTTAGAACCAGAAGGTAAAATGAAAATTGGAAGAATCCAACAATCACCTCCTGAAAGAAATCCCCAAATCAAAGTTCCCAGGAATATTACAACCAAAGCTAACAGATCAAAAATAATATAATTTAAGCAGCCAGAAACAAACCATTCAAAGTCTATGGAGTCATAATCAGAATCTCATATGACTGAGCAGCTTCCATGTTAAAGGGCAATATGGCATTCTGGAAAGTTTAGGAGTTAGGATTATAACCAAAAATAATCTACCCAGTAAAATTAAAGATAATCTTTTAGGGTGTGAATTTCAAAACTATTCCACCCTATTCAGACCATTCTTTAGAAGATTGGATTTAGCTATTTCCTGATCAATAACAATAGAGATACTTGGAATAACAGAATCAGGTCTTGGAAACTACAATCTCCACCCTACTCGGTGTAACAATATTAGGAAGGGTTGCAGCAAACTCAAGATTTAATTGTTTGAGAATATGGCCTTCAACAGACATGTGCAAAAAAGGACAGACCTCCGGGCGGTCCTAGGTCAAGCTAGAGACACCATTGGCACATGTGAGACAAAGGAAGTGAGGTAGAGAACAGTCTCTGGAGTTCTCAGGACTTCCTGTGAGGAGGGCTAGAGTCAGTTCGAGACTGGTGCTTGGAGTTGGAGGAGCCCTGCAGACTGCTTTCCTTCAGATTGGTCATGTAAGTGATAAGGGCTAATCCCTTTCCTTGCCTTGGCTATCCAAGGTCTTAAATCCCGCTTCAGCTCAGCCTGAGCCAGAGTGGGTCTGGGTTAAACTTATTTCTCTCTCTCTCTCTCTCTCTCTCTCTCTCTCTCTCTCTCTCTCTCTCTCTCTGTCTGTCTCTCTGTCTCTCTCTCTCTCTCTCTCTCTCTCTCTCTCTCTCTCTCTCTCTCTCTCTCTCTCTCTCTCTCTCCCCCCCCTCTCTCTCCCTCTAATACTTTCTTCCTCCTGTTTGTAATTAAAACACCATAAAAATTTGGCAGATGACTTGAGTGTTTCATTTAGGAATTACATAAGTGAATTTCTTGGTGACCTTAAATTAATATATATCAGTCTTTTAAAGTGGTTTCAATATCACAGTGGGGAGGATGGATATTTAACAAAATTGAGAATATCCAAGCATTCCTGAAGAAAAGAACAGACCTGAATAGAAAAAGTAACATTGAAACTCAAGACTGAAGAGAAGCATAAAAGATAATCATGAAAGAGTAATCATGAGTATCTCAATAAAGGTTAACTGTTTACATTGCCATGTAACTCCTAGGAACTTTATCATTATCAGGGCAGTTAAAAGGACATGGATGTGACTTGATGATTTTGGTATGATCCCACCCTCCCCCCACCCCCCAAAAAAAGAATGCACTTTTTATTTTTTTTAAACATTATTTTATTTGGTTTGGTCATTTCTGAACATTATTGATTGGAGATAAAGATCATTTTCCTCCCCCACCACCACCACCTATCCCATAGCCGACATGAGATTCCACTGGGTATCACATGTGTTCTTGATTCGAACCCATTTCCATGTTGTTGGTATTTGCATTAGAGTGTTCATTTAGAGTCTCTCCTCAGACATGTCCTCTCAACCCCTGTAGTCAAGCAGTTGCCTTTCCTTGGTGTTTTTACTCCCATGGTTTGTCCTCTGCTTGTGGATAGTGTTTATTCTCCTAGATCCCTGCAGATTGTTCAGGGACATTGCATTGACACTATTGGAGAATTCCATTATGTTTGATTGTACCACAGTGTATCAGTCTCTGTGTACGTTTTCCTGGTTCTGCTCCTTTCACTCTGCATTACTTCCTGGAGGTTGTTCCAGACTCCATGGAATTCCTCCACTTTATTATTCCTTTTAGCACAATAGTATTCCATCATCAACATACACCACAATTTGCTCAGCCATTCTCCAATTGGAGGGCATCCCCTCATTTTCCAATTTTTGGCCACCACAAAAAGCATAGCTATGAATATTCTTGCACATGTCTTTTTCCTTATTATCTCTTTGGGGTATAAACCCAGCAGTGTTATGGCTGGATCAAAGGGCAGATAGTCTTTTAGTGCCCTTTGGGCATAGTTCCAAATTGCCCTACAGAATGGTTGAATCAGTTCACAACTCCACCAACAGTGAATTAATGTCCCTACTTTGACACATCCCCTCCAGCATTCATTACTTTGCTTTGTTGTCATGTTAGCCAATCTGCTAGTGTGAGGTAATACCTCAGAGTTGTTTTGATTTGCATCTCTCTGATTATAAGAGATTTAGAACACTTTTTCATGTGCCTATTAAAGTTTTGATTTCTTTATCTGAAAACTGCCTGTTCATGTCCCTTGACCATTTATCAATTGGAGAATGGCTTGATTTTTTGTACAATTGATTTAGCTCTTTGTAAATTTGAGTAATTAAACCTTTGTCAGAGGTTTTTATGAAGATTGTTTCCCAATTTGTTGCTTCCCTTCTGATTTTAGTTACATTGGTTTCGTTTGTACAAAAGCTTTTTAATTTGATGTAGTCGAAATTATTTATTTTACATTTTGTGACTCTTTCTAAGTCTTGCTTGGTTTTAAAGTCTTTCCCTTCCCAAAGGTCTGACATGTATACTATTCTGTGTTTGCCTAATTTACTTATAGTTTCCTTCTTTATGTTCAAGTCATTCACACATTTTGAATTTATCTTTGTGTAGGGTGTGAGGTGTTGATCCAAACCTAATCTCTCCCACACTATCTTCTAATTTTCCCAGCAGTTTTTATCAAGTAGTGGATTTTTGTCCCAAAAGCTGGGATCTTTAGGTTTATCATATACTGTCTTGCTGAGGTCACTTGCCTAAGTCTATTCCACTTATCCTTTCTGTCTCTTAGCCAGTACCAAATTGTTTTGATGACCGCTGCTTTATAATATGGTTTGAGATCTGGGACTGCAAGTCCCCCTTCCTTTGTATTTTTTTTTCATTATTTACCTGGATATCCTTGATCCTTTTTTCTTCCAAATGAACTTTGTTATGTTTTTTTCTAAATCAGTAAAAAAATTTTTTGGAAGTTCAATGGGTATGGTACTAAATAGATAAATAAGTTTGGGTAGGATGGTCATTTTTATTATATTGGCTCGTCCTACCCATGAGCAGTTAATGTTTTTCCAATTGCTCAAGTCTAGTTTTAGTTGTGTGGAAAGTGTTTTGTGGTTGTGTTCATATAGTTCCTGTGTTTGTCTCGGGAGATAGATTCTTAGGTATTTTATTTTGTCTAAGGTGATTTTGAATGGGATTTCTCTTTCTAGTTCTTGCTGCTGAGCTGTGTTGGAATTATATAGAAATGCTGATGACTTATGTTTGTTTATTTTGTATCCTGCAACTTTGCTAACATTGTTGATTATTTCGATTAGCTTTTTGGTTGAATCTCTAGGATTCTTTAAGTAGACCATCATGTCATCTGCAAAGAGTGATAATTTGGTCTCCTCCTTGCCTATTTTAATGCCTTCAATTTCCTTTTCTTCTCTAATTGATACTGCTAGTGTTTCTAGTACAATGTCAAATAATAGAGGTGATAAAAATGCACTTTTTAATTTTCACTGTGGTTTAAGGTAAACCTTGCACAGAGAAAAGCTTGGAATAAGGGTTTTAATTCTCTTCTTACAGTGGAAAATGATGAGAGGGGTGGTTTCAGAAAAAACCATAACAAGACATATCAACTGATGTTAAGATAAAAGATTTGGCAATTCTGATCAGTACAATGATCAAGAGAGTTCCAAAGGATTCATGATGAAAAAAATGCTATTCCCCACCAGAGAGAGATCTGATGAACTCTTGAGTACAGATTGAAACATCATTTTCTCACTTTATTTTTCTTGCTTTTTTTTTACAAGTGGCCAATATGAGAATATGTTTTGTATGATTTCACATACTTTTGTTTGCCTCCTCATTGGGTGTGAGAGGGGCAAAAGGGAGAGAGGATTGTAACTCAAAATTAAAAAAGGAAAGAATTTAAAAATAAATAGTAATTTAAAAATAAAAATAAAATGTGGTCCCTTAAACTAAAAAAAAAAAATTACCAAATATTTTACACATAGTGTTTTGGTTGGTTTTCACAACAAACCTTTGAAAGAGATGTGGTTTTTAACCTCATTTTACAATTGAGGAAACTGAGATTAAGAGAGATTAAATAAATTACCCAGATTCATAAATTAGTGTGTAGAGGATTCAAACTCAAATTTTTCTGGAAATAAGAAATTCTTATTCCTTTTCTCTAGGCAAAATAATTGCTAGGAGCTCTAAAAAAAATTTCCAGTGGGGTAGGGAGTGCGGGTGGGGGATTGTTTTGTTTACTTTGGTTTTGACTTTTACCAGTCTACTCATGGAGAAGTTGTAAGCAACCAGTTTCCCTGCCCTCAAGGAGCATATCAGCTCATTAAGGTCACAAAATGAACACACTGAAACAATTAGAGAATAATTAAGTGCTAAACTGTGTGGTACTAAGTATACTTCCCCAGAGCCTGGAGTCAAATAAAGCTGTTTGTCTAAGAGGGCATTTCCAAGGTGTGCCTGTGTTCTCCCAGATTTCCTTTTGACCCTGCTGGCTCCACCTCAGCTGGCAAGGCTTTCTGTCTTTAGGGTTTGCTTTTCAAAATTTGGCTGGAACCAGGTTGCTGTCATTCTAGACCTCTCCCACTGGAGGGAACCTCCCTATAGAATAGTATGATTAGAAAAAGAGTCTGCCATCAACAATTAGAATTCTACAACTGTATCTGAAAGTAGCTTCTGCCTTACAACTTTTACAATTACTTTATGAAGGCAAAGTGAGGGTTTGCTCCCTCAGAATAAAACTGCAGTGTGTAATACTGGAAAGAGTATT
The DNA here is from genome assembly GCF_027887165.1 of Monodelphis domestica. NCBI lineage: Eukaryota > Metazoa > Chordata > Mammalia > Didelphimorphia > Didelphidae > Monodelphis > Monodelphis domestica. The sequence continues at coordinate 448,670,853 of NC_077227.1, forward strand.
GGATTTGGAATACAAAAATCATGAACTCCTATCCCAGGTCCGTTCTGAATAAGCAACTCAGTTTCCTTATTTGTAAAACAAAAGACTAGATGACCTCTAATGTCACTTTTAGTTCCAAATCCTATGATAATTTTGTTTATTGAATTCTTAGTCGATAATGAGGACAGACCATACATATTCTGCAATTTTAGAATCTAAGGCAAGCTAATGTTCTTTTTAGTGTAGGTGTCATCATCACAGCTAAACATTTCAGAGAGCCACTGGTACAAGGTAAGAAGCAATCTATATGATAGACTAATGAGAAAGGACACATCATTTCTCTGCATTCTTTCCTAGTCTGGCAGGAAAGGATTATTTATTTGGATAGATAAAGATATGGACTTTCTTCCCATCAGTCCACAGTGCAAAACCTGATACTTCCAACCCTACTCCTCCAACCAAGAGAATGGGCCCCTTCTCTCCCAGTAGATTTGGCAAAGCCTATTTTATTTGTATCTTTGTATTCCAGCACCTAATAAAGTATCTTGAATATAGTTGTTGAGTGTTTTCTGAATATATACATTGAATTTGAGGATGGAGATTTTGAAAGGAAAAACAAAATTATTGGATATTTCTTTCTTCTGTTGAGTCTTCTGACATAAGTGACTGATCCAGCCATTTTTTGTTTTTGGTCCTCAGTCCATCTCTAGGTAAAATGAGGATGATTCTGTATTGAACATGAGGGATGGATAGAAAAAAGAGTGAGGAGTAGAAAGAGGAATGAAAAGTCCTATTACAACCAATGAGTAGAAGGTGCAGAATTCTTTCACATTTAAGGAAAAGAAAAAATGAATTTTGCAACATTTAGAGCTCTCCTGATTTGGAATGGGAGACCTCTGAAAGTGACTTATTTCCCTTTAATGGACATAAAAAGCAGAGAAGTTTAAAGACCACTTTTCAGAGATACTAGATTCTCATTCCATGGTGGAAAGTGGAAAAGATGGCTGCAGAGGTCCCTTCCAGCTGTGAGAGTTCGTTTGTGAATCTGTGAATAGCTGCCCCTGACATATTTGAAGCAGAGGAATGGAAAAGACATCTTATAATGTCTTATAATGGAGGGGACTAAAGAGGTAACGTAGAGAGACCAAAAATCTTTCAGTTTGGGGAAACCATAACAAGACCATGATGGAAATTCACCCCTAAGAAGAAGTTAGAGTGGGAGAGGGGAGGAAAAAGATGGTGGATATGCCGAACTAACAGCAGTCTTTTCATTCTCCCATTTGGCTCTCCCCTTTCTGGAAGAAAATTAAATCCTGCTGTAATCATATTCATTGTATCAATTTACATATACATCATGTTTTATAGGATCCCTTGAGTGAGGTAATTAATACGCTATGTTCTTCAATTATGTGTTCCATTCTTCTCTTCCTGTTGGCATTCTTACACAAAGCACCTTCCCCTTGGCTGGGAGCCTTCCCGTACTTACTGCTGGGTGTGTGGAGGATGGATTTGTGTGGTCCCCAACTGCTGTCATTCGGTCCTGTCTGCCGAAATCCACACCCCTAAACACACACACGCACACACACAAGCAGGGGAAAGGATGTTATGGGTGCTAGGTGAACAGAGAGCAGACAGTGGGCTTGGAAGTATTTAATACAGGCAAACAGGCAAAGCAGCCTTACCCAGCCTTGCAAATAGCAAGGGATTTTACTGGGTTGATTTAACTTACAATATATTTCAGTGTCTTTGCTCCTCTGGTGAAGAGTGAGTGGTGTAAGGCAGGCAGCCAAAATAATGTTTTAGCGGGCTAGAAGATCCCGAGACTTATTTTCCAAAGTTTCCTTTACCTTAAGAATCAATCAATAACAGCAGCAACAACAATAATAAAATTCACTAGCTCCTGCAGTCTGTGAAGTCAGGCACAAATGCAGAGAAGGGAGGGCGGGCAGAGAAAGGTCTCGCCTCCCCCGCTTCAGTCAGCCTTCAGATGTCTGGCCGAGATAGTGCTCAAAATTCATTCACCATCCTAGAGGGAGAATTCCCAGGCTTGGGCAAAAGAAGTCCCGAAGAAGTTGTGTGTGTGTGTGTGTGTGTGTGTGTGTGTGTGTGTGTGTGTGTGTGTGTGTGTGTGTGTGTGTGTGTCTGTGTCTGTGTAGAGAGAGACCGCTAAATTTGGAATCAGAGAACTTGGAGTTCACATCTTAAACTGGCCACTTGCTATCTCTGTGACTTGGAGCTAATCACTTCATTTCTCTGGATCTCAGTTTCTTCATTTGTCCAATGAGGGAGGTTGGACTTAATGACTCCTTAGTGACCTTCTACTTCTAGATCTGTGGTCTTTAAGTTCAGAAAAATGCTCCAGTGCTCGGGAGTTAACCAACAAGGCAGAGTAAGCAACATTTCTTGGACCCTCCTGCTGTACCTTCTCAAAACCAATGGGTAGCTCATTCCCCAGGTTTTTTACTTCCAATTAGTCAACCAAGTAAATCCATGCAACTAAATATAGGTGGCAGCTGCACGGAGGGAGAGAGGGAAACGCTTAATCGTTTAAGCAATATTTCTCTATAAATTTTCGAATTTCACTTCCCCAAATCTTGCACTGAATTTTGTCAGTTTATAAATTTGCACTACAGCTTGGCACTGGGAAAGGGAGAAAGGGGGTGGAGGGAGCTGGGAATCCAACCTAGGGGCGTTTTCTTCATAGACACTGAAAAATAAAGACCATTAGCAAAAAAAAAAAAAGTATAATTAAATTAAAATGCTAGCTTGCCAAGAAGCTCAGCAAATGGGAAATATATCAAACTGTGATAATACAAATGGGCTATTTCTCAAGGTGTGAGAATGTCAATGGGATAAACTCAGATAATTTGCTGACTCTTTATGCCTCAGGAAGGTAGAGTCCTGGCTTAAAAATAAATTAGCAGGAGAACACATGTACACATAACAACATATTATTTGTACTATTGCTAACCATATTAGCCCAGCCACCATTAGGGCCCCAGGAATTCGAGAGAGAAAAAAAAAATCACCTTTCAAAACATTCTACTTTTTGATAAGGGCATTTCCCCCCTCACACCCATCTCAAGCTCCCCACAGAAATACTGTCTTGATTTTTTTAATTTTATTAGCCACAGGATGCACTTTCCCAGGTCCATTCCGACTGATTTATTTTGAAAGCACATTTACCAGTTAAGTTTAACACACCCGCTTAACGATGGGCCCCAGCTTCCTTTTCTCAAAACAATCTCATAATGGCTTCATAGTTCTTGGTAGAATATTGAAAATTACTTTTGGCATGCAAGTTCATTTTGTTAATTCCTCTTTTAGTGCGCAAATAACCTTTGAAAACCGGCCTCAAGGTGTTTATGTGTCAGGACAGTATCAAAAATTATTCAATGGCCAAGTCACATGTCAACACTTCAGAGCCCCTATCTTGGGGTTGACCCATTTTCACGGCTTTGCTGCCCCCTAGTGTGGAAAACACCCTAGAACATGCTTATCTTGTTTAACATCCAGCAGTACTATCACACACCATGGAGATACAGGAAGCATTAATTCCTGGTCCTTTCAAGTTTAAATGCGGTAAAATATACACAAGAAGAAAAGGGGGAGATACCTAGATAAAGTCTCTTATGAGATAAATAAGTGGAAAAAAAGATTATCCACTGTTTTCCTCATGCCAGTCATTTTTTAAAAGAAAAAACACCTGTATCCAAAGACAAAAATGGAGGTCACTTCAGTTCAGACAAATGTGTCATTGCTCTTTAATATTCCTTCATTGAAAGTGTATTGAAGTTAGAAAGAATTTAAGTAAGTGGTAATGTGGTACCAAAAAAGGGAATATGTCTCCCTATAGCATCAAGGGAAAAGGACACAAAGGACTTAAAAATGAAAAGGAATTTTTTGGGGGTAGTAAAAGTACATCTTTATTTTAAAGATCACAATGATAATAGCTGGTATTTAGTAATAGCTTTAAGCCACTGCAAAATGTTTTACTGTTATTATATCATCATTTTATTCTCACAACAACTTTGAGAAGTTGAGGCTATTTTTGTCTCAATTTTATTTTATTATTTTTTATTTATTCATATTTTTCCACGGTTACATGATTCATGTTTTTTTCCAATCCCTTTTCCCTCCTTCTTCCCAAAGCTGACAAGCAGTTCAACTGGATTATACATGTATCATTGTTCAAAACCCATTTCCATGTTATTCATATTTGCAGTAGAGTGATTAACATCTTTTAGCATCAAACCCTAATCATATCTATATTGCACTACATGATGGATAAAAAGTTTTCCTTTTGCCTTTTTGTTCCCACAGTTCTTTCTCTGGATGTGACTAGTGTTCTTTCACATAAGTTCCTATGGATTGTCCTTGGTCATTGCACTATGCTAGTAGAAAATCTATCACATTCGATTGTGCCACAAAGTATCAGTCTCTGGGTACAATGCTCTCCTGGTTCTGCTCCTCTCACTCTGCATCACTTCCTGGAAGTTGTTTCAGTTCACATGGAATTCCTCCACTTTATTATTCCTTTGAGCACAATAGCATTCCATCACCAACATATACCACAATTTGTTCAGCCATTCCCCAATTGAAGGGCATCCCCTCATTTTCCAATTTTTTGCCACCACAAAGAACATGGCTATAAATATTTTTGTACAAGATTTTTCCAGATTATCTCTTTGTGGTACAAACCCAGCAGTGCTATGGCTGGATCAAAGGGCAAGCAGTCTTTTAGCACTTTTTGGACATAGTTCCAAATTGCCTTACAGAATGGTTGAACTAATTCACAACTCCACCAACAGTGTATTAGTGTTCCAACTTTGCCACATCCCCTCCAACATTTATCACTTTCCTTTGAGGCCATGTTAGCCAATCTGCATAGGTGTGAGGTGGTACCTCAGAGTTGTTTTAATTTGCATTTCTCTAATCAGGAGGGATTTAAAACACTTTTTCTTGTGCTTATTGATAATTTTGATTTTTTCATGTGAAAAACTGCCTATTCATGTCCCTTGACTATTTGTCAATTGGCAAATGGCTTGATTTTTTGTAAATTTTACTTAGTTCCTTATGTATTTGGGAAATTAAAGCTTTTTCAGAGAGTTTTACTATAAATCCCCCCCCCCCAATTTGTTGCTTTCCTTCTAATTTTGATTTGCATTGTTTTTGTCTGGACAAAACATTTTTAATTTGATATAATCAAAGTCATTAATTTTACATTTTGTAATGTTCTCTCTCTCTTGCTTGGTCTTAAATTCCCTTCTTTCCCACAGATCTGACAGGTATACTATTCTATGTTCATCTAATTTATTTATGATGAAAGGGAATTTTTAATATCCTTTATTCCAACTCCTTTTGTAGCCCCAGTGGTGGCTGGGCTAATATGGTTAGCAATTGTGTAAATAATTTGTTTTTATGTGTACATGTGTTCTCCTGCTAATTTATTTTTAAGTCAGGACTCTCTTCCTGGGGCATAAAGAGTTAGCAAATTATCTGAGTTTATCCCATTGACATTCTTACACCTTGATGAAAATAGAAAATTGAGGCCCAGAAAGACTATGCATTCCCAAGATCCTAAAAAGATTTAATGGTAGTCAGTGGTTGAAATTTTTTGATGGTATATCTAATGAATTAGCCATATGCTGTTCCAATAGAATGTAAAGCCTGTGAAGGCAAGGAAGGACTCTTTAATTTTTAAAATTTTTAATTCAAAAAAATTTTTTTTTATTTTGTGGCAACATGTAATGGGACAAGAAGATTGAAGTTATGAGTAGAAACAGAAAGGACAATTCCAAACCTAGATGACTGAGTAGAAGGCAAGGTAAGGGTAGTAGGGGAAGTAGTAGACATTTTGGCCTAAGAGTATATATGAATATAAGCATTTGGGGTGTTGGGTTTTATTATCTTATGTTTATCACAGAGCTTGACACATAGTGGGTGCTTAACAAATATTAGAATTGAACTGAATACCACACTGTCTCCTTTTAACCTTGACTGGAATTCAGTAAAGTTTGTCTTTATCACTGACTACCTCCCTTTTCTTTGTTCCTTTCGCTACTTTTAGTCTTGGTTCCTTCTATTTCAAATACCTTATTTCTCTAAATAATAAGACACCAACTCTTTGGTATGAGTTATATTAACCCCAGTAATTTTCCTAAAACTGTCTGGCAGACACTTTAGGACATGTTCAAGGGGAGAGTAAAGAAGTTAATTCCTATGGTGAAATGTTGGACATTGAAAATCTTGAATTCAATAGGTAATTGTTTAGAAATTCAAGGTTTCTCAGAGTGTAAACAATAATAATAGTTAACACATACATATATGTATATAAGTAGATATACATATATGAATTTAATGTTTTTAAAGTACTTTAAATTTGTCCCAGACAAGCACCCTATAAAGTAAGCAAATATACATAATATCACCATTTTATGGATAAGGATACTGAGGTTCACAATGTATTGTGGTTACCCAACTAGTAAAAATCTATATTGGGATATGAGTTTAGGTCTCTTTTGATTCCAAATCCAGCATTCCCCCCAGTAATCCAGGCTCATCTTCAGGCCTAAGTTTCTCTAAAGCCAACCCTGTCTCCAATCTTCAGCAACCCCAGAATTCTCTTTTTGACAATTCACCCATTTCTCAAGATGGCTACATGGAGCAAATGCATCACAGAAAGGCAGCACGCAGAGGAAGGTAATCCCAAACCTTTGATTAAGGACTGGGCAGAAGGTAGGGTGAGGATGGAAGAATAATCAGGTGTCCTTGTAGCTAATAGCCTGTATGCGCATGAGCTGCAGGGTGGTGATTTTTAATTTTTATTTTAATTGCCAGTCAGTGGTACCACCTGCCTCTTGCCCTCCTGTTGACTCTTTGATTCTCTGTTCATCCATCTGTCCCGCTCAATGTTGCCCTAAAACATGTACCTCTGTGAAAGGTCTGTCTACAGAGGATAAAAAGAAAATTATGTGAAAGAATTATCTTAGTGGGAAAAAAAGTGCTCCCACTGTGGTAGAGGAAGGATCCAGAGACTTGATTTAACAGAGACTGGAAGAACTGTAAAGGTCTCCATCCACAGTGGGGGATAGGGAAAAGGGCTTAGAATCCTGAAGAAGAGGAGATTCCAGGAGGAAAACAATTGGCTCTCTCGGTCTTGAGAAAGCAAAGGAGGTCTGGTTGGAGACCAGCTCCTGAGCACTGAACTTGATCCCTATTTGAACCCAACCATCATCCCCTCAAAGATCCCTAGAGAGGTGGCAGGAACCTGAAAGAAGCAAGAAGCAGTTTTCAAGATCTATCACACCCCTGTGACACCCTGGGTCTGGACATTGCTCAGCTGTGATAAGACCAGGGTTCACCCAACCTGAACTTCTGGGAGGCCAGGCTGTGAAGCTCAAGTCTCTCAACTAGGAGGGAAGGAAAGGAAACTTAGTTAGGCAGGGACCTCCTTTTACCTCTTTCCTCTAGACCTGAAACCCTGTATCCATTTTCCTGTTTAACCCCTGACCTATGTATTTATTAGAATAAAGGCTGTTATCTGCCATCCAGACTCTAGTGTGAGTGAAGAACTCAGCTGAGGGGAGAGAAACTGATTTCACTCTTTTCCACTAGGGAAGAAGAATATTTCAAACCATAGTTATAGAAGAAGAAAGGAGAAGGCAGGCTTAGTGAGGAGACATTTCTGGAGAGGACTGAAGGAGGGAACAAACCCATCTCCCCCTTCCTTCTACCTGTTGGGACAAATTACATCTACTCCTCATATTCCTTGCTGGAGGGGTTCCATTTCTCTCTCCTTCATTAATACCATCCAATCAACCCCTGCATTACACCACCTTTATCATATGCGTAACTAGTACTCCATCCAATCCCCACCTTTTAGAGTGACTCTATTATAACCAACTGTTATTGTTTAGGTTTGATTGGGGCTATGTGAGAAGCCTTGTAATATATCCAAAAACATCTAGTAATGAGCTAAGGAAATCATGCCATTCCATCTCGTCTCCCTAGTTTTGCATGGGTTGTCTCTTATGCCTAAAATGTTCTCCCTCGTTACTTCTACCTCTTGGAATCACTAATACTTTTCAAGTATCAGTTCATGTCCCCTTCTCTGGAGTCTTTTCCTGATGTTCCCATTTGTTACGTCATCTTCTCATGGCACAACCATGCTATTTTTACGAATCTGTATTTTGTATATTTATTCATTTATGTACTTCCACACTTCTAGAAATTAAACTGAGGGCAAGAACTATTTTGTTCTCATCTTTTTTTCTTCAGCACCTAGGGTAATGGCCTCTGTGTCATAGACATTTTTCAAATGCCTCTTGATCTATTAAGAAATGATTTGCCTTAGATAAAATAAAATACTTAGAAATCTATCTTCCGAAACAAACATAGTAACTATATGAACACAACTACAAAACACTGTCCACACAACTAAAACTAGACTTGAACAATTGGAAGAACATTAACTGCTCATGGGTAGGACGAGCCAATATAATAAAAATGACCATCTTACCCAAACTCATTTATCTATTTAGTGCCATACCCATTGAACTTCCAAAAATTTTTTTTTTACTGATTTAGAAAAAAAACATGACAAAGTTCATTTGGAAGTACAAAGGATCAAGGATATCCAGGGAAACAATGAAAAAAAATACAAAGGAAGGGGGCCTTGCAGTCCCAGATCTCAGACTATATTATAAAGCAGCGGTCATCAAAACAAGTTGGTACTGGTTAAGAGACAGAAAGGAGGATCAGTGGAATAGACTCGGGGTAAGTGACCTCACCAGGACAGTATACGACAAACCCAGAGAACCCAGCTTTTGGGATAAAAACACACTATTTCATAAAAACTGCTGGGAAAATTGGAGGACAGTGTGGGAAAGATTAGCTTTAGATCAACACCTCACACCCTACACCAAGATAAATTCAAAATGGGCGATTGACTTGAACATAAAGAAGGAAACTATAAGAAAATTAGGTGAACACAGAATAGTATACATGTCAGACCTTTGGGAAGGGAAAGACTTCAAAACCAAGCAAGACTTAGAGTCACAAAATGCAAAATAAATAATTTGGAATACATCAAATTAAAGTTTTTGTACAAACAAAACCAATGTAACTAAAATCAGAAGGGTAGCAACAAATTGGGAAACAATCTTCATAAAAACCTCTGACAAAGGTTTAATTACTCAAATTTACAAAGAGATAAATCAATTGTACAAAAAATCAAGCCATTCTCCAATTGATAAATGGGCAAGGAACATGAACAGGCAGTTCTCAGTCAAAGAAATCACAACTATTAATAAGCACATGAAAAAGTACTCTACATCTCTTATAGAGAGATGCAAATCAAAACAACTCTGAGGTATCACCTCACACCTAGCAGATTGGCTAACATGACAGTTATGGAAAGTAATGAATGCTGGAAGGGCTGCGGCAAAGTAGGGACACTAATTCATTGCTGGTGGAGTTGTGAATTGATCCAACCATTCTGGAGGGCAACTTGTAACTATGCCCAAAGGGCGATAAAAGACTTTCTGGCCTTTGATCCAGCCATAGCACTGCTGGGTTTGTACCCCAAAGAGATAATAAGGAAAAAAAAAAACTTGTACAAGAATATTCATAGCTGAGCTCTTTGTGGTAGCCAAAAATTGGAAAATGAGGGGATGCCCTTCAATTGGGGAATGGCTGAACAAATTGTGGTATATGTTGGTGATGGAATGCTATTGTGCTAAAAGGAATAATAAAGTGGAGGAATTCCATGTGAACTGAAACAACTTCCAGGAAGTGATGCAGAGTGAAAGGAGCAGAACCAGGAAATCATTATACACAGAGACTGATACACTGTGATACAATTGAAGGTAATGGACTTCTCCATTAGGGACAATGCAATGTCCCTGAACAATCTGCAGGGATCTAAAAAACACTATCCACAAGCAGAGGATAAACTGTGAGAGTAAAAACACCGAAGAAAAGCAACTATTTGACTACAGGGGTGGAGGGGATATGACTGAGGAGAGACTCTAAATGAACACTCTAGTGTAAATACCAACAACACAGAAATGGATTCGAGTCAAGAACACATGTGATACCCAGTGGAATTACGCGTCAGCTACAGGAGAGGTGGGGGGGGGGGGAAGAAAATGATTTTTGTTTCCAATGAATAATGTTTGGAAATGACCAAATAAAATAATGTTTAAAAAAATAAAAATTGAAAAAAAGAAAAAAAGAAAAAAAGAAATAATTTGGAAGAGGGAAAGAAGAAAAAGAAATCTATGGCATAGGAATGTAATTTAATATCATTGTATAGTAAGGAATGGTGAAGATGCAGAATTCCATGAAGCATTGAAAGAATTCTCTGACTGTAGGCAGAATCAAAAGAAGAATAGGGATGCTAAGTAGCTCAGTGTATAAAGAGGCATGCCTGGAGTTGGGAAGACTCATCTTCCTGAATTAAATATGGTCTCACATATAATAGCTATGTGACCCTACACAAGTCACTTAACCCAATTTTCCTTAGTTTCTTCAACTGTGTAAATGAGTTGAAGAAGGAAACGGCAAACTACTCAAGTATTTCTGCCAAAAAATGCATATTGGATTACAAAGATTAAGCACAACTGAAAACAACTGAACAACAATCTATCTTTCTATGAAGCATTCTTATTTAAATGTTAAGCTGTCCAGACTTCTGGGTAAACATGGCAGTAATCTAGACACAGGACTCTTCCTCTCCTCAACACCTACTGACCTCAAAAGGCCAAAAAACACAAATTCATATGAATGCAGGGACTCTACAGTAGGGAGCAGCATTGAAGGTACATGGGATTTGGGCATTTCCACACCATAAGGGGGAGAAAAAGCTTCCACCAAAACATGAGTTAATTCATCCTCCCCCATCCCACCTACAGAGCCAGAGGTAGAACCAGTGTGTACTAAAATCATTGAGTGAGTATGGGGCACCTCTAGGTCCTTGGCAATTTAGTAAGACCACCAAAGACCTACCCCTGAGAGCAGCGAAACCTGAAACCCCAGCAGGCTGAAGAGCGCAGACTGTGGGTGCCTGCAGGGAGGTAGCACAGAAAAGTGCAACAAACAGCAGAAGCTACAGAGACTCAGGCAAAATCCTTGCTCCCTTAGCTCCATACACAGAAAGCCTGCCCTCCTCATTCAGATTTCTGACTGGAAAGGGAAGGAAAAACCACCATAGTGATGGCAAACAGTGCCCAGGAAAAACTTCCCAACACCAAGAAAAATAAGAAGAAGGCATTTACTCTGGATAATTTTTATGGAGGAAAAATCCAGGAAATAGCAGAAGAGGAAATACAAATAAATGTGCCAAAACCTTCCAAAAAACGGAAATTGGCCACAAGTTCTTGAAGAATTTAAATTGGAGCTTACTAAAAAGATGGAAGCTTCTGGCAAGAAAAGTGGGAAATAGTTAAAAAAAACAGTTTAAAGGACAAGAATTCCCAATTGGAGAAACAGCTAGAAACCACGAAAAGCAGGATAGATCAAACTGAAAAGGAAAAACAAAAGATTATAGTAGAAAATCAGGCCTTAAATGTTAAGCTATATATTTTAAAAATCAAAATCATTTCTTTCAAACACATAAATGTTTCATCCAGCAGATTGAGATTCAATTTTCATATTTTATTTTTATATAACCATGTCATATTTTAAGACTACCAAATAGTTTTCTCTTAACAATTCTGTGAGAAATTTACCCACCTCTTGCAGGTTGACAAATGCTTTGCAATTTATAGTCTTAGAAAATTGCCTAGAATATTTATAGCAGCTTTTTTTTTTTGTAGTGACAAAGAATTAGAAATTGAGGGGATGTCCATCAATTGGTGAATGGCTGAACAAATTGTGGTACATGTAGGTGATAGAATACTATTGTTCTATAAGAAATGAGGAGCAAAATGATTTCAGAAATAGTGGGAAAGATCTGCAAGAACTGATACAGAGTGAAATAAGCAGAACCAGGAGAATGTTGTACACAGTAAAAGCAATATTGCACAATGATCAACTGTGAAAAATTGGCTTCTCTCAGGAATGCTATTGACCTCCAGAGAAAGAACTTTTGGAGATGGATGGATGCAGATCAAAGCATACTATCTTTCACATTGGAATATTTATGTTTTTATCTTGAGGTTTCAGTTATGTATGAGGATGTTCTTACAAAAATGGCCAATATGTAAGTGTGTTGTACATGATAATGAAAAGATTTTTTTAAATTATCTGAAGTGCTAGATGCTCAGAGGACTTAGTTACTCAAGGTCAGACAGCCAATATTGTATGTATCAGAGGCAATATTCAAACTCAGTTCTTTGACTCCAAAACCAATGATCTATCCACTATGCCATATTGCTTTGCAAGCATCATTATTACCATTTACAGATGGGATAACTAGGCCTTAGGATGTGAAAATTAACATAAAGTACACATCAGAGCTAAGTCTGAAACCCAAATTTTCTGACTCTAATCCAAGATTCTCTCCACTCTCCACTTATTCAAGCTGCATCTATTACTGATAACAGAAAATATTATCCCATTTCTAATCTGTTTGGCTAAATGGCAATCTTTGTAACATTGATGAAAAAAGCCAAGTTGATCATTTTTTTTAATTGGAGAAATTGACCTAAATCTGCCAAAAGCAGGCATTTTCCCTTTTCTGGATCTGTAAGAGTAAAACATTGCAGGGGGCAGCTGGGTAACTCAGTGGATTGAGAGCCAGGCCTAGAGATGGGAGGTCCTAGGTTCAAATCTGGCCTCAGCCACTTCCTAGCTGTGTGACCCTGGGCAAGTCACTTGACCCCCATTGCCCAGCCCTTACCACTCTTCTGCCTTGGAGCCAATACACAGTATTGACTCCAAGACAGAAGGTAAGGTTTAAAAAAAAAAAGAGTAAAACATTGCATATAATGTCAGAAATTTTTTGTTGTTGTATTGGTTAGATTAGCTGATTTTTTCTTCCTCTTCTTCCTCTTTTGTTTTACATTTTTTGTTATTCTTTGTTATAAGGAATGGCTTTCTGGGGGGCAGAGAAAGAAATTGAAAGAAGGAAATATAGATGATGTAAAAACAAAAGATATCAATAAAATCTATTTTTATAAATTCACCCCCTTATCCTAGCAAGGAATATGACATGCCATATAAGTTGGACTGGGAGCATTGTTGCCATTATCTATTACCCCCAAAAACAAAGTGAGAAAGAATAATTGTGGAGGTATGAAAAATAAAGCAAAGGGAGTGTCTTGGTCCTGCCCATAGGTTAGAAGAACTACAAAGAAAACTGGCATCTTTTATTTTCTCACTCACAACAGTTGATTCCTGATGGATGGATTCCAGATGATGACAGGGCCACTGATGGGCACTGCAGGCCAGAGCCCAGAAACAGCTGTTACTCAGATTGTCTGAGGAGGAAATTTCAATAACATTCACCCAAAAGAGGCTACAACAGTTAGCTTTTGCAGACCTGGGAATGGAGCTACCTGGGATTCCCATTGAGTGAGAATAAGGAGGAGCAACAGGAGCCACAAACATTGTCCATACTTGAGAAAAGCTCAAATAGTTTAGATTTGGGAGGGATAACAGACTAATCCCTTCATTTTTTTGGCTGAAGAATATCAAAGTGCTACATGACTTATCTGAAGTGAAACTAATAGAAAGTAGTAGAGATAGTGGGCAGCTAAGTGGCACAGTGGATAGAGGACCAGGTCTAGAGTGTGAAGGGCCTGGGTTATGTAATAAAATGAAAGATCTGTGTAAACTATTTCTTGTTGTGGTAACTGGAATATACTCTGGCTGACTGGAGAGCTACTACTAGGGGACCTCAGGGATGCCTATTTGTTATGGAGATAGAAGTATTTCTGAGATATGGAGAGATATAGAGAGATGCTTCTAGAGGTGGTACTCTCTGGGGTTTTGTCTATTGATCACTATTTGCTAATAAGTCAAGATATTTCCTACCCTTCTCCTACCTTCACCTCCCAATTTCCACCCATGCCTCCCTTTCCCCTTCCCCAATCTTAGTCAGTCACCTAAGTAACTCAGGGGAACTGAGATTTCATAGAAATATTCTTCACTCTTACTTTCTCAAGTAAAGGGGTTTATTGGGAACAAACAGGATGGGGATTGAGGTGAAGGGGATAGGAGTGTCCCTAGTCTACAAGGAGAATTATGAAGATTTTAGGAAATGTCAGTCTAGTCACAATTGTGACACAGAGACAGACAGAGAGATGGAAGACAACGGTTAGGTTAAATCTTCTTTCTTCTTCAGTCAAATAATCTAGGCTTGAGTAATTAAGTCCAGACTCTGTCAAAAGCCACAAAGGTCTCTCTCTGCCTAGATCAGAAAAAAAAAACAGTCTCTTTTTGTCAGGATCCCAGAGGTTTCTCTTTTGGTCAGTCACCCCTAGAGAGCCCAAAAGTCCCAGTTTCTCTACTCTGGCCAGGCTCCCACCTGCCTCTCCTGGGAACATTCCATTTGGAATCTTCACCTTGATTTTGCAGATCAGGTCCCCAGCTTGGTCTGCATGCCTGTCTTGTCCTGAAAATCCTCTCTTTCTTCATGCCTCTTCCACAGTTCAAATCCAGCCTCAGGCACTTCCTAGCTAAGTGAACCTGGGCAAGTCACTCAACCCTGTTTGCTGACACTAAGACAAAAAGTAAGTATTTTTTTTAAGTAGCAGAGATAGGATTCCAACTCAAGACTTTTGGATCCAGATGCAGTTAATTCTCCTTCTATGGTATCATTCTTCTTCTTTTCCCTTTTTAAAGAGTGTACTTATATGTAATATGAGCTGAATTTAGAGTTAGGAGAGACCTGGGTTCAAATTACACCTCTGAAATTACTAATAACATTATTTCAACTCTCTGAGCCTGTTTCCTCATCCATTTTTGAAGTTTAAAATTAACTGTCACATGATTATGAAGATTAAAATTGTAATCCCTGCCTATTTTTAGATGTAATCACCAAAAGTGTAAATACCCAACTGAAAAGTTGAGTATGGAGATCTGTCCATTTTTAGATCTAATCACCAAAAGTGTAAAAATCCCACTTAATCATTAAGTGGAACGTCTGTGACCCACAGGTGCAATAGTGGGTGATGAATCAGAATTCAACTAACTGTCCCTGGGCATTCTTAAAGCAAAGCTTCAACTGTGATTGGAAGATATAAAATTAGGGGAAGACACAGGAAGTGATGCAAAAGAAGCATCTTTAAAAGGAGCTCTCACTTCCTGTGAGGGGCAGTTCTTCATTCTTTGGAGGGGGCTGGACCAGAGACTCTGTTTCCTGGTGAGGCTATTCTAAAATCTCTTCCTTTGAACTGACACATGGTGAGTGAAAGGCTGACTCATAAATGCTGGATTTTCTGGAAAAAAACTAACCTCAGGAAAGACTTACCTCTTGAGAGAGATTTAGATATATTACCTTATCCTCTCTCTGATTTTCTTCTCTCTTTCTAAATTTTGTAAATAAATTGTAAATAAAAATCTCTGGAATAAACTAAATTCCTGGTGACCACACTCTTAAATAATCCAGTCCAACCCTTTAAAAATTCACCCACCCCTTTCCCCCCTTACACATTAAATAGGGCAAATTAATATCTATAGTGCTTATATCACAGAACTGTTGTGAGCATCAGTGTATGAAAAATGTTTTTGTAAATCTTCAGGCCTCATTAAAACATGAGTATTTTATCTTCCTAATTACATGTGATAACAATTTTTAACACATAGTTTCCTAAATTATAAGATCTAAATTGTCTCCCTCCATTCCTTCTCTCCCCCAGAAATGGTAAGCAATTTGATCGAAGTTTTACACATATTATAATGTAAAACACATTTCTATATTGGTCACTGTTGTATGATAATGAAACCAAAACCCCAAATAAAACCAAAACACAAATAAAACTAAAGTGAAAAATAGTATGCTTTGATCTGCATTCTGGCTCCAACAGTACTTTCTCTGGAGGTAAAGAGCATTCTTTGTCATAAGTCCCTCAGAATTGTCCTAAATTATTGAATTGCTGAGGGTAGCCAAGTCTCTTATTGTTGATCATCCCACAATACTGGTGTTGCTATTCTGCATATTCATTATCAATTCATGTAGGTCTTTCCAGCTTTTTCTGAAATCACGCTGCTCATCATTTATTATTGCCCAGTAATATTCCATTACTATCATATACCACAATTTGTTCACCCATTCCCCAATTGAGAGATATGCATCCCTTCAATTTCCAATTCTCTGCCACCATAAAAAGAGTTGCTATAAATATTTTTGTGCAAAAGGTCCCTTCCCCATTTTGATCAAAACATGAGTTTTTAATGTTTAATATAGAGTCCATAGAAGAATCATGAAAATAAAATGTAGAACAGATTTCAGATAACTCCAGAACCACCACTACCACCACATGAATTATTTGCAAACTGCATTCTGAAAACTACAACTGAACTGTTTAGACCAGAGTAGGACAACTTCTCCTAGTCAGACTTGAAGTTATTGATAGGAGTCTCTTCAACACGATATTGAAAATCTGCCCAAGGAAAACAAGTTCCCTAATACATGATCTCCAAAGCCAACTTCAGCCTCTTCTTAGAGGTAGCTGATGGTACAGTGGCCAAAGTGCTGGCTCTGAAGTAAGGAAAACCTGATAAAATCCAGCTTCTGATTATGTAACCCTGGACAAGTCTCTTCACCTCTGTCTCAATCTCAACTATAAAATGGGAATAGCACCTGTTTTACAGGATGTGAAAATTATGAGATAATGTTTATAAAATGGTTTTTTATAGGATATGTCACATAATGGGCATTTACTAAATGCTTGTTACCTTCACTCCCCTTTCTTCTCAACCATTCCTATTTCCAAACAGAAAAAAATCAAAACTTACTTGCTAAGAAGATTGATCTATCATTCTTTTAGAAAGATTAAACTGAAATCCGACTTGAACTTTCTTTCTTTCTTTCTCTCTCTCTCTCTCTCATCTTAGGCAAAATGCTTCATCTCTCTGTGCCTCAGTTTCTTCATATAATTAAAAGCTTTGGACCAAATAATCTTTTAAGACTTTTCCAATTCAAATACTTTGATGAATCCATGAAAGCTCTCTATTGCAGGAATCCCCACCATTTGGTAAGAAGAGAAAGAAACAAAAACAAAAAAATGATTTGATTTCTTCCAAAGGTGTGTGTGTGTGTGTGTGTGTGTGTGTGTGTGTGTGTGTGTGTTTAAAACATCCCTGAGTGATGCAATTAAGAACATCAATGCTTCCTAATATACTTCTGACCTTCTGGATATTAGGTATGCAAGATAAAACCTCAAGATTCATTTTTTATTTTTATTCTGTTGGTTGGGGATCCAAGTCTTCAACAGAGTAGAATTTCCATAATAGGTTCTTGCCCACCAACTCCATATAGTGTTAAAAAAAATCCAGTTAAATCCTTTTCAATGGCCTATATACAGGAAATCCCTGGACTCCAGCAATTCAAACCAATAGTTTAAATTCTGCTGGTGTCAAACTTTGAGTCATTTTTCCCCTTAAAAAATTATATGTGTGTGTGCGCATGCATTAAATACTTCAAATGGAAGCTTTAACAAATCTTTGTGACACATGGAATGAGGAAACAGTAGCAATGGATGAATGTCATGTAACAAGGTGACTCTCAGGGCTGCCTGGGCCTCAAAGAGGTCCACACTCTGGGAGAGTTGGGCCCCAGGACAGCAGGTGTTCTGGGAGATGCCCCATACTTGTGCAAATAAGGCGGCAGTGAGAGCATCAGTCAGTCTTCAGGAAATATGGATCCCCATCCACCTGAATGTCAAAGGGATTAGCTAATTAGGCAAGCAGCCCCCTGTGCCCAAGAGAACATGTGGCACTGGGCCGTGGGAAAGCCTTCAGTGACATTCAATTGCATTTGGCAGAGATCCACAGGGCTATTCAGGTGCCACTTATCTGGGTCCCTGCCAAGCCCTGATGTGATGCAGGAGCCATTGAACATGAATTAATGTCTCTTCCCATGGAAATCAGGAGAGGCCCAACCAAGGCAGGTAGGAGAAGAAATGGGGGTTGACAGAGGGGGGAGTAGGGAAAAGAAACCTTTTTTTCTCCCATATTTATCATCATTTGGAATCATCATTTAGGCTATTAAATCAGTTCCAAATATGACTATTTGCTGCTCCAGCTTACTGTGTTTTTTTTTTTTGGTCCCAAGGACAAAGTTATTGATAAATACTGACACATACTTCTATAGAAAAGCCTAGCTTTATAGAGAAGGGGCACCGAGTTTTATCATCAAAGATCTTTGCTCTCTAGAGAATTCATTTCTGTTTCACATCCTCAGGGGAAAGAGGCCAATTCCTAGGACCCACCTTGGTTAAGTAAAATTCTCTAAGTCAAATTTATCAATAAAAGTACAACTTGCCTGGCTATTCTCCCATCAGAGAGCAATCTCAAAAGCTATTTTTCATTAAAGTGTTAATGGTAAACAATACTTTTGTGTCAGTCTTCCCAATTTTTTGTTCTGTTCCTTCAGACTTTTATAATCTGAGTCACAAAAATAGTAAGGAAGAAGGGAGGGATGGAGGGAGGGAGGAAGGAAGGAAGGAAGGAAGGAAGGAAGGAAGGAAGGAAGGAAGGAAGGAAGGAAGGAAGGAAGGAAGGAAGGAAAGGAGAAAAAGAAAGGAAGGGAGGGATGGAGGGAGGGAGGGGGGAGTTGGCACCTTGTTCTGTCAAAATCAATGGATTTGGCATCAATATGTGTTCAAGTCCTATGACTCCTGGGATGTAATCTCTTTATACTTCATATTTTTTTCATCTATAAAAAGAAAGAGTTGGATCACCCTAAATCTTAAGAAAACTATTCTGCAAATCACAATACCTCCCCATACTAGGTAAGGAGATGGTCTGAAATGACCTCTCTTTTCCAGCAAAGCCAAAGCCCAGATGATGTAAGCCTCAGGACCATGACAGGGCATGACTGAGTCTTATAAACCTAAAAATCAGAAGAAACTCCATAATTCCTAGTCTGGTATAAACAATTTCTGAACATCCCTGACTAATAATCAGTAAAGATCTCCCTGAAGGCCTCAGGTCAAAGGGAGACCCAAGCATTCCTCATCCTGCAATGCTGATGGGTACAGACACCAGCTTTCCATGGATATGATTTAAAGGATCTAAGTGATTCCTATGTTCAAAGGTTTCCCTTTACTCTCTGGCCTTACCCCGATCCCAGAAATTCAGTCATTAAGTAAAGCAGTTCATATTTAGTCCAGGGATTTTGGAACACATAAGGCCATTCATATAATCTGACATCATTGTGTTTTAGAAATGTACACCTCACTCGTTAGGGAATTTTGTAAGAGACAGTATGGCAGGATGGGTAGAAAGCTGGCGTCAAAGTCAGGAAGACCTGAGATCAAGTAGGACCTTTGATACAGGCTGTGTCACCCAGGGTGAGCAATTTAACCTCCCAGTGCTTTAGTATCTAGGCAATTCTCTAAGCCAGATAAGTTGCAGAGAAAAGAGCTCATGGATGATGAACTAAAGTGAGACTTCTTGATATTCCTGAAATATCAGGTGTGAGGACTCCACTCTATTCATAAAGCATCAGGTTAGGTCTAAATAACCTCTAAGGTTTTTTCCAGCTTTGCATTCTATGTCTAAAGCTCTTTTGCTTAATGATGGTAGCAAATGTGGCCTCAGACTCAGGGTTTAAAGTCCCAGGGAGACCCCTGTGAAATGCCACATGTTCATAAGGAAGGTCAATACATTAATTTCTAAGCACTCTTTAACAGCTTCATGCAATTTAATCAGATTAGCTAGCTGTTGCCTAGCAGGGTGCTGAGGGATTGGGACTTCCCCAAGGAGTAAGTTTTTAAAGTGCTAGGAGGAAGAAAAGTCCAGGGAATCGGGTGCTCTTAGGCCCAGATGGCAAGGATACTGGGGAGCCAGGAAAGAGCACCATCATACTGGCCCTCTGGGCCTAGGGGCTGCAAAAAGGAAAGATGGGGCCTACACCGACAAGCTTCATCTACTTCCTGATTTTGCCAGGAGCCAGCCTTGCACTTGCCTGCAAAGGCTGAAAAGAAATGTTCCCTTCAGTTTAACATGGGTAGGCTTATGTAAGACACAGGTAAGTTCTCCATTACTGTCGGCAGCCCTGGGACATTAATATTTGATGTGCTTCTCATCATCTCTGTTTGTGTCATTTGTCAATGCCCAACAGGTCTTCTGCTGGCTATGCATTAAAACTATTTTCAAAATATGTCATTGTCAGCCCATGGCATACTCATTACTTACTAAGATAAGGGGCCGGATGAGCAGAACAGTAGGTGGCTTGCTTACTTAAACACACTGGACTAAATTGTGAGTATTTTCATTTGCACACTTTTTTGCCTTTTTAAATGCCCCCCAAAGCACCCAGACACCATCTTCCTAAGAACAAGGACCAGAGAAAGAGGCAACCATAAATAACATCCTATACGTTATCATGGCTCTAAGCAATGGACTCTCCAACAAGCAGGCAAAACTGTGAAGTGGGCAGAGCTCATCATTATTACCCCAATTTCCTGCTATGTCTGTGCTTTAGTGGTCCTTTTCTCTAATTTCATAAAGTTCTCAAGCTGTGTCCATCCTCCTTGAGTCCAAATCTGTTGTCAGAGAAGAATGGGATGAATTAAATTAAATAAATTTAATATAATCTATATTTTTTTATTTAAAAAAATAAAAAAAAATTAAAATAAAATAGAATTAAAAAGTCTGAACCCATTTAAACCTAGGTGGAAGTTAAGTAGAAGGAGGTAAAACATAACCATGGGAAGAAAGGTTTGCATTTTAAAAAGGAATGGCCCTGGTTTATCTTAAGCCAAAGGAATGAAGGTTTAATGGTAAAATTTCAGGCCACTTGGAATTAGTGTTGGTGACAGGTAATAATAGAGCAGAGGGCTTCTGAATGAGGTCCCTCCTCACTCCAAGATTCTCTATAATTATGTGTTTCTCAGTGTATGTATGTGAGTGTGTGTGTGTGTGTGTGTGTGTGTGTGTGTGTGTGTGTGTGTGTGTGTGTGTGTTGTAAGAGGAACTATACTGGATAGGAGTTATGAGACCTGAATACAAATCCTGACTCTTTTAACTAGCTCCATGACACTAGGAAGGCCACAAATCTCTTGGACTTCAATTTTTCTCATTTATAAAATGAGAGGATTCCTTTAGATGAACTCTTAAGGCCATTTCAGCTCTATAATTTTAGGATCTGAATTACTCCCTCAGGTGAAAATAGAACATGTTCTCATGGATCAAACTCTACCTTTTTCGTAAGGGGCACAGACCCTTAGAACTGGAAGGGATCTTAGATGGTATATAGTTCAAAATCCTTGTTTATAGGTGAATAAATAAAACCCATTAAAGGAGAGTGACTTGCTCTGTATCACTCAGTTTGTAAATGGAGCAATCCTGACTAGAACCAAGTTCTATTGATTGCTTTTTGCTACACCTTGCAACAGCATAGGGAATGAAAGAATTTCCTGAGTCAGTGAAAACTCTACCCAATAGAATGGCTTCTTGAGGATGTACCCAAAGGCTTCATAACAGAAATATTACTGCTATTCTGCTGCTATTGACATTGTTACTAACTACTAATACTAACAATGGCAACTAGGTAGCACAGTAGGTAAAATGTCCTTCTTTGAGTCTGAAAGATTCTTCTTCATAAATTCAAATCTGGCCTCTGAAACTTATTAGCTATATGGCCTTAGACAAGTCATTTAACCCTATTTGCCTCGAGTTTTCTCATCGTTAAAATCAGCTGGGGAAGGAAATGGCAAACCACTCCAGTATCTTTGTCAAGAAAGTCCCAAACAGGATCATGAAGAGTTGAACACAACTGAATAACAAAATCTAAATAATAATGATGGCAACAACAACAGTAATAATAATTTGAAAAGCATATGGTCCATCACCCTACAGATGCCATGGGAAGATAAACATTTCCTCACAACAAAGGAAGAAAAAATGAATAGGAATGCTTAGAGCATATGATAAAGACCTTTTTAAAAAAGCTCTAGAAATACTTTGGGAACAAGCAGAAATTATTTTGCTAATCAACAAAGAATGACTATGTTTAGGTATTATTCGATTAATTTTATGTAATCAAAAGTGGTTTACATCTGGATAAACTCTCTGCAATGACTAAGATCCACAAGTAGAATCAAAAGGCCCTCTGTAAAGATTAAAATTTAGGGGAGACTGAGGCAGGTAGAAATTAGTTTCTCTCTGTAAGGAGTATTACATTTTATGAGGTTTATTAAAGATTAAGAATTAAAGAAAATACAGGATAAGAAACACGTGCCTAGGCCAGCGAGGCCTAGATAAGACCTCACCTACATTATGGAAAGAGCCACTTCTGCTCCAAAACGGAAGTCTAAAAGACCCACAAAAGCCTTTGCAATCAGGTTAAATACCTTATCGATCTCGGCCCACCTCAGAATTCCGTGAGATTACAAAGCATTTTGGGGAAGTGGAGCAAGGGCTTGTGGGGATTGAAGTCCAGAGTTCGAGTCCATTTTTACACCTCCAAAGGCAAAAACCATGTACTCAATCAAAAATACGTTAACAAAGGACTGAATCATGAAGGGTTAATAATGGCAATTCAGTAGCAGGACAATGTCACCAGAAATTACTAAAGAATTATTCTTAAGGAGTTCATAATGGGTTACTTTGGAGAGTGAAAATGTAGCATTTAATTCAACACCTTGCAAAACATTAACTGATGACAAGGGACCAATTTCCATACTACAAATATTAACTTCAACATATTCTGACAAACTCAGTTAATAAAATTATAATGATATAGGTCTATTATTATATATTAAAGTGTTGCCCACAGCCACCTAGAATATTATTGAAGAAAATATGAAAACAATATGTTTAAAGAAATGTCATCAAACCAAATACTTATAATCTTCAAGTATCACTTGGAAAAACAAAAGCCTTCAAAATATAGAACTCTATTAGACAAGTTCAAAATCATGAAGCAACAGAGTAAGATGGATGATCTTGTGATCCTGTATGCTACTGGAACTCTAATGAGGGTATTTTCAGTGAGCTCACAGAATGCCAACAAGGAAGAATTGAACAACAAATGTGAATTTGATTAGAAAAAAAAGAGATTCATGAGAGTTAAACAAGACCAAGTCAATGTTACAAAAAGTTATAGAAAAATCATATTTAAAAATCCTGCAAAATCAAGACATATTTTGTAAAAGAAATGACAAAAATCAAATCAGCAAATACCAAAAGATAGGGAAACATAATGAAGTTATTAAAAGTATACATAAACTAACAGAAAAAAAGGGAAAAGTGGGGAGGGATGTATGCGTTAATTAAATTAATTTAAAAGAAAATTAAATATTAAAAATTAAATTAATTCAAAACAAATCCCTATATTACAAATACAAGCCCCAGAGTATACTTGATAATTCAGTAAATAAACCATACTGGAACAGAAGCATTATAACAGACAAAACTGTTTTCAACAGATGCTGTCATACTAAATACTCAAAACTTCCAAACAATTTGAATGATAAACCTTCAAAACACGAGCACCTCAAATCCCAAGTAGTTTGAGATACGAACAATCGTGATAGAGATTGTGTGTTTTAAGTCATGAGTGGATATTTGAATCATGAGCTTTGGCTACCCTCAACTAGTTTGGTTTCACAAGTTACATGAGGCTTGCTCATTTAGTTCAGTCTTTATCTGACTGTGTGAGCATCTGTATTTAACTGCATTTGCTTTCTTCTTTATTTTTATCTTTATTATCAGTTTTTTTGGCAAATTTCTTAACTTTTAACCATGGATCCTAAGAAAATGAGTGCCAAGGGCAGTGCTGAGAAGAAGAGAAGGGTGATGTCTATGAAATTAAAGCAAGAAATCTTCGAAAAAACATGAGTGAGGTGTATGTGTTTCTGATTTGTCGAAGGAGTATGATCATAGTGCATAGATAATGTGTTCAATTTTGAAGCAGAAGGAATTATTAAAGCTATATATTCCAGGAGTGGACCCCAGCAATGAGGTTACTGGCCATGGGCTCCCTGGCTGCACAGGCTGCTAAGGATGGCAAAAAGGAAAAGAAAGAGGAAGACAAGAAGTGAGGCCAGAAGGGAGAGAGTGCTAAGTCTTCTCTCAGGGGCTGAAAAGGAAGGGTCAGATGGGGAGGGGATTATCATACAGTGGTTTAGGTGGTGGGCCTGTGTAACAGTTACAACCCAAATAAAGTTTAGCAATTAAAAAAAAAGATATAACACCCCCCAAAAAAAAGATACCCAGAAAAAGTTGCAACAGATTGTGTAATGACACTTGTTTCACACATTTTTGAAATATTCTGAAAGGGAGGAAGAAATAAACTTCCATGGAAAGGTTTTTGTTGAAATAGCCTCGAAGTGAAATTGAGGAAAGTGTGGCAAGACAGCCAAAATTCAATGAAGAAAATGTTGATAATTAAAGTAAAAAAAAAGTAGCAATTAAGTTTAGCAATAAAGTTACATATCATAAATAATGTGTAAGGTCAATTTTGCATTTAAATGTAGCATTATGTGTGTAGAGAGTAAGTTATATTAAGCAATAATGCACTAAATGAAAACCTTCTCTGTCTGTCAGTATCTTTGCCTGACCTTGAAGGTAAACAACATTTCATTAGCAAATTTATTTCCTTATGTTCTAGCTTATTATCTATAAATATATCTGTGTTATATAAAGTACACTTTCATATTTAAAGGCATATAAAACAAAAAATTCATGTGGTTTTTGGGGGCCAGAACAGATTAATTGCATTTCTATTAATTTAAATGGGAAAATTAGATTTGATTTACAAGCTTGGCCGTGAAACGGATTAAACTTGTGTGTCAAGGTGCCACTATAGAAAAACCTACAGGAAGACTTCAAAATTAATGGAGAAACAGGATGAGTTGCATATCATCCTCTTAGCTATCCTGAAAATGCTTTAAAGTAAACTACAGATGAGTTTATATTCTAATATCTATTCAATGACAAAAAAGCAATCCTTTTATCCACTTAAACATAAAAGAATAATAGTGGGATAGTGATATGGCAGTGATATCTGTATGTCATATGGGAATGATGGGGATGATGATAATATTCACATAATGTATAATTATTATTGAGCCTTAGCAATGTCAGATGACATGAGAACTTTAAGACGGGTTGAATTCCCTGCTCTTCTCCCACTATTTCTCCTTCTCACCCTTAGACAATCCCAGTTGATTGTTTAGTTGATTGGTTGGTTGGTTGATGTGCTTCATACTAGAAGAGGACCAAAATGAGTCACAATCCAAATAATCTCATTGGTTCCTCACAGGAAACCCCAAAAGGAAACTTTGAATAGAATTTGTATGACCAGTGTCCTTTCCACATTCAAGGAACAACACCTGCAATTGTGGAAGAGAGCAGAGATTCGAAGGAAGTGAGGGGGAAGAGGTGAGCTTTCCCTCTATAATGATGAATGAGAGCCAGGCTGGCACAGTGATGTTCACTGTATCTTGGCTGCTGCAGGGGTTAGATCACATTAACAGAGGGAATGTGCACTTGAGCTGACAGAGAGCGGGTGATTAACACAAGGCATCCATCATGTGTTTCAAGGCTACAGCAATGTGGCATGGGAAGGGGGGAATTGGCTCCAAGGCATCCTCTTGCCAAAGAAGCATGATCTTGCACTGCCAGATTAACTAAAGGCTAAACAGCCACTCCTAGCCAGTGATGAAAAATGGATTATTTTATTTCTATTATATTGTACATTTGGTAAGAGGGGAAAAAATACATGGGAAAGGGCACTGTTCTTAGAGTTGGAAGGCCTTTCTCCAGTGTTTACTATTAGCATGACAGAAGGTAAGATTCTTCATTTGCATTATGGGTAAATTTATTTACATCACACCTCAAAAGGTTATGGTGGGGGAAGTGCTTTGGAAAGCTTAATGTCAAGTAAAAATATTAATTTAAGAAAAAGAATGAGGGTGGCAACAGAGAGGAGGAGGAGGAGGAAGAAAGGAAAAGAATAGCAGGAGCAGCAGAAAAATCAGAGAAACATAACTTTGTGTGGCTAGGTGCAGCAGGTTGCAGAAATGAGTCCTGTTTTCAAGATGCTCTGAGCCAATCTTGGAAAAACACTTCTCAATATGGGGGAAATGGTACTCCAAATGAGGAAACTGGATCCATGATTTTTAGAATAATTCAGTCTGTTAGCACAGATATCCAGGTGGTAGGAACTTATAACCCCATCAATCTGTAATTGAATAGGAATCCCTTATTCTGCTTTCCTAACAACTCGTCATCCAACCTCTACTCATAAACTAGTGATTCTAACAAAGTAATGAGAAATTGATTGCCTCCTGAGTTGGGCAATTCTACTTATGTATTATTCTAATTGTTAGGAATTCTGATTTTTCCTAATTTTAATACAATTTATTTACAAGCCTCTCGGGCCTTTCCTCCCCTCCTCACATCATAGAAGGCATCATCCACTAAACATAGATAGATAGAAAGATAGATAGATAGATAGATAGATAG
This sequence comes from Monodelphis domestica, assembly GCF_027887165.1. Lineage (NCBI taxonomy): Eukaryota > Metazoa > Chordata > Mammalia > Didelphimorphia > Didelphidae > Monodelphis > Monodelphis domestica. The sequence continues at coordinate 448,697,421 of NC_077227.1, forward strand.
ATAGATAGATAGATAGATAGATAGATAATGTCTTTCATGTTTACATTTTTCAGTTCATTCTCTAGAAGTAACATTCATAAGTAATTCTTCAAGTATTAAATCTATAACTTTGTAGAATGGTCTCTTGGTTCTACTCATTTCACTGTTTATCATCCCATGTTGTTCTTTCCAAGTTTTTTAAAAAATAGCTTGCTTATCTTTTCTTATGGCACATGTATTTTTTCTTCTGATGCTTTAGACAAACAAACATTTTTCCATATACAAAGAATAGAAGATTGGATTGCATATAAGACCTAGAATCTCTATTATATGTAGTTTCTTTAAAAATATACCTTAAATCTAACCAACATTATCCTCATGTGTATTCCCCTCTGAACTTTCTTTCTCTGTGCCTTTTGATTAGGTTCCATTAACATGCTTTTCTTTTTTGTGTCTTTCTCACTACCTTTTCCTTCTTTATGCTCTCCCCACTCCCTAAAATAAAAACTCTCCTTTTTTTTGTTTAAAATAAAACAAAACAATTTCTCATATTAGTCACATCTAAAAATGTATCTTATTCTGTACCTGTAATCAAGAGATGGGAAACAGAATGCATCATCAGTCTTCTGATAATTGCATTAATAAGAGCCCTCAAGTCTTTCAAAGTGATTTCCCTTTAAAATATTGTTCTTACCATATAAATTGTTTATCTGGTTCTGTTCATTTTATTCTGCATCAATTGAGTTAACAAGTTTTTCCATGATAATATTAAACTAAAATCTACATCTTTATAGCCTCCACTCATATTCCTGATTTCTATCCTCTAGGGCCAAGAAGACACATCTAATTTTTCTTCAGTGAAATAATAGCTTTTCAAATATTTCAACACAGTTAAAATAATTTTAATAGGATTCAGAACTGGAAGACATCTTAAATACCATGTAGTCTATCCAATCAGCTAATTTTATACAAGAGGGAATCAGAATCTTAGAGAAATTAAGTGACTTTACCAAGGTCATGCAAGTGGCCGAGCATATTACCTGTGGGGCAAGAATCAGAGATTCTTGTGCTAAAATATGTGATATATACTGTGAAAATGAAATTAATTTACTATCCCCAGATTGTGAAAATGAAATTAACTCCCCTGGCCATGTTTAGATTTAATCACCCAAAGTATAAACATGCTACTTACAGTTGATTGGGGAGATCTGCCCATTTTTAGATCTAATCACCAAAAGTATAAACATCCCACTTCATCATTAAGTAGGGAGGTCTGTGACCCATGTGTGCAACAGTGGGTGATGAATCAGAATCAAACTGACTGCCCCTGGGCAGTCCTAAAGCAAAGCTTCGACTGTGATAGGTAGACATAAAATTAGGAAAAGGCACCGGAAGTGACACAAAAGGAAGTGTCTTTAAAAGGGAGTTACAACTTCCTGAGTGGAGTTCAACTTGGACTTTGGCTTCTTCTGGAATTCAGAGTTCAAGTTGGAGGCTGAAGAAGAATCTGCTGACTGGACCTGAGACCTGGTTCCTGGTGAGACTGTCCTTAAATCTCTCCCTGTGGACTGACACATGATGAGTGAAAAGGCTGACTCCTTTCCTGGATTTTCTGAAGAGACTAGCCTGAGGAGAGACCTACCTCTTGAGATAGACATCCCCAGGACCTCAGCTTTACTGAGACCTCTCAGGCTAAGTACTAACTCTCCCTGCCTGATTTAAGCCAGTGGCCCAGGAGTAAATTACTTAGTGCTTAAGCTATCTTACCCTATCCTCTCTCTGATTTTCTTACTTCACTCTTTCTATATTTTGTAAATAAATTGTAAATAAAATCTCTTTGGAATAAGTTAAATTCCTGGTGACCCTATTCTTAAATAATCCAGTCCAACCTTTTTAAATAAGCCCCTATTTTCCTTTTACAATACACATACATTATATAATATGCAATATTTCAAAATAACATTCAAAAGTAGCAATAACATTGCAAAGGCAATAGAATTAGTATAGTCCCCATCATATCACTAGTTAAGCATGATCAGGGTTTCTAATGTTAATATATGTATATTGTTTGTTTATATGATGTATATATACATGCATGTTTACACAATTTGCTGATAAATAGATAGATGTGGGAGAGAGAAAGATGATATAATGTGTGTATTATCTCTTCATTAGAATGTAACTTCTTTGAAGGTAGGGAATATGTTTTGTTTTTTCTTTGTTTCCCAGTGCTTAGGCAAAATGTACTTAATTACATAGTAAATACTTAAATGTTCACTGATTGATTAATATAGGAATTATACATTCATTCAAAAAGATGTTTTAAGTTTTCTGCCATGTGTGTTTTCAAATTTTGGAGCTATCACTTCAGTGGCCTACACACAGTTCTGTAATACTTCTCATCTTTCTTTAGTGTCTTCCATTACTTGCTTCCTCCTTGGCTTTCCCCACCCCACTCCCATTCCAAATTCTCTGCTTCTAAAACTTTAGCATAAAATGTCATGGTTCTTCAATCAACAAAAGAGTTAGAGTGATAGGTATTAAAAGCCCACTCCCTCTTCCCTCTTTAACTAAAAGTCATTATCTTATTCTAATTCAATTGGCAATCAGATTTTTTTTCTCTTAAGGTAAAGTGGAAAACATTTTGCTAGTGCTGAAATCATGATGTTGTCTTATTCTAATATGCACCATTCTTTAATTACAAGATGCTCAAGTCTGCCTAGCTTTTCTGAGATTGCTGTCACTGTCAGTCCAACAATTTTGCATTTTACCATCATATAACAAGATTCACTTCCACTGAAGTGATAAAAAAACATACAGTATGGAACCTTTTAAAGTCACAAAGCAGTCAGCTGAGAACATAGCTTCCTGAGATTGCCACAAGGCCACGGATCAGGATGAGTATTTTATTCAGAGATGATATTCTCAAGTGGGCCTAATCCAAGCACAAGGCATGCTTGGTCATTCATAGGCCCATATTTACATTAAACTGTATTCTTTCCAAAGTGCTCTTGTAGCTGTTTAGTTCTTATAAAATACTCTAGGAGAGAGAAAGGAAAACTTTCATGGTCCCAATTTACACATGAGGGAGCAGAGTTTCAGAGAGGCAAGGTTTCTTCTTAAAGGCTTAACAGAGTCAGTAACTGAACCTAGAGTAGGATATTGATCTCTTCCATCAACCAACAAACATTTATCAAGGGCCTACAGTATATCAAGCATTATATACTAGGCACTGAGAAGACAGAGGCAAAAACTAAGAAAATTTTACTTCAGGGAGCTTACATTCTAATTACCTGTATACTCCTACTCTCCCCTTCTGTTTACTATCACTTCTACAATATGGATAGGAATAAAGGTTGTTCTTCCATTCTAAAACAACTCTATATTTCCTTACTGGCCCAGATACAGCACAATCCAGTAAGTGAGAATCCAGTTCATCTGGAAATATATATATATATATATATATATATATATATATATACATATATATACTCCATTTCCTAATTGAATGAACCCTCAGCTCCATCCCAAATAATATTTTTTTACCACTTAGTTAATTTTCTCAATGATATTGCCATTCTCTTGGTTTCCAAGTTTGGAAACATTTTCATTTCTTCATATTCATTACTTACATGCAATCTATCATGACTTTTATTATATCTTCCATTGAAAAGTCTTTTGGATTTATTCCTTCTTCTCTATTCCCATTATCAGCCTCTCCACACTTCAATTACTATGACTCACTCCTAATTTACCTATCTATCTCTATTTCTCCCCATTCTTATTGTGGTAAGTGACCACAGTTCACAGAAAAACAGAAATGCAGACACTTAGATGTGAGAAAACTATTAAATGAAGAAATCTCACAGAATTAATGATTTAGAAAAGCAGTCAGTTTCTATATTCATTAGCCTTACATGCAAATTTATCTGCATTTAGTGTTACTAAAGATTCACTTACTTTTTAACCTACAACAAAACTATCAATCTAGAAACAAGAATAAGGGTAGAGTCGTTTGGAATACAAAGGGAAAAAAAGATGTAGGTAACTTGCCAGATTTGATAAAATGAAAGTTGGTCTTTAAGAAAGAGTCACAGAACCCCTTAAGTGTCTCCGTGTATTTAGAACAAAGCCTAGAGATGAGAGGTCTTAAATTCAAATCTGCATTAAGAGACTTCCTAGCTGTGTCATCCTGAGCAAGTCACTTAACCGGTATTATCCAGTCCTTCCCAAGCTTCTGATTTGGAAACAAAACACAGTATTAATTCTAAGGTGGAAGGTAAGCAGTTTTTCATTTGTTTGTTTTTAAGAAATTCATTAATGTCATAAAGGGAGAAGGGAGAGTGACATTATATGGGCTCCTATCTCTTGATTTCTACACTCTCCTCTTTGAAGCAATATTAGCTCCATTCAATGAGACCCTCAAAAGTAGCTCCACAAATTCAGAACCAGCACTTGGTATCTTCAAAGCAAAAGTGCAGCAGAGCAATTGGATGGATGTTATTAATGGCACAACAAAAAACTGATCATATGTGTGCAGACATTTAAGAAAAGACTTACAATTTAAAGAGCCATGATTTGAGAGACTGGCTATTTGGGTATGGTTGCAGATACAAAACAGGTCTCTGAGTCCAATGAATTCAGCAAATAGGATTAAGTTCTTGTCTTAACTGCCATGCAGAGTATGGCAAGATTTAAGGAAGACAGGGCACTTTAGAAACCATGGCTCTTAGTTACTTTAATTCTATACTCACTGAAGTAGGTACAAAAAAAAAGGGATTGATCAGGATTTCAACATGCTGAGAGATGAGGAAGAGATCCTAGGCAATTCTCTTGTCAGGGGAGAATTGTTTCAGTCTGGAGCACTTGCAGAAGGTTGGCAGTGCTATTAGAATTTTAATTTCCAAGGAGCAGATAGGTTGAAGATAACTTTATAAAATTCTGGGGGAAAGGGTTTGGTATCAGGCAAATTGTTATTTAATAATCTGTCTGTGTTTCCCCTATGCTGAAACTTTGGGATTGGGGGAGGGGAATATATGTGACTGCAGAGGGCTTGAGACTTCCCCAAATCCCCACCTGAGGGGCACCTATGAGTCACTTGGCTTCCTGTGGTGTCTGTGAATTTTAAAACTACTCTACCCTACTCAGACTGTACTTTAAAAGAAGATCTGATTTAGCTATTTCCTGATTAGTAACAATGAAGATGCTTGGTTTAACAGAATCAAGTCTTGGGAACTATACATTACTCCTCCACCCTACTTAGTTTAACAAGATCAGGAATGCCTGCACCATACTCAAATATTTAATTATCTGAGGAAATGGTCTTCAACAGACATGTGCAGAAAAAATAGATAGACCCCTGGCTGTCTTAAGTCAAGCTAAGCTATCATTGGTACAGATGAGACTCAGGAAAGTGACAAAAAAAGTCTATATAAGGCACATCAATTGCTCTCTCTCCCTCTTTCCCAGGAGAGGCGACTCTGGCTGGCAGCGTACTAAGCATTCCGACATCTTGGCGTGGTGGCAGCTATTGTCTGAGTTTGCTGGTAGGTTTGCCCTTGAGCTGATTCATGTTCAGGCATCTTGGCTGAGTTCAGGCTGATTCTTTCCTCCTTACTCTTCAAAAAACCTTATCTTCCTAGAGCCTCTGGTCTTCCTCCTGGCACTAGCCAGGTAGGAGAAAATCCTATACCTTTTTCCTTCTTCTTAATTTCTTTCTACTATATCAATTAAATCACCATAAATTTTCCAGGTGATTTGGTTATATTTCTTTTATATTTGGGATATCAATGGCGACCAAATAATTAACATAGTTTAGGTCACAATGCTAAAATTATCTTTACATGTCCATGTTACAAATCAGTGTGGACACACTCTCTACGTACTCCATTCAAATGAATATCATAGTAAAGTTGTCCAGACTGTCCATAATCTTTTCCAGACTGTCCATTTGCTTTGTCTTATTTGGATAGTTAGCCCAAATTCCTTACAATGATTATGTATCTCAATGAAGGGGCTCTGCCATTGTTCCAGGGTTTGATATAATCAGTGCCAAGTTATCTGCAAACAAGAGCACCTCTTGAAGCTTGATTACAATGGATCTTCTACAAAGCATTGAGAAACACCTATGGTGAACATCATCCTGCTTTATCCCATACTTGATAAAAATGTTTAGAAGGTTTCTAATAAGATTTTCTCTGATGTCATTTTTTTCAAGGACTCATATAATTTTTATAAATACCTAGAACATATCTTATTAGAGATGTTTAAAGTGGCAATTTGCTCTACCACAAGGGTTGGCTAACTATGCCCCCAGGGACCAATACAGCCCTCTCACTGTTTTTGTAGGGCTCTTGGGCTAAGAATGTTGTTTTTTTTACATTTAAAAATAAGATAGAATGTTTTTTTCAATTAATGTACAAAAATTCTTATTTCATTGGACAAAAAAAAAAAGCAGTAGGCCTAATTTGGCCCTTGGATTATAGTGTGTTGACTATAGTATAAAATGCTTTTTATAGTCAGTAAATTATAAGCACAATGGAATTTTGTATCCCCTAAGTCATATTAAACTCAAATGGTAATGGATCCCTTCCCAAAATTATCATTATTTTTGTTGCATTGTATTTGTATTTATTTTGTTAACACTTCCTAGTTATATTTTAATCTGGTTAAGGCTGTTGGGGCCCCTTGGTGTTCAGTAGGGTGAGTTTGACACCTTTGTCCTTTACCATTCAGTCAGCAGTGAGATATCAAAGACATGTTATAGCATAGAACATAATTATTGTTGTTTTATACTTCTCATTTTTTATTTTTTTATTTATTTACTTCTCACTTTTTATTGAATAACAACAATATTATGAGATTCTTTTACAGGTATGGGTTGGACTATGTTATCTGTGAAAATTTTTCCAACTCTGAGATTTCTAGAAGTTTTCTGATAATTGTGTGGCAGTGTGAATAGAATACAGAACTTGAAGTTAGAAAATCTGATTTTGAATCCTTCCTGCCTCAGATATACTTACCTGAGATCCTGAACAAGTCACCTACAACTACCATCAGGAACATTATTAAAACGATGGAATTTTGACACTAAAATCTTGAAGTCATTAAAATAATGTTCCAAAGTTTGCATAGACTAGCTCTGCAGATGGAGACCTCACCCTCAGTCTCTTTCAGCATTAGTTTCTTTATCTATAAAATGAGAATAATAAAAAAATCACCTTTTCCAGAAATTTGTTACAAATATAAAAGTAAGATCACATGTAAAATGTTTTGCAAAAAATTAAAATACTATATAAACACTGGCTTCATTATTAGTATTGTTAGTCTAGCCCATGACAATATTTCTCTTTCCTAAACTCGTATTAGTCTTACGGTGGTTTAAAATAGTCTGGTACCTATTGTTTTAAGTTAATGTGTTTTGGTCCTTTCTCCTCAACTAGATTGTAAGGCCATTAAGAATGGTACAATATGTAATATTTTTTGGCTGTATCCTGCAGAAGAAATCTAAATAGGGCAGGATAACCCAATGTCCTGATATGGGGATTGCTTCTTCCCTATACTGCCTATAAACCTCATCACTCAACCCCAGGACAGTACCATCCTGGAACCCTTTCCTCTGAAACTATTTCTCCCCTCTGAGCTACTGTAGCCATCCCTTTACAACACTATCTCCCATCCCCAGAAATATTATTTTATCAAATAAAAGATTTCCTAATTATGGGCCTACCTCACAGTATTAGATACAGGGATGGACACATAATATGCATTCAGTAAAGAATTTGATAATACAGTGGCTACAGCACTGGACTTGGAGTCAGAAAGACCTAGGTTGGAATTTCTCTTCTGTTACTTACAAATTCTGTAGTCAGGCAAATTATATCTCTTGTTATTGTTACATCATTCCACCATTTCTGATTCTACATAACCCACCATGGGTTTGTTTGTTATTTTGGTAGAGAAATTGGAGTGGTTTACCATTTCTTTCTCCAGTGTAAACCCATTTACCGATGAGAAACTGAGGCAACTAGGGGTTAAGTAACTCACCCAGGTCTGAGTGTCTGAGGCCAGGTTTGAACTGATTCCAGACCCATTGCTCTATCCACTGTGCCATCTACCTGCCTCCAGCACCATCTCTGCTCATATATAAATATAGTCCAACCTATCTCCTAGCTATATTGTGAAGCCCAGATGAGATAATTCATATAAAATTCTCTGCAAAATTTAAAACACCATGAAAATTCCAGTTGTTATTTTTAATCAAGTTCTTTTCTATTCACAGAAAAGGGGCTTAGAGAATTCAGTGGGAAAATGTCCCTTGCCATAAGCTAATTGATAGTTAGGAGATGGATGGTAGAACTCTAAATTTAGAGTTGGGATCCCTCTACCTTTGTGGCCCTGAGAAAACTACTTTGATTTTCTGGGTCTCAGGTTTCTTTTCTTTAAAAAGAAAAGAGGCTTGGATTAGGTGACATCTAAGGTCTTTTCCAACTCTAAATCTCATGGCCAAGAGCGCATCTAGGTATCTGGAGAGGCCCCCTACTGCATACCAATTCATATCAAATAGATGCGGGTAAAACAGAGTTTGGGGTAAGAAGGAGATGGATTAATTTATCTTCAATACTGTTTTGTGTATGAGGCAAAAACATTGTGGTATAGTAAATAAAAAGCCAGCCTCAGAATCAGGAAAATCTAGGGTTAAGACCTACCTTATATAATACTGGCTATGTGGTGATGGGTAAGTCACTTAAACTCTCAGTGCTTTAGGACACTCTCTAATATTATAAAGTACGGTGGAATTGCCCATCTATATTGTATGGTAGAAAGAGAGTTTCCATACCAGGAAGAAATCACAGATATGCACATACACACACACACACACACACACACACACACACACACACACACACACACACACAAAGTACTGTGCTATACATTAAGAATACAAGGCAGGGGAAAAGTCGCAGTCTCTGAGTCAAGTTGCTTTCTTGGCTTCTATGGTTGGGGTTGGTAAGAAGGGAAGTTACACATACCCAGAAAGCAATACAAGTTAGTATATAATAGAGGCAAAAGAGAGATATAGAGAAGGTAATCTAGGAAAATAAATCAGATTGCAGAGAAGAAAAAAATCAAGTTAAAAAAAAAAAGGGATGCATCACAAATAGGATTGTACCAGATGACATTGGAAAGCTAAGTGACTATGTAATGGTCCCCTGCAAACCTTATTATTGGAGCCTGTCTTGAAGACCATTCTCTGCTAATCCCCCCATACCGTCTTTATCCATTCTCTCTGCACATGAATGTTTCACTTATGTCAGGTATCAATTTGCATACCAGATCCATTCCATTAAAAGCATCCTTGGCTCTTATATTCCATTACATTCTGATCCCTAGCTGTCAAAACAAAGTATTTCACACTGGGCTTTTTCCCTTTCCTTCCTGCTGGTCTGAGAATTGACAAGACATTGAGTAGCTTTAGGCGGGGGGAAAGGGGAACAAATAGGAAATATGAAACACTGAGCCCTCAAGCATTCATTTCCTGATCATGTTGCTAAATCAATTACCAGCAGGGCTGTCTTGAGGGTAACTAGGGTTGATATGGGAACAAACATCCAGAACTGGTAAAGCAATAGAAAAAAAAAACAAAACTGCTCTTATTGTAATATTTCAAAAGATATCACTACCTCTTCCCACACAGCTACTTACAATCTGTATGGCCTCTCTAACTTTCCTCATCTCTCTGGACCAGTTTCTTCATCTTTAAGGTCACTTCTAAATCTAAAATCCTACAGTCCTTGAATTTTCATTGCAAGTCCCCCCATGAGGTCTGAATCTGTTTAGAAATTTCAGGAAAAAAAGAGAAAGAACTGTGGGAGTAGGAATGCAGATGAAAGCATTCTATTTTCCATTTTTTATTTGGGTTTATTTTGGGAGTTTTATAAGATTATTCACAAAAATAAACAATATGGAAATATATTTTGTGTGATAATACATATATAACCCAGATTGAATTGCTTGCCAGTATCAAGAGTGGAGAGGGGAAAAGAGAGGGATATTTTGATCATATAACTTTGGAAAATTTAGGTGGAAATTTGCTATTACATGTAATTGTTTAAAAAAAAGAAAAATAGAAAAGAAATTTCAGGAAAAAATGAGACAGAGATAAATTTGGACCATGGAATGGGCAGATGCAACAGATTGGTGATATCTGACAAGGCAAGAGTTACAGCATAAAATAAATCCTATTTGGAGATAAAGTGGGAAAGATGGCTAGCTTTTCTGCTTGGGTTTCTCCAAACAAGGCCTTCATTAAATAAATCTATATGAAATGATGGATTGGTCTAGTATAATCTTGAACAGAATACACTGTCTATTTTTTCCTAGAGATAAACTGAGTTTTCATTGCCTATTTTATACCGTAAGTTTTATAGTTTGCCATTTCCGACAGCCTCCGACAAGCTATCTCCGTAGCCTAAGAAGAATAATTTTGATAAACAAGTAAATATTGGCCCAATCCATAAGGCAACCAGAGATGTCCCCCTAAAATCTGGATTCATTGATAGTCTTACACACTTAAGCCTGAGGAACTTATTTTTGTAATCTATGTTTAATAGGCATTATGAGATTTAAAGAAAAATTGCTCATGTTGCAATTGACTCAGTTTAGGACAGATCATTATAAAATTCCATTATCACCACTACAAGTTGGACTATTTGTCATCACAGAAGAGATGACAAGCTCAGAAATACTACATTTGTTATTATCAGATGATAAATGATATTCCATTAAAGCAGCAATACATCATCTGCAAAGCTGCAAAGAAGATATCAAACCTATCAGTACTTGACTTATAATTTAATTTTCAAAAGCTGTCAACTAAAATTCCAAAGGCTAAGCATTTTCATTTTTAAAGTTCATCTTATTTATTTTCCTCATCTGTTAGTCTAATTTTTGTGATATGGCAAAAATAACTGATTATGTGCAATGTATAATTCTCTTTCTTTTGATTAGGTAATATATCAGTTGTCACTTACATATTAAAAATTAAATGACAGATAATAAAACAAGAGAACCGCATGGAGCGTACCTTATTTTCATCGAGTCTTACTTTGAAATATAACAGTAACGAATGGAGACAATATTTGTGAAGCACACATACATACACATACAAACTCCCAACCCAAAAGACATATTTACCAATTATTATATACCCTATCACACTAGCTCTATTTCAGAGAATTTAATGTTTCAATTTTTATTTTAAAAAAATGATACATGGAAGAACAAACTACCTTGGATCACTTCTATAAATCATAATCATTTCTACTCTCTACATATATAGCCTTATGCTATTCTTATTATTATAATCATTAGTGCCTTTAAATACCAAGAATGTTCTAAGACTATTAGTTAATAATAGAATATATATCTGCATATATGTCTCTTAAATCTATGTCTGTCAAGTATGTAGAATTGTCACACGTAACAAAGCATTTCATAGAATTATGGAATCTCAGAATTGGAGAGGCCATATAGGCCAATCTTCACTTAATCGAGAACCACTTGCCTCAAGCAATATTCCTGACAAGTGGCCATCCAGCTTCCTCTTGAAGACATCTAGTGACAGGGTATTGTTTATTACCTCATGAGGTAATGATCTCAGTGTTTTGGTTGCAAAATAAGAAAATTGGGACAAGTTGTTCTCTGCAATCCCTTTGAGCTCCAAATCTGTGATTCTGTGGTCATATAATACCTCTAAAGGGATGTGTGTGGTTCTGTTTATGCTCCATCTTGTCCTTCATAAAAATTGGGTCACAAAACTAAAAATAATAACCCAGATATGGTCTGACTAAGTAGGAAGAGCACAGTGGACAGTCTGAAAACCTATCCTGGTACTCTTAGATCTGGAAAGACCTCCAAAAATCATCTAATCCAAACCTAGAATTGTACACTTTAAGCTAGAAGGAAACTCAGAGGTCATTTAGTTTATCCTTTCTTCTCTCTGTCACCCCATTTTACAGATGGCAGGACAGAGGCCAAGTTTCTTGCCCAGGGTCCTACAGGTAGTGAGCATCTGAGGTGTGATTTGAACCTGGGTTTTCTGAGTCCAGATTCAAGCACTCTTTTGACTATCCTATGCTGTCCCTTTCATCTTATGGAAGAGGAAACCAAGGCCCAAAAAGGAGAGTTAACAGGCCCAAGGTCAGACATAGCTATTTAATGACAGAAGCAATTATAAAACATTTTCTGCCTCACAGTTCAGTGCTCCTTCAACTACAACAGCTGTTTCAATGTCAAAGGAAGAACCGTATCCCAAGAACATTATCCTTCTTCATAACAAGGTGCTGCCCAACCCACAGAATCTTTGTTTTGACCTTGTATGCGCAGTGCCCAACACATGGCTTGGCACACAAGTAGCTACTTAGTAAATGCTTGCTGAATATAGATTATTTTGTTTTGTTAGAGCTTCAGTATAAGTGAAATTTTGGAGAAAACAATCCCTAGGACGTTCAAAAGTATAAAAATGAGACCATTACATGTACAAGCCCATTGCTCTGACTAGTCCCAACATTCTAAAATAGGAATATTAGGCAGTTCCTGATAGTCCAAGAAGCCAGTGCTAGTCCCACCCCTTCTGAGCTTATCATTTCCTTATAATTCTCTGAGAAACAATAGGAAGGATGGGAGTTGGTGGGTATAAAGGCCTATTTTCACAGAAAGTGATTTCTTTCTGATCCCTAGACCTTATACTGCCCTTGGGCATCACCACCGACTCCCAGGGTACCATCATTCTGGTACCCTTCTTTTGGGGATTATTTCTCTTCCACCAACCTCTGAAGCAGACTGCACCAGATGCTCTGAGCCATGTGCTTCTCCTTTCTCTCAATGCACCAGGACCCCCAGACTATTGCACGATACCACTGTGCCTTTCCCCAGTTTCTCCCAATTGGAACATCCCCTGAATCACTGTTATCAATTCTTCCCATTCCATTCTCCCACCCCCAAAACTATTATTTCAGCAAGTGAAAGACTTTCTAATTATTACTCTGTCTCACAGGGTCAGACACAAGACTGGACACATAATACACATTTAAAAATGACTTGTTGTGGATAAGTGGATAAAGTGATAGACTTGGAATCAGAAAGTCTCCAGTTGCTCCCCCTCCTCCAATGCTTAGTAACACCAAGCTCCAGGAAGGGTATTTCCACTACCCAACTAAATAGATCTTCTGGGGCCTTGCAAGCAGATACACATCAGCATTCAGTAAACATTTTCCACCAGGGAGTTTTATTCTTTCTCAGCATCGCAAAACAATAGATATGGAAGAAATCATGAGACCATCTGGTTCAGTCTCCTGTCCATAATCTAATCTGGTTCAACACAATTCCACCAGCTTTCATTAAGTGCCTCTGAGATCCCTTCTAAAGCCAGAGCTATGATCCTGTGGTCCCTGATGTTTATAATGGGAAAAATTTGCAAAAGGTTCTTACTAGGCAAGAGGCTTGGAATGCCAAGACAAAGAGGAAAACAATCTCTGCCTCAAGAAGCTTACATTCTTCTGGGAGGGTATCATATGTAGATAGTTATATATTTTTCTATATACATATATGTGTACATATGAATATATGTGTATATATGTATGGATATCTATACATATGCACCTATCTGTTTACATGTTATAAACCTGTTTACAAAGTAAACCCCTGGACCTTAAGAAAGTGTGAGCTATAGCTATGTGGCTGTCCCTCTAAGACTCACCCCAGCCTGCCAAAAGTGAGTACAAATGAGGTAACTGAATCAGCTCCAGTGTCCAAGCTCAGGAAGAGAGAATGCCTAAGGAGAATTGGGATCAAGGTCTTGCCTTTTTGGAGATAAAGAATTGGTTCTCAGGAAAGATGATGATAGGTAGATACCAGTAAAATTCTAAAGATAGATTATTATCAGTAATATATATATATATGTATATATATATATAATCAGTATCTGTGGAATATCTGCAAAAAAGGTGATGATTGAACATGGGGACTGTTGATGTCAGCAAAAAAAGAGAGAATCGAAATAGAGAAAAGGGTGCAGAACAAAGCTTTGAGGGACATCCATTATTAGGGTTCACAACATAAATTATAAGGTGGCAAGGGAAAATGGAGAGCCAAATAAAAACAGAACCATATAAAAGGTATTCCTAAAAAAAAAAAAAACCAGAGATTATGTACCTAATAGGATGGGATCATGTGATATAAAAAAGGATGAAGACTGAAAAAAGGTCATCCAGTTTAACAAGTAAGAAAGAGAAAATAATTTGAGGGAACAGTAGTGTTCAAGTGAAAGTATTGTCCCTACAACTATCTTCTATTATTTGGTGAAATAATATGAAAGCTAGGGGGTTGGGAGTTGAATGAGACAGGAGTCTACACGTATGGATAGCTTTTTTGTTTTGATTTGATGTGATTTGATTTTGATTTGTTTTGATTTGATTCCCTCCAGGAATTTGGCTTTAAAAGGCATTAAGTCCTAGGAGGAGTGGAGAGAGAGACAGGATGATAACTAGAGGGGATGGCAAAGTCATATGGAATTTTTATTTTTAAGGATGAGAGAAAGCAAGACGTGTGTAGTAAAATAACAATATTAATTTTGAGGGGTTTAGGATGGAAAAAAAACATAGGGATTAACATATGAATATTTTGCTTTTATTCCACAGAGATTAGAAGTTTGGAAAAAGAGGGAGGGGGAGAAGGAGGTCTTACAACTTAACCCTTTAGTTTAATACTCTTCACTAATAATCCTATCTTATCTTATCCTAAACTCCTAAGGGCCAGTCCAACAGAAAGTTCAGAGATCTTACATATAGAATCTTTTGGCAAGGAAAGGCTGGAGTCCAAATGAGGAGTCCTAGGTGGTCCAGAGAATGTCTGGAGCTCCTAATATTGTCCCATTAGTCCACCTAAGAGTACTGAAAAACCTTCTATCCACTCCTGCTTCAGAGGGCTGCTTGTAGGATGATCCAAAGATGTTCACAGGAGCACAGATCAGCAACCT
This sequence comes from Monodelphis domestica, assembly GCF_027887165.1. Classification (NCBI taxonomy): domain Eukaryota; kingdom Metazoa; phylum Chordata; class Mammalia; order Didelphimorphia; family Didelphidae; genus Monodelphis; species Monodelphis domestica. The sequence goes on from NC_077227.1 coordinate 448,712,437, forward strand.
CCAGCTTCTTTGGTAGCTGCCAACCCCCAAGAGAGACCAATAAACTGTCTCTCCAACTGTTTGGAATCTTTCCTCTGCCAGCTCTGAAGATTCTCTGCCTGTCAATCATGCTTATGCACTAAGCATTACATTGCAACAGTAGACACAAGGGAAGATGATAGTCAATAAGGGAAACTGAAGGTTAGATATGGGAGGAGTGATAAATGAAAAGACAAACTGCCCAAGAAGATGGGAAGGAATGGGGTCAAAGGCATAAGTTGCAAAGATTTACCTTGGAGAAGAGAAGGAAAGCCCCTTTGACAGAAACTGGAGCAGAGAGAAGGGGAATGGAGGAAGGAAGGGAGTGGTGTTTTGAGCTATCAGATAGAGCAGAAGACATTCACAACTGCTGGTCTATTTTCCTGATAAAGTGGGTAGTGAGGTCCTCCTCTGGTGAAGGGAAATGAGGAGATTGAGTAAAAGACTTGAAGAGAGAGGAGATGATTTGGCATGGCTATGTGGAGAATGGGAGAGGTAATCAACTAAGGAATCAGTTGACAATTTTTTGGGACATCCTCCAGGGTCATTCACCAAGGAGCAGAGAAGGTGGGTGAGGAGACAGGGGTTATGGGAAGTGATGAATGATCTAGAAGTTGGAGCCTGGCAAGGTATGGGAGGTAATAGAGCAAGAGGGCAAAGAATGTAAGAGAGGACTGTATATTTCAACTGTTTAATTCTAGGTTCAACATTATAAGGGCAAGACAATGAGGTCAAAGGAAGAAAGATGGATTGGAAAGGGAAGGGTGAATGGAATGACTGGAGATCATGTTGATGTTGAATAATAGGTTTAGAGGTGAGGCTCAAATAAAGATGGAAGACCCATACCAGTGGTTAAGTAGAGGACCTTTAGAGTTTTAGATTGTGGAGGTTGAGCATTATAGGCAATGGTGAGATCACAGGTATGACCCTTGACAAGTAGGTAGGTAAAGAGTCTGGAGTCAGGAAGACTTGAGTTCAAATATGACCTCAGATACTTACTGGCTGTGTGACCCTAGGCAAGTCACTTAACCTCTATTTGCCTCAGTTTCCTCACTTATGCAATGTGAATAATAATGACACCAATATCCTGGGTGCTATCATGAGGATCAAATGAGATAATAATAATAAGTGTATAGCACTTAGCGCAGAGATTGGCACATAATGAGTGATATATAAATGTTAGTTATTATTAATAATTATCTGTGTGTGACTGAGAGGGAATGAAGGTAAAGGCCAAAAGAACTGAGAAAGTAAATGAATAAAATTAATAGTTGAATTAATAAAGCATAATTTCCTAATACATATATCCTAACACTGATGGAAACTAAGAAGTCTCTTTTGTTATAGCATTCTTGTTTTTTTTTTCCTCTAAGATTGCTTTACTACATATACCTTGCATATATTTCATATAAACCTATAAACCTATATATGTTGTCACTCCTATTTGACAGTAATCTATAGGACAGGAAATATTTTGTTTCTATCTTTGTATTCACAGTGCCTGGAGAAGTATACCCAACACATTGTAGGCACTTTAGAAATCTTTGTTTCTAAATTGTTGTGGGTAGCAGCTAGGTGGCTTAGTGGATTGAGAGCCAGGCCTAGAGACGGGAGGTCCTGGGTTCAAGTCTGGATTCAGACACTTCCTAATTGTGTGATTCTGGGCAAGTCACTTCACCTCCATTTCCTAACCCTTGCTTCTGCCTTGGAACCAATACTCAGTATTGATTCTAAGACAGAAGGTAAGGGTTTTTTTTTTAATTGTTGGTAAATTGATTGACTGATCAGAGCAGAGATGGAATGGAAACTGACTTTTAATTTTGTGAAGAATATGATTGACCAGAATGTATTTTAATGTGTCTCAGAAAATCCAAACAAAAAAAATCAGGACACTGTCCCAAAAGTGTCTATTTAAATCACTTATAATGTGTTCTCTTCTTGATATTCAAAAGATGCTGCTTAAAGACACTTGACGATCAAATGTTCAACTTCCCTACAGGTACCAATATCTGAGAAGTGCCCTCATCCTTCTGGCTACTTCTTTTCCAATACTGCCACCTACAAGGGAAAACAACTATAAGCACTAAGGAAAAAAAAAGTCTTCTTCCCTTTTCCCCCTCCCCTGCCCATCCCCTAAAGCTTAGCCTTCAGCTGCCATGTTAAACTCAGAACATTTATCTGTCTTTTCCTTTTTTTTTCAAATTTGATTTTAAATATTTACAGCATCATACATCTTCCCTACCCGATATTACTAACAAACTGTTATTGTCTCCAAAACCGACTGGATGAGTGATGGCCAACTTAAATGGAGCATTAATGTTTTATTCGCAAAATAGAAGCTAAAAATAGTCAGAAGATGCTTTTTATTATTATTATTGTGGTTATTATTATTATTATTGATTCCTCAGCTCAGAGAAGGGGCTCTGAGCACTTAGCAAAATCAAATACAGATGAAAACTCCACAGAGCATAATAAAATATATTTTGAAAAATAATCAATAAGTAGGTATAAATTTAATTAACTTGTAAACTGAGTGTAAAATGAGTAACTTAAGTACTTCTCCATGGTTCAGGTGCTGGATGCACACTAAAACATGTGCAGTTCCAGTCATGATCTGGTTGCCAGATGTGGGGCCTTGATTGCTCTATGATAGACCCAGCTGGGGGACCATCCTGCCTCCCAGGAGATTGGTCAGCACTCTGCAAAGAGGAGAAACAACTAAAGTCTATACTGGTTTCTACATCAGCCTCCCTAGATTGTCCAACCTTTCTGACCTGCACTTTTTGATTTTTTTTACCTTGATCCTTGCCTGGAATAATTATTCCAGGTTTGGGAATCTGGTTCTTGCCTGGTCAATTCTCATTCTAATGGTTCCAACTGACACTGGCTGCATCTGACACTGTGCTTCATCCTTAATGAGTCTTTGCCTTCCTGTTTCCAACCTTCACAGTGATCTCTGGACTCAGACTTTAGTTCCCAATTCCTACCTTGAAAATCTCTATGTATTTAGTGAAGTAGATAAAGTACTAGGCCAGAAGGGCAGAAAATTCATTATCATAAGTTCAAATCTCAGCTCAAACTAGCTATGTGACCTTGGGTAAGACATTTAACCTTGTTGCCTCAGTTTCCTTATCTGTAAAATGAGCTGGAGAAAGAAATGGCAAACCACTCCAGTAATTCTGCCAAGAAAACCCCAAATGGTATCATGAAAAGTTAGATATAAGTAAATAACAATAACAATATCCCATACTCATTGCCCATTCATAGCCTTATCATTTTTGTATCTATGATGTGCAGTCTTGAGACTTAAAAATAAAGGTTGCTGGTTTTATGGATTGAAGATGTCCTTTAACAAAATTTTCTATAGGTGATGGTGACTGAAATTCACTTGGAGTTTATGCCTACAGTTTATCTATTTGAAATGGAAACAGTAGGGTCTAGTCCCAGACAGTAGGAATTTTAAAAGGGTTGACAGCATTAGCATTCTAATAATAGGAAAAGTCATTAAAGTTAATATGTAGTTAAGAATAATAATAGCAAAATAGAGATGCCTATTGGTCTCTTTTCTCCTTCCAGGGATCTCTTCTGGTCTAAATCTAATCACCTTCTCAATGACCTTATCACACTAATGTCCCTGGGGTGTCTTGGGGTGCATCATAGCCAGTGTCCTTGAGTCTGTCTTCCCCTTACAGCATAATGCACTAGAACATCCCCTCTTGTGAAAATGGCAGTGACTATAGTACTGCGTGTATGTAATCTTGTCTAGATTCTGGGTTATTCCAAAAGTGGTCTACCACAGATCAAATTCTATTGAGCTTAAAATATACTGTCATGCTCATCTTTGGCATAATCGCTCCAGAGTGGGCAGTTAGGTGGCTCAGTGGGCTGAGAGCCAGGCCTAGAGATGGGAGGTCCTACATTCAAAATTGGCCTCAGATACTTTTTTGCTCTAAGACCCTGAGCAAGTCACTTACCCACCCTTTCCTACCCTTTATCAGTCTTATGTTTTAGAACCAATTTACAGTATTGATATTAAGATGGAAGGTAAGGGTTTTAAATAATAATAATAAATAATAGGTCAGCTGGGTAGCTCAGTGGATTGAGAGACAGGCCTAGAGATGGGAGGTCCTAGGTTCCAATCTGGCCTCAGACACTTCCTAGCTGTGTGACCCTGGACAAGTCACTTGACCCCCATTCCCTAACCCTTACCACTCTTCTGCCTTGGAGCCAATACACAGTATTGACTCCACGAGGGAAGGTTAGGGTTTAAAATCATAATAATAATAAATAATAGCTCCAGAGCTAGAAGAGGCTTCCAGGCCATCTAGGCTAAGCTTATTGTAAGATAAATTAATCCTATTTTCATATAAAATTGTCATGCATGTTTCTGACATATCCATCATTTCATAATCAACTATTTTAGAGGAGAAAAAGTATTGGTAACATAGACATTTCTCATTAAGTGGAAAGGTAGAATGGGTAATCCAATCTTGGCCTTTTGACTTGGCTACAGCTCCTTTTTCCAGGTGACTCTGATTATAAGCAGAACAGGCTCAGTTATCCAGCCTCAATGGTATGTGTAACAATAATGTAGGACATCCTGAAAGGGATGAGTGACCCTACGACCAAGTGTTTTGACCTTTTGAACAAAGCACTCTCTCACAGAACCTAGGAATCTATTAAGTCAACAAAGAGGACAAGACAAAAACCTGAGTGTAAGGGGAAAATTTTTGTTTTGTTTTGTTTTGGTTTTCTCCCCTGAGAAACATGATTCCGTCAGTCAAACAATAAACATTTATTAAGCATCTACTGTGTACCAGGCCTGGGTATCTTATAAGACTTCCAGGTGGCAGGAACTTTGAAGGTCATCATATTTGACACTCTTTTCTAACATAAGGAGATGAAAATCCAGAGATAATGAATGGCTTTTTCTTAGGATATACAATTTGTGAGGAACAGAAGAAGAATTCAAAGGCCAGATTTCCTGACTCCAGATCTTATGTTCTTTTTACCACAACAGGTGCTTCTCCCTCAATATCCTCTCATCCTTTGTGGCAATAAAGGCCCAAAGAGTAAGGGTTGGCTCAGAATCAGGCACAGCTAGGCTTAATCATGCCTCCGGTATCTGCAGGGCATATTACCATGGGCAAATTACAGTGCTGCTCTTTATTGCTGGAGAAAGTCCTTCACACCAATGAAATTGTATGTGCCAGTCAGTCAGTGAACAAGTGTATTAAGAGCTCACTATATGCCAAGCCCTGTGCTAGGTACTGAGATAGAAAGGAAGGCAAATAAATGAAAAAAAAAATAGAGTCACTGGCTTCAAGGTGCTCACAGGCTAATAGGAAAGGCGCCACGCTAGGTGCTAGGGATAGAAAGCCAAAATGGAAAGCACTCCTTATACTTGAGGAGTTTGTATTTTAGTGGGCAAAAGCCACAATTACTTAAATAAGTAAATATAGCGTAATTTCAAGAGACAGGAGAGAACACACACACACTGCTGAGTTCCTACGTGCTAGGCATTGTACAAAGCACTTGACAATCAACTTCATTTGATCCTCAAAACAATCTGGTAAGGAAGGTGCTATTCTCTCCATTTCACAGGTGAGGAGTCTCAGGTTAAGTGGCTCGCCCAGGGTCACACAGCTTCAGAAATTCAGGTAAAGACCCCAGGTGCAGAACTTTAGCCAGTGTATCACCCAACACTAACAACCAGAAGGATCAAGAGAAGAGCTCATCAGAGGAAGGATTGGGTCATTCTTTGTACACATGGTAATCATGGGACAATAGGAGATGAATCTGAAAAGGTAAGTTGGTATCTGATAGCTGAATGTCTTGAATGACAAGTTAAGAAAACTGGGCTTTACCCCAGAGACAACAGCTAACCATAGAAGGGTTTACCTTTTCTGTCTGACTAGAAGCAATGTGGTACCAGGGAAAGTGTTCTGATTCCAGAATGGGAGGGCTGTATTCAAATCCTAATTCTGATATTTATCTGTGACCTTGAAAGAGTAATTTAATCTCCTTTAGCCTCAGTTTCCTTGCCTGGGAAATGAAAAAGTTCAACTATCTTTTTTTAAGTTCTAAATCTATGAGGTTTTGAGAGATATTTGGTGGTGGTATTTTTAATTTTAAGTCCGATAGATAAGATTTTCTAGTGCTACCAACATCTTTCAGAATAAATCATACTGCCTCCACTCCATAAACATGACTTCATCTTTTACTTAATGTTTGCTTACTAGAGGCTTGCAAATTTTTAACTCTGCCAACCATTCTTTGAAGTTAAAGTATTCTCAATTAACACAATCTACAGATTTCTAGCCTATCTTCATGAGTCTCAGGGTTTACAATACCTCCAATTAGCCTTGGTGACCCTTCTTCTTCCCACCTACAAAGAAAATAAAGAAAGGGCAACTCGAAAAGGAATTAACCACTAGGCAATACTTTCCTGGCTTTGTTCCTTTTTCCCAGAAGAACCTCAATTTGAACCTAATTATACTTCTCTCCAGGAAACTAGAAAGGAAATAGTTTTTTTCTCTAAAGCAACAGAACCAATGGTTGGATCCTTGACTGGATTATATAGAATTAAGAAGGTACTCAGGATTATTTTCTCTAACATTAGATATGCCAGAGCATGTGGCCAATTTAAATCAGGAAACAAGAAATTTGGAAACCTTATATGAGATTTTATGGAATAAAGGAGAGAATTCTCATGAAATTTCCAAAATTTTTCCTCAATCATTCTTTGGTCATTGTCACTATTATGTCTGAATTTTGTCACTGACTTCTCCAAGTCCAAATTCCCAAGGTTCTTATTTGAAATAATGAAGGAAACCCTATACATAGGTGACATTTATTGTATGAATAGACAACTGAGCGAAGAGTTCCAGGCAGTCCTTTTCAGGATATTTCCATTCAGAATATCAAATCAACCTTTTCATTTAAACTGTGTGTGTTAACTATGGAGATCTTATTGCAATTGGCATTTAAACAAATTTTGCCCTAGAATATCTAATTTCAATTCTATTGCATACACAGGGGAACAGAATATAAAAGAGACCAACAAAAAACATTTTACTTACTGCCCCTGAATTCCCTTTAAAAAAAGTTTCCCTCCCAATGTTGGAATAAATCAGTCATGTGGCCATTTTCTCTGAAACAAAAATCTGAGTTGCCAAAAACTGGGGCTTTTTGTTTGTTATTTTTCTTTTTGCTTTTAACATGGTTATACTTAAGCATATAATCTGCCTCCCTAAGAGGTGACTTTCTCTGATCATAAAGAACCCTAAAAGAGAAGGCTCTTGGATAAGTTTCTTCATTTGTAAAGTAAAGGAGTTCCCCCCTGTTATTCCTAAGGCTACATCCTTTGGTAAAATTATAGAACATAAGAAAAGATTCTTTCATGCCTCCTTATTCACTCCAAGATAAAATCCAAACTCTACATTTTGTATTTAAAAAGCTTTATCAACTGGCACCAGCCTACCTTTCAGGACATTATTCCCCATAACTCCTATTCAAATGTGCTACATTCTTACCAAACCCAGCCTCCCATCTCCTTCCTTCTCCTGTACCTCTTTGCACAAGTTAGCTTCCATGGCTGCCCTTCCTCATAACATCTTCTAAAATTCCACACTTTACTTCCTTACTATCCTTGTTATTCTGAGATACCTTAACTCAGACACCATCTCATGAAGGAATCTCGCCCTGATTTCTCTATTAGTCTCTTCTCTGTCTTCTAATGATCTCTTAACTACTTATTTGTACAAATGTTAGATGCCCTATTAGAGTTTAAGTTCTTTGAAGTTTGTAATTTAGTCTTTGTATACCCATTAGCACATACTTTGCACATGAGGGACTTAATAAGTGCATATTCAATTAAAGATATGGCTGATCATTTAAAAAATGTATTTTGTGAACATTCAGATAGGGAAGACACTTCATCAAAAATAGGTCACGACAAATTAACCTCATTTCTCTTTTTTTACAGGATTAATAAGCTATTAAATTTAAGGTAGGTGAGGATATAAATTACACAGATATTTTTTTAAAGTTTTTTCCTAAAGTATATCATACTTGTGGAAAACATAAAAAAAGATTTGCATCAGACAGATAGATTCAGACCAGAATCAATGGCTAGTCAATTGTTCAAGTTCACTATGGCCACAGTTCTAGAGTGGGGTACATCGCGGGTCTGTGTTTGGCTCTGTGCCAGTAATTTGTTTTAGTAATATCTTGGATAAAAGCATAAATGATGTGCTCATCAACTTTTCAGGTAACACCCAGCTGGGAGAATTTACTTGCAACAGAATATAGATCCACCAGGATCTCGACAGGTTAGAGCTCTGAACTGAATCTAATAAAATGTAATTCAATAAGGATAAATATCAAGTCTTGCTCTTGGTTACAAAATATATCGAGTTCACAAGTACTAGATAGACAAGACATGCATAGATATATGTTGTGCTGAAAAAGATATGGTTGTTTTAGTGGAGGACAAACAAAAAATAAATCATCAATGTGAGTAGCTAGGTAGCACAGTGGATAGAGAGTCAGGCCTGGAGTCAGGAGGACCTGGGTTTAAATATGGCCTCACATACTTCCTAGCTATATGACCCTAGGCAAGTCGCTTAACCCTAATAGCCATCCTTTGCTAGTCTTCTTTTTTAGAATGGACACTAAAGGGGGCAGCTGGGCAGCTCAGTGGATTGAGAGCCAGGTATAGAGGTGGGAGGTCCTACATTCTAATCTGACCTCAGACACTTCCTATCTGTGTGACCCTGGGCAAGTCACTTGACTGTCATTGCCTACCCTTTAATCTCTCTTCTGCCTTGGAACCATTACACAATATTGATTCTAAGATGGAAGGTAAGGTTAAAAAAAAAAGAATGGATACTAAGAAAGAAGGAAATGTTTTTGTTTTTGAAAGAAAAAAAAGAAAGAAATGTTTTGGGGCAGCTAGGTGGTTCATCAGAAAGAATACAGGGCCTGAAGATAGGTGGTCATAGGTTCAAATCTGGTCTGAAACATTTCCTAGCTGTTGTAACCCTGACCGTATCATTATTTGCCTAGCCCTTACTTCTCTTCAGCCTTAGAACTGATACCTAGTATTGATTCTGAGAGAGAAGGTAAAGATAAAAAAAAAATAAATAAGTCATCAATGTTGATGCATCAGAACAAACCAAGTAATTGCCATCTTGGGCAGCATTAAAGGGCAGAACTTCCAGGAACAGGGAGGTGCTGGATCCATTGTGGTCTGCACTCATCAGACCTCATCTTGATTATTATTTCAGTTCTGGGAACTCCAGTTTAAGAAAGATATTGATGGACTATAGACACTATAGACAGTATCCAGAGGAAGGCAACCAAAATGATAAAGAGCCTGAAGGCTCTATGGTAAATGAGGATCAATAGAAGAAACAAGGCATATTTAGCCTAGAAGTGGATAGCTTTATTAGATTTGTTCTTTTTGGCTCCAAACTAGGAGCAATGACTTGACATGGCAAAAGAGCAGATTTAGTTTAGACGTCAAGAAAAACTTCCTGCCAGTGTGAGCTACTTCAAAATGATATGGACTGTTTCCGGAGAGGCTATATTTTTCCATTTTAGTGGCTTTAAGCACAAGCTAAATAAAAGCTTCTTAGATAATGTTATAGGGGAGATTCCTTTCATGTTGGAAGAAAGAATATTAAAATACACATTTTTCCCTGAGTTCATGTCTATGCAAGGAAATGAAAAAACTGAGCAATAATAATAAAACTGCCTTTTAGACTTTCACATATCATTCTTGACATCATTTCCCCCCCAACACATACACTACCCCCAAATATCTTTAATTATTTAACTGACATTTTGGCCAGAATTATGCATGTAAATTGCCTTTCCTTCTACTTTTTCTAGAAACGTATATAAATATGCATATGTATATATGAATATATGCATATGCAGGTATTATAAGTATATAGAGACATATACATATCTATAGGTATAGATATGTTTATATGCACTGATACATAAGTACATATACACAAACATGTGCATGCATAATTGTATAACATTTAATATACATACATGTTTATCCCTAAATGTGATATATATTTATATAAAGAGAAAGAGAAGGCGGGGTTTTATTAAGAACTCTGAGATTCTATGATTTTCTTTTTTTTTTTTTTGCTGTCTGACATTAATTAGTCAAGTAGCAGGAATGGAGAGTTCTTATTATTTTCCACCAGAGCATAATACAGTGTTCTGCACACAATAGGTGTCAAATATATTTTAAATGAATATTTTGAATGTGCCTGAGGTGGTATGGATGGATCCACATGCATATCCATTTCTGTGGCCCTAACTCTATCTATCTGTCATGTTATAAAATTCTTCATGCAGTTTTAAGCTACCCAAGTTTAATTTGGGGAACAATCTCTTTATGTGTGCATGTACTAATGTATATAGATAAAATTGCATGCGGAAAATAGATCATATGGGATTGTGGTGTGTAAATGTACACACAATGTAGGTATTTATACAATATATCCACCCATTATATGTACATAGATATAAACCTATATATACATCTATAAAAGATGTCCCAAACTTAAAATTTAATTGATTAAAAATGCATTAAGACTTTTAGAACATGATAGATAGATAGATGGATAGATGATGGATGGATAGATAGATAGATAGATAGATAGATAGATAGATAGATAGATAGATAGATGGATATCTGGATATAGATAAAGAGATAGAAACATACATACCTCTCAGACATTTTGAATTGTTCATTTAAAATATAGTTAGAAACTACTGTGTACAGGACACTGCAGTAGGCATTGTCAGGAAATGCTAATAACTCTTCATTCCTGTTATTTGGCTAATTAATGCCAGATGGCAAAAGAAAAAAAAAATCAGAGACTCTCAGAAAAGAACTCAGTGACCTTAATACAACCTATACCTGAATGAGCATTGCCTCCACAAAAATATTCTCTCTAAATTTTACCTAAGAATTCTAGAGTAAGACAACATACCACCTTTTTTATTTTTTCAGTTTTAGGAACATCTTTGTTATGGTGAAAAGGAATACCAACTACTAAATTATCCTTAGTTGGGAGTCTTTATAACTTATCTGGTCCAATGATCTCATTTTACATAGGAGGCACTAAGAAGTGCCTTGCCAAACATTCATAGGTGTTAGCCCTGCTGAGAACCAAACCATAAACTGGGGACTTGAACCCCATTCCACAGGTTCCCAGGAACCCAGTTGGAAGGAAGGTTTTAGCAGGGAGCCAAGAGAGGCAGGGTGTGCTGAAGCAGGCTCTAACTGGGTTGTGAGGGCCATTGTTAATTTTCAGTGGGGCCATTGACAACTTTGAAATTGGCAATTGCTACATATCAGGACTTGATATATTTTGTTGATTACCTAGGCTTAGGAAAGAGTGAATAATACAGATTAAATTTAAAGTAGATCTACTCAAAATCCCTCCCCTCCTTGGTAAATATTTACCAGCATATCTCTGTCTTGTTCTATAAACACTGTTTGAGCTCACCAGGTGTGCAAGAGACAGTTATTCCCAGACTAGACACCTGCTCACTGTAGGCTCTTGATAATATTAATAACTTGCATGTATATAGCTCTTTAACGTTTACAAAGTGTTTTATATCCGTTATTTCTTTTGAGCTTCAAAACCCTCCTGGGGAGGGACCAAGCTTTGGGACTCACCAAGTGTGGGCGTCAGTTCCAAGAAGTCTGAAATTATGAGTTTAAGCAAGTCCTTTGGCATCACCACCATGGTGGGGAAAGAGGAAGGCAAATAGATGGTGCCTGGGTAACCTCAATAAACCAGAGGGTCGGCTTAACTTTTTATTCATTTAACTGCCTAACTGTGTGGCAGGTACTGGGACAAGTACATGCCCTTTTCAGACAGACATGGGCTGTTAGGAGCTGGAAGACCCTCCAGATAACATCCAGCCCAATACCACCTTGTCCATTCTAGTCAAAACAACTCCAGTTGTTAGGAGTTGTGCATTGTAGAGAGTCAGAAATATTTTCAACCTTTCTTTGGGACCAAGCAAAAACAACTTAAGGCTTTCCTAAAGCATATCTATATATCTATAAGCATATCAGAATATCTATAATTTAGGTGATTTAGAAAAAGAATCCTTTAAATTGCCATTCAAGGTGGAGTGCATTTAGCATTTGAGAAAGGGTTAATTCTCTAAAAACTTCAAATATTCCCCAGGCTTTGTGAAATACTTAGGAATCTTTCAGGGGAAGCCATCACCTAGTGAAAACTGTTTTCTCATCTCCAGCCTCAAAGCCAGCTGCTGATTAAAGCTGCTCAAAGCCAACAGGGGCTAAAACCCAAAACTCTTAACAACAATAACAGAAAGCCAACCTTGTAGGTTAATATCATGGGAATCTAAGCTGGAGCTTGGAAGGACTATACCCTTCCCCTGCAGTTTTAACATTTTAAAATTCAAAATATCGCAAGCTTTCAAAGGCTCTTTTTCTGATGACAAGAAAGTAGATGGATGGATTTTTTGCCATTTGTTTGTTTTCTTTGTGTGGCCCAAATGTAAAGGATGGTTTACAACCTCGAGAAATTCTAAGTTGAGATTCTAGCACCTATCTGACATCTAAGCAATCTTTGAGCCTGCCTGGGCTAATCCAGGATATAACTACAGATTGTTCCTTGTCAAAGAGAGGATTTTTTCCCAACAGCATCATATATACATATATCCATGAAGAAGCTTAGGGGAGAAATGATCAATGAGATGGAAGTCGGAGCTCATTCATAAATACCTGCAATCCTTTTTTTCCCCACAGGCTACCCCTTCCTCTAATTCTCATCAGTTTTTTTTTAGTTTTTTTTTTTTCTGAGAGTTAAAAAGGAAATTAAAACAAAGAAGTATTGAGCTCCCCTGTAGACATGAAGCAGGCTGGAAAGGCAACTGTTAAATGGACACTGTTCTTACAGAAAGATAAGGAAAGTTTTCTTTTAAAAAAATAATTAACTAATTAAGAATCTTTTCCCATGGTTCTGTGGAAAGTTTTCTACACATGGAGAAAGTAGAGGACCTTTTCCTTCTCCCTCATTTGTTTGAGGGTATGGATGATATAAAGAAATACTTCCCAGAAGAACGTAAAAAATGGAAAGGTTCAAGTTTTTTCTGCAGTAGATAAGATAGGTTCAGAGGACCATAAGTTAAATGGAGAACTGGAAAGGAACTCAGGGGCCATCTCATCCAACCCCTTCATATTATAGAAATAATAAAGCTAACATGAAGGGGAAAAAAAGTCCTAAATCATCTATTAGGGAGGGCCGTAGGAACAAAGCCTTTCACATGGCGACATGATTTGGAATAATAAGAAAGAAGATAAATAAATGGTTCCTACTTTGTTTCCAGTATTTTTTCTATCATGATTGTTATTGTTGTTATAATTCAGTCATTTCAGTCAAGTCTTTCCCTTCATGACCTCATTTGGAGTTTTCTTGGCAAAGACAGTTGGAATGATGATGCCGTTTCCTTCTCCAGCTCATTTTTCAGGTGAGGAATCTGAGGCAGAGAGTTAAGTGACTTGTCCAAGGTCACACAACTAGTCCCTGTCTGAGGCCAGATTCAAACTCAGGGAGACAAGTGTTTCTGACTCCAGGCCCAGCACTCTATCTACTGCACTGCCTACCTGCTCTTTTAATCATAATATGCATGTAATTAACATTTTGGCATACATTGGACCTATATTTCTGGATTCCATTGTAAGTTTAGTGGTAGGTTTTCTCAATTAAAGGGTATAGATAATATGGGTCATTTTATTTTCTTAAGCATAACTTTAAATTACCTTCTGTAATTGTTAGATCAATTCATAGGTCCATTAAGAGTACATTAATGGGACAGTTTGGTGGCTCAGTGGAAAGAGAGCTAGGCCTGGAGATGGGAAGTCCTGGGCTCAAATCTGGCCTCATCTATTTCTTACCTATGTGACCCTGGCAAAGTCACAACCTCCCACTGCCTAGCCTTTACTATTGTTTTGCCTTGGAACAAAAACTTGGTATTGATTCTGAGAAAAAAGGTAAGAGTTTTTTTTTAAAAGAATTTATGACTATACCTGTCTTTCCATAACTCTTTACTCAGAAATTAAATATTTTTATCTTTTGTAATTTTGACAGACAGCAGATTGAAGCAATTTTACATGTTATTGTTAGTGGTTTGTGGACCTTTTTCTGAGAGCAGTTTGTTCATAGTCATTGACCACCTTATACACTGGGAAATATACTGCCACTACTGATCTCATTCATCCTGGATTCTGGGGTTTTGGGTGCTCTTGTGTTTCTCCTCTCAGGCCCTGGATGGGAAATCTTTTTTTCTAAATATGGAGCTTCCTCTTCTCATGTTCCTGTGCCCTAACATTCACTGTCTCTTGAGAGAATCTAACTTTCTGGATGTTCCATAACTTTCTATCTCCAGTATACAAAATCATTCCTTCTCTAGATTCAGTCTTAACTCCATGGCCATTAAGAAAATTTCCATCTAACAGTTTCACTCATCCAGTCCCTTATACGTACTATCATAGATATATTTTAGTTTTAGTTTTTAAACGCTTACCTTCTATCTTAGAATGAATACTATCTATTGGGTCCAAGGCAGAAGAGCAATAAAGGCTAGCTGCCCCCTAACAATATATTTTGGCACTTTTTAAATGATCAGTTTCAGGAACTGATTTACTCCTAAATCAAGGGTGGTTCTAAACCTTTTTTGTGAATGTCATGGATTCCTTTGGCAGTCTGGTGAAGTCTATGAACCCTAACTCAGAATGATGTTTTTAAATGCATATATACATACATTATCAAAATAAAAGAGAAACAAAGGTTAGTGAAAATAAAGAAATAATTTATTTTTCACCTCCAAATTCATAGACCTCTTGAAATCTGTGAGCACCAAGTTAAGATCTCCATCCCTATAGCATTGAATGTACAGTTGAACCTCTTCCAAATTCCTTCTTGTCTTCTGCTCAAAATCCTCCAAAGCTCCACATTGTTCATTAAATATCACTATATATTATATAATCCTCATGCATAGATTCAATGAAGATATTCCTCTGTCCAAAAAATTCTTAGGATCTCCTTAAGGGCACTGAATAAAGACCAGTTATCTTAGCCTAGTAATGAATAATCAGTTACCATTCTATTTCTTTAAACCGTCTTTCCCAATTTTCTCCACAATGTAGTTTATGTTGCATCATACTCATCATCCTAGGAGTATATTTCATGCTTTCTCACCTCTGTGCTCTTATTCACATATTCTCTGTATCTAGAATGGGGCAGCTAGGTGGCACAGATGATAGAGTGCAAGACCTGGAGTCAAGACTCATTTTCCTCATTTCAAATGCAGCCTCAGACACTTGCTAGTTGTGTGACTCTGGACAAGTCTCTTTACTCTGTTTGTCTCAATTGCCTCACCTATAAAATGAGACAGAAATGGCAAATCACTCCAGCATTTTTTTTTTCAGGAAAATCCCAAATGGGGTCACAAAGAATCAGCCAAAACTGAAATAACTAAATAACATCTATACTTAGGATTCCCTTTCCCCTCTTCCATTATTGTGAAACCATACCCATCCTTCAAGGTTTAGCTCAATTACCACCTGATCCATTAAATTGTCCTGGAATACATAGTTAGAAATAATCTTTTCTTTTATAGATCTGGCATAGGTCTCTGTACTTGCATTTAAGTTATCCATGCATACCCCACTTATTAGATTGAGCATTCCATGAGGGCAAGGGTATGCTTTATTTAATCTTTATATTTCATCCACTGCCTAGCACAATGCTTTGTACACTGTGAGCACTATAAGCAACTTGTTGTTGTACCATAATAACCATATGAAAAACATAGGCTCATATGCCACCAAACAAAGCATGTTATTGTCCAGTATGCCCCTTGGACTAGATTCCAGAGAATAATCATCCACAAATCTACCCCCATTATTAAATTTTGTTCTAACTTACATAATTCTTTTATGTTTTTTTTTTAATTCTAACATTCCTAGAGAGACTAGAGAAGAAATAAGAGAATGGAAATCAAGCTGTTCTGTATACTTGGAATAGATTATCACCCCTACCTTCATCTTTGAAAATCCATCCCTTTCAAGGGCCAGCACAGATGCTACATCTTCCATGAAGTTTATCACACACACACACATACACACAAGCACCTTATTTCCAGTGAAACTGATTTCTCTTCCTCTTTGAATTTCTCTAAAAAACTGCAATTTGACTGGTTCCCTCCTTCCCATCCTATTCTACCCTGCATCAAATTTATTTTCATAAATTCATATTACCCTGATGTAAGCCCATTGATGTCCGAGGTTATGTCATTTTCTTTTTTGGTATCCCCAAGATTTCACACAATGTCTTGTATATAATTAATGCTGGACAAATGTTTTTACATTAATTTCAGATAAATAATCAGTCATGATCTGATAGTGGTAGAGTTGTTTTTAAGCATAGGAAGATGGTAAAAACAATGGCTACATTGCTATATTAGACCTTAGGGGAAACAGAGTAGCATCCTGAGAGCAGAAAATAGATATTCTAGCCCTGGCTTTGCCACTAACTTGCTATATGATTTTGGTAGTCAGTTTTCCTCACTGGATGTCAGTCTCCATATCTGTAAAGGGACCCCTAAGGTTCCTTCTAACTCTAAGATTTAATGCTTCTATAATCAAATATGGCATAACCCTAAGATTCAGTGAACTTAACTGTCTAGTTTAGAAGATCAAATTTCATAGAAAGGGTTAAATGAAATAATATTTGGAAAGTGTTCACCCTTAAAATGCTATATGCTTATTGTTATTGTGGATTTCATAATCACTCTAAAACCAGAATAAATGCCAACCACATAAGTACTTTGTAGAGCTGGCAGAGAAGGGGGAGGGGTGGAGGGGGGAGGAAAGGAGAGAGGGAGGGAGGCAGAGACGGAGGGAAAAAGGGGGTAAGGAGGAAGGAAGGGCGGAGAGAGAGAGAGAGAGAGAAGGAGAGAGAGAGAGAGAGAGAGAGAGAGAGAGAGAGAGAGAGAGAGAGAGAGAGAGAGAGAGAGAGAGAGAGAGACTAATAGTTTATATACAGACTCAATTCTACTTTTAATCCATTACAGTTGCTACCAGAGGAAGGGTTGTCAACAGGAAACATTTATGATGCTTTCATTGAAATATCCCTGATAAATTATCTTCTGTATAACACTTATTGATTGGAGAGACTCTTATTTGATCTGTTTGCTAGGGCTGAGCTTACTTGGTGATATTGATCAAATAGATTCCTTTTTAAAAGGCTGGAAGGAGTTACATTGATTAGTGTGGTGACAAGCTGTTAAGGCCACTTGCAGAGCTGTCAACAATAATACTAGCCACTGGAATAGTGGCGCTCACCAAATAATGTATTTCTGAAGGGAGCCTGAATAGAAGACAGATGAATAGAGATTGTATACTCTATGCTAGGTAAATAGCCAGTGATCCATCTCCCTCATCCCATTTTCTAAGGGAAGAAAATTAACAACCGGGCAGTGTTTCATCTCTCTGCTTCCTTCAAAAGAATTTAAGAACTTGTATTAGTAAATTCACCTGAGGAGAAGACAGAAGAAAATCTCTCTTGACCACATAGCTAGGCCCCAACTAGCAACCAATCAGTAGTTTAAAGGCCTTCTCCACCTCTCAAGGCTGCAACTGCCAAAAGAAAAAGAGAGAGAAAGAGAAAGAGACAATAATTTTGCTTTGTCATGAAAAATACAAAGTGAAAATGAGGGGTATGAGAATAATGGTCTGAGGCATTTTCTGACAAAGGAAGCCCAGCTCCGGTGCCAAAGGAACACTTAGCAATTTCCATTTCTTTGCAATTAAAATTAATTGTTAGCAGGCACATCCCAGCTAGAACAAACTGACAAAGAAATATGTAAATTCTACATTTCTGTTGGATCCAAGCAGGAGTCCCTGTGAATATAGCAGTTCTGCTCAAGATGGTTGGTTTGTAGGCCTTGGGTGGGAAAGACTATCTGTGGGGATGTGTGGCTGAGAGAATCTAGTTTCTACTATTTAGGGTTCAGGACCTACCCAGGCCCTCTTTTGCTTGCCAGTCCCTCCATCTAATTGTTACTTATTGTTTGGATTGTTACTAATTCAAAGCATCATCTATTTAATGCTTAAATAGCTGGTGAATTGGAATTATTAAGGGAGGGGGATAAGAGGGTAGGAATTAGTAAACTAGTTGTGACCTAACAAACATTTAATTTTTTAAAAACCTCATTTATTAAAATTCTAGAAAATAACTCTCTAAGACCTTAAGTTGTAGAATAAGTACTAACTTAAAATAGGTAAAGGAATTTCTTTATTGAGAAATGATAATGAAGAAGATGATGATAATGATGAGTACAATAATAATTAAGATTTATATATTATTTTAAGGATCATAAAGTTCTTTCTAAATATTTTCTCACTTCATCCTAACAATAGCCCTGGGTGGTAAGTGTTATTATGCTCATTCTACAGCTGAGGAATTTGAAGCAGACAGAGTTTAAATGAATTGCTTGATTCTAAGCCCAGCACTCTATGCCTGGTACCACATAGTACATCAAAGGTCCAAAAAATAAAAACTGATGTATCCCTGTTAAAATTAGGTTTTTATTATGCAACTGATTTGGCATGTGAATACATATAATTTTGTGAAAAGTCAAACAACATAAATAAAAGGTATGAATAATGACCATTTCTATATATAATCTTTCGGGTAACACATATTCTCATACTACAAACATGAGCCTTTAAAAATATCATCTCTTTAGGGGGCAGCTGGGTAGCTCAGTGGATTGAGAGCCAGGTCTAGAGATGGGAGGTCCTAGGTTCTAATCTAATCTCAGACACTTCCCAGCTGTATGACCCTGGGCAAGTCACTTAACCCCCATTGCCTAGCCCTTACCACTCTTCTGCCTTGGAGCCAATACACAGTATTGGCTCCAAGACAGAAGGTAAGGATTTTTATTTAAAAAAAATCCATCTCTTCTCCAGAAATTTCTATGCTTTTCATTAAAAGTAAAACTACCAAATAAAGTAACTAAAATGCCCATATGCCAAGGAAATCATTGATAGGAAAAAAATCCCCTTAGACACCAAAAACATATCATAACAGCACTTTAAATAAGAGCTAAGAATTAGAAACAAAAGTGTTGCCTATCAATTGTGAAATGGCTAAACAAATTGTAGTACATAAATTATCATTGTTCTGTAAGAAACAATATGTGTGATGAATAGAGAAACACAGAAAATTCATTCTGAACTGATATAGAGTGAAAACAACAGAGCCAAGAAAATACTATACAGAGTAATTATGATAGGAATAGAAAGAACAATGTCAAGCCAAAAAACCAAAAGTAACAAAATTATTATGATCCAATAAGACCTGAAGAGATATGAGAAGCCACTCCCAATCTACTCCTTTGTGGAGTAGGTGTTAGACACGGAATAAGTTTGCAGATTTTTTCAACATATTAATCAGTTGTGCTAAACAATTTTTTTCTCTTTAGCAAATACTCTGTCATATAAGATGGCACTCTGGGAAAGAGAAATGGACTTTTATATTAATGTAAGAAACAGAAAATGTCAATAAAACATTATTTTTTAACAAGTAAAGCTATCTAGCAGGTGAGACACTGAAACATCTTTTCAAGGAATGTGTTATTTTCATAGGGAATAGAAAAGAATGAATCAAATTAATAGTAAAGAAAAAAATGAAACAGAAAATATCAAAACAAAGTACATCTAAATGGGAATTGTTTGTTAACCAGAAGGACACAACAGCAAAAACAAAATGGTAGGAAGCTTAGGCAGATGAACTAGATTTTGTTCTTACCAAAGGTTTATTGACTGTAACCATTTAAGAGGTCATGATGACATGGGCAATTTACCCCCAGAAACTCAGGCAAACTGTTATCAGGGAAACTCCCTTGCTCCCTTACATCCTTGTGACTCTGAGCCTAAAAATACCCAATGACCCCCCTTGGGTCCTGAGATGACTATCTACCTTTGATTGTCCTCTAGATTTAAGATGGACAGAAAGATGCACCTTCAGGCTACACCTCCATCCTATCAGACATCTGTTTGTTCCCTAAAACTAAGGAATCTTTATGTCCCCAGGCAGATGATCACCCCACCTCACCTAATGCCTGGGTGACTAACACTCTCCATTGTAAAAAGTATAAAATCCTCAGAACTGATGTCATCTGGGGTGAACAGCTTTTCCACCCATGCTGTCCTCTCAGGGGGAAGAGCCTTTCCATTCATGCTGTCCTCCCAAGGAACTGCTCCCCATCTTGCTGTTCCATCTTGCTATCCTCCAGGCCATTCTCAACATTATCTTCTAAATTAATAAATTTCACTTTTTGTTTTTAAGCTAAGTTTTGGAGTCTTGCATTCTTGCAAAAGGCATCCTTCCCAAACCCAGGGGTACACATCTGAACCCCCATAACAATGATAGGAAAGAAAAAAATAGAACACTCACCCAATGAGATAAATGCCTGGATTACAAAATGAGATTTGACCTGGAAAATTCTACTCAGCATTTCTAAAGATTTATCCCAGACACTACCAATCCTAAACTCTTAACTTCTATAGAGTCTATATAGAAAGATACAAAGCTAGCCTCTACCATTACTACTCATATTAAGAGCAGGGAATTTGGGGACAAAAACAGCCTCTTTAGTCATCTATAATAACATAGCAGTGGAAGAAGATCGTGGCAAAAAATGGGGGAAAGTGTAAAATGAAGTTGCATAATTAGAATTCTTCAAAATGAAATGTGTAGCCATCTTGGAATCTAAGTTCTTTTATACCCTCAAATCATCTAAGTTTTATTTGAATAATACAAAAATAGTTTAATTTATGTAAGTTGAAAGGGTCATATGAAAATGGAAGAGACTTTAGAAATGAACTGGCATATTGTATTCAAGATGTCAGGGCAAGTAGGTGGCAAAGTGGATAGAGCTCCAGGTCTGGATTCAGGGAAGATCTGAGTTCAAATCCAGATTTAGACACTTACTGGCTGTGTGACTCCAGGCAATTCACTTAACCATGTTTGCCTCAGTTTCCTCATCTGTAAAATGAACTGGAGAAGGAAATGACAAACTACTCCATTAGCTTTACCAAGAAAATCCCAATAGGGCCACAAAGAATCAGGCATGACTGAAACAGAACAACATTCAAGATATATTCTGAGTGTGTTCAGTTCTCACTGCTGAATTTCAGGATAGATATTAGTAAGCTAGATAGCATCCTGATGATGGTAATAAGAATGATGAAACTAGATACCAAGATGGAGGAAAACTGAAAGAACTGAGGATGTTTAGTCTGGAGAGGGAAGAACTTAGAAGTGAAATGATATGTTTTTAAGTATTTGATGGATTGTTGTAACATGGAGGGATTAGACTAGATTTGTGTGGCTACAAGAAGAACTTGGAACAATGGAGGGAAGTTAGGCAGAGATAGATTTTGTTTTCATGTAAGAAAACAATATTGAGAAATAAAGCTCCTCAAAAGTAGAATGAGCTATGTCAGGAGTTCCTGACTTTCTCCTCAATAGAGGTTTTCAGACAAAAGTTGGACAGCCACTTGTTTGGGAGATTATCAATGAAGTAAAGGCTAAATAAACTAGAACACCTCTATGATGCTTCCTTATTCTTTGAATTTGTGGTTTGATGAAAAATAGATGTGGTTTACTAGTTCACAAAAGAAGAATCTAGAGATTATATGGAATTGGAAGTTTAGCAGGATGGCATAGTGGACAAAAAAGTTAATATGATGTTTGCTGTGACTATGAAGTACAAATGCATAGATTGTTTTTTTAGTTCTAGATGCCATCCTTTAGGAAAGAAACTGATTAGCTGAATCACTTATGAAAGAAGATAACTGAGATAGTAAGGGGGCTTGATACCATGCCATAGGAAGATCAATTGAAGAAAATTAAGTTGTTTAGCTAAGAAAAGGAACAACCAAATGGCACTGGGCTTCTTCAAGAATCTGAAGGCCTAGCACATGGAATACAGATTCATCTTGTGTTTAGCTACAGAGGGCAAAATCGGGAGTAATTTGAGATTCTGCAAAAGGATAGGTCTAGACATATTTATAAATGTCCAAATGATATGGAACGAAGTGAAATGTGTCTATTTCTTCCTTATTGTATGTTTTCAAACAGAAGAAAAAGCTGGGAGTAATTGAGATGTTGCAAAAAGACAGGTATATGATTTAGATATATATCTTTAAAGTCCTAATAAAATGACCCAAAATGGAAATGTGGTTATTTCCTCTTCTTTGCAAGTCTTCAAGCAGATGCTAAATAACCTTTGATAAACTGTTGAACTTAAAAGTTAGAAAAACTATTGTTTGAATCCCAATTCAGACTTTTACTACATATGTGACCCTGGCCAAATCACAAAATTTCCTTAAGTTTCAATTTCCTCATCAATCAATCAATTAACATTTACTAAGTACCTATTTTGTGTAAAGTATTGTATTCTGTGTTGGGGATTCATATTTAAATGAAAAGAAATGCCTTAAGAATCTAATCTATAAGGAGAGGCAATGTACAAATAAAAATATGTACTAAATGTATTGGAGGGGGCAATCAAATAGAGTGATCAGCAAAAGGCTTAAGTAGGAGGTAGTATCTGAGCTGAGCTTTGAAGGAAACTAGGAATACTGAGAGGAAGAGGGGAATAGGAAGTGCATTGCAGGCATAGGAGAGATGGGAAATAAAACAAGGCGTGTAAAGAATAGAAAGGCCCATTTTGGCTAGATTGAAGAGTGCATGAAGGCTAGTAATACATAAGGCTGGAAAGTTGGAACAAGGTTAGAAAGGCCTTTAAATTTCAAAGGAAAGAATTTGTATTTGATCCTAGAGGTAATATGGAGCCAGAGTTTTTATGAGCAGAGAAGTTAACTAATCAGAACCCAACTTTATAGGACTATGGATTTGGTAGCAATGTGGAGAAGAGATTGGAGATAATGCTCATCTGTGAAATGGGGATAGTAGTGCCACTTCCCTCAACTGATTCCAACATGAAATCAGGTATGTAAAGTACTTTGCAAACCTTAAAACTCTAAACTAATGTATTATTATCATTATCATTATTCATTTCATTCATCTTTTTTCAATACAACTCAAATAGGAACAGTCCTATAAAACTAATTATCCTGATTATTCTTTTAATAATGTATATAAAACTTTGCATGCTTCAAAGTCCTATGCCAGCTATTGTTATAGATATGATGTTCTATAGACTTTAACTTAAATGAATAAAATAATGTCTTTTTATAATTGAATAAAAATAATGGTATATAATCTCATCTTTTGTAAGCTCTCTGAAAGCATCCCAGGACAACTACTATAAAAATAACATCTAGAATTTATAAGACATTTTAAGGTTTACAAAGTATTTTACATATGTTATGTTGTTAATTCCGTTCTACATATACAGAAATTGAAGCTCAGAGGGACAATGTCTGGATCAGGGTCACACAGCTATTAAATGTCTGAGGCAAGATTTGAAAACAGATCATGATTCCAAAGAAAGCATTCTACCCATTCTACCATTTAGTTACATCAATTGCAGACTGGACAATAAAAGTAATAAATATCTTCCCATACCATATGTTTTTTTTTATTCATTCTGCTAAGATTACTAAATTTTGAAAGCTTTTCAGAATTTACTTGGGAAAGTTTGCCTAGGAATATGGCAAGAGGCAAGTCAGGTGGCACTGTGGATTTGCTTTCTGGGTTTAGATTCAGAAAGATTTATCTTCCCCAGTTTAGATTTGGCCTCAGACATGTATTAGCTATGTGGTCCTGGGCAAGTCATTTCACCCTGTTTGTGTGTTTCCTCTTCTGTAAAATGAACTGGAAAAGGAAATGGCAAACCACTCCCTCCTTTGCTATGAAAACCCCAAATGGGGTTGAAAAAAGTTCTGCATGATGGAAAACATATGAACAATAGCAATAAGGCAACATTTATGAAAGATGTTCTTAACATTTTGTTGATCAATGTTAGGTCTAGGCAATGGAGAACAACAGTTTTGTCTGTGACAATGCTCTGATTCTAATACACTGATTCTCTGAATTCTCAAAGATATTTTGAGGTCCACATTTGTAGCATGAGATTTTTCTATGTCTATGACAGATTGTTGGCTTCTGATGTACAATTCTTGCTATCAAGTCATGTCTTGTTATATATAGCTACTAAAATTTTTTACCTGAAAATATGCATTAGATAATTTCTGGTTTCTTGCATAATTTTCATTGATTCAAAAGTCTAGACTCTTTAAGACTATCAATTTCTAGAAGGGATAATCTGATCTTGAATTGTCATTATTAACTTTTCCATTTCTCTAAACCAATATGATACCTTAATAAATTTTTGACCATTTGTTGACATAAAGTTAAGTCCACATGAATGTCATCAATGGGAGATCTTTTGATAAATTTTTTTATAATAATGATGGTGATGGTTATTTGATTCAAGGATATTTTTGAGTTGATTGCTATTCAGGTAAAAATTGGACTAGTTGTTTTCTGGAATCTTTCCAAAATGAAATTCTGAGTTTTGGTAATTCCTTAACTTTCTTACTAATTAAACTCTTTCATAAAGAAACTGAGGCCTAGAAAGGCAAAGTAACTTAATCAACATCACACATCAAATTAAACATAACATGTTATTGTTTGGTAGGTAAGACAATATAGTGAAAAAGGATGATGGCAATCACAGAATCATGACACTTACAGTGCTGTCTGACTCTGACATTTATCATACCTTAGATAAGTCCCTACTCTTCTTAGGGCTGCACTACCATTAGCTTCTAGCACCTGTGGATAATTATCTACCTTGGTTGAACATAAAGAATATGGAAGCTGGCACCAAAAACAACAACAACAATAATAAATTGTATGACTTTAAGCTCACTCAAAATCACGTAAACAAAAAAGATTTTTTAAAAACAGTGAGGCATTGATCCTAGAGAGCAGATGGACAAAGAAGCCTTGAGACCAGAGCTGAATTTCACACTGGAAGATTTTCTAAGGCCTTGCCTAATCCTTTAAATTTCTGAGACTTTCAAACAGCTAACCTAAATTAAAAATGAAATCATATTTTATTAAAAGCCCTAATGCATCTCCCTACTTCCTGTAGCTGTTGTGTTTTATTTTTTTAGCCAGTCCGTTGCTGTTGACTATTTACAAAACACCTAAATGAAAGGAAATTTTTGACTGGCTGATCAAAGCAGTGTCCAAAATGGAACCACTGATTGAATATTGACCCCAGAATCCACCGTAATTGCATCTTACTCGGCAAATCGTTACCAGTTTGTCTTAGTGATAAAAAGCACAAATTAAAGCTAGGGGGATGGGGAAAGGGCGATATTTTCCCTAGCCAGGTGAATAAGTTGGGTGGCAAAGCTGCTGCTGGGTCTTTAAAAGAGATTAGAAAAAAAGACACCAATGCTACTTCACTGCCATATGGATGTGACCTTGGTTTCCCATAGGTTCTGTTAGTGAAGTCTAACTAAACTCTGCTAGATTCTGCTGGGTTAAAAAGGTTAGCACAGTTCCTGGAAGATAATGCTTAATAAATACTTATTGACTGTTGATCAGATAGGCAAAGACCAATTATTTCTGTCATCTGAATATTAGCATGGCTAAGTAGAGACTGACCCATCCCCATACCAGAATATTGGCAACCAGGTAATTTTTTTCGTTTTTCCTTTCTTTGTAGCCACACAAATAATGACGATGTCTAATAAGATGTTGAAGGGGATGGCAATCTGCATCAGGGATGGGACTATTCACAGTGATGAACCCATGAAGACTTAAAAAAGTCATAGGCTTATAGCATTTGGAACTAGAAGGTATCTGGTGACCATTTGGTCCAATCCCATCATTTTACAGAGAAGGAAACTGAAGTCCAAATAGGTTAAATGGCTTGCCCAAGATCACACAAGTTATAAGTAGTAAAGCCAGGATTCAAATCTGGGTCCTCTGGCTCCAGTTTCAGTGACTTTTCCCAATAAACAGTATTCTCTCAGGAAGAGATTTAAACTCTGTTTACCTCCTCTCTTATCACCTGCAGAAGCCTAAGAGGTCATCAAGCTACTCCCCCAGCTTGAACCTGCTCCTAACTCTCATCTTGCCCTACTGACTGTCATGAGCTCCACTTCTATCACAGCATTTTCCATTCCTATCTTCTTCCTTAGAGAAATATAAGTGTTATCAAAGACCTTTTACATGCCTGTTCCTGAGGAAATTCATACCTGTAGTGAAATCCCAGCCACTGCACTCTTGTTTTAACTCTTCCAGTGACTGAGGAAGTCAGAAATCCTTCCTCCCACAAAGAATCATAACGAAGACTCTACTTCTCCAAATCTTCTCTATCCTTTAAAGATCTGCTCAATTACTATTTCTTCCACAGAAACTTCCCTAACTATAATTTTCTATGGTAACAAATATATAACTTAAACTACATGCTACATGATATGGTATTTAACCATAGTCTTTTAACATTCTCTAATTTATATTAACTTGCATTCCAATCATTCTTTAAAATTTGCAAAATTTAAGAAATGAAAAACAAGAGAATCACATCAAAACCTGAAAAGACTTCTATGAAATGATACAAAGTAAAATGAGAAGAACCAGGAGAACAATGTACACAGCAGAAGCAATAATGCACAATAATCAGCTGTGAATGACTTGACTATTACCAATGCAGGTATCCAAGACAACTCCAAGGGGCTCATGATCATGAAGGCACTCCCACCACCATAGAGGGAACTGATGGAATCTGAATGCAGATGAAAGCATATCATTCTTCACTTTATTTCCTTCAGGTTTTTTTTCCTTATATAAGTGATATGTGTTTCTTTTACATGATGGACATGGAAGTATGAAATATATGATAGCACATGTACAGCCTATATCATATTGCTTGCCATCTTGGGTTGGAGGGAGATAAGGGAGGGAGAGATGGAATTTAGATAGCAAAATGTTAGAAATTATTATTAAAATTATATCTATAGGTAATTGGGGAAATATGATAACAATAAAAATGTGTAAAATATTTTCCTCTAAATTGTCATAAATTAGGTAATGACCCAAGGTCAGGTCTGGATTGTTGCAGTAATCTCCATTTGCTCTCTCTCTCAAGTCTCTCCCTATTCCAATCCATTCATTACAAAGATATCTAAGGGAATTTCCTAAAGTCCAAATATGACCATTTCTTAACTCCCACCCTTCCATCATACCAATTAATTAATTCTACTATCTCCCTATTATCTCTAGAATCAAAGATAATCTCCTCACTTTGATGAGTAAAGCTCCTTAGAACCTGTCTCTCTCCAATTTTTTAGTCTTCTTACATATTTCCCCCTCCACCCAACTCTATAGTCCTACCATGTATACTGCTGCCTGGGATGATGGAGGCTATAGCTCTGGCTGTGCTGGGTCTGTCACACCTTATACAGACCCATCACCACCACCACCACTATACCAGGCAGCAATATACACATTGCAGAATCTCCTTCCCCAGATCACCCCTCACCATGCTGATGGTGCAGCCACATGATCCTTTGTGTGGTACCTCATTCTCGTGCAGTTAGTATCAGAACAAGGCACCATGCAAAGGATTATGTCACCGGAAGTACGGAAGTAGTACTGTATGTGAACCATGCCTGCTTTGCGGTGCTGCCACATACAGTGCTCCTCTCACTGACCACCAATGAAAGAGGTGCCCTTCCAGAAGTGTGGTGGGGGCCAGATAAATGGCCTCGGGGGTCGCATGTGGCCCACAGGCGGTATTTTGGGGATTCTGCTCTATATTTGTCTTTTAGACACTTCTGTAATTGCAGGTTGTTTTCACAACTAAAACATAAGATCATTAAGTTAAAGACTATTTCAATTTTGTCCCTAGCACTTAGAGCAATATCTGTCACCCATGAAGTGATAAATGAATGCTTGTGGATTCATTCCCAATTTATAGATTGTAAAACTGAGGTTTAAAGAAGCTCTTTATTTTTCCAACTAGACTAAATATAGTTTAAACAAGTCCCTTGAAAGCAGGCATCATGTCTTCTCTGGTAGACCTCATGGTGTGCCTAAACACATAGAAGACAGTCAATAATTACTTAGAATCATAGAATATTGGACTTAGAAAATGAATATAGGTTTTTAGTACAACCTCTCAACTAATTAAATTCTTTCTGCAGGGCTACTTACAAATCATCATCCAATTAGTTCATTTATATACATGTGTGTGTATATATAAATATGCATGTGCATATACCTATACATTTATACATACATGTCCCTACACATGTGTATGTAGGTACTGTGCATTATAATATATGTGTTATGCACATACATATACATATAGACAAATGTGTTGTGGGGGTCTATATATTCATGTATATGTAAGTGCACACAAATATGTGATGTGTGTGATATATATTGTATACACGCACATATATGTATATGTATACTATATGCAAGGGTTATTATTATACACGTAGGGTAATACAGGAGGATTAGCACCTCTGGTGTGAGGGCTTGCTAAACCCTTTTCAGAGCTGTCCATCCGCATTTGGTGTTCACTTTTCACCCAACTCTTAAGTGCAGCTTCAGAAAGCTGCAGCATGCATTGATGTCATTGGTATTCTTCAAAAATGAAAGACAAGAGAGCAGCTGGGTGGCTCAGTGGATTGAGAGCCAGGCCTAGAGAAGGGAGGTCCTAGGTTCAAGTATGGCCTCAGACACTTCCTAGCTGTGTGACCCTGGGCAAGTCACTTGACCCCCATTGCCTAGCCCTTACCACCCTTCTGCCTTGGAACCAATAGAGTATTGATTCCAAGATGGAAGGTAAGGGTTTAAAAAAATGAAAGACCAATGATGACAGAAATTATAAATATATGTGTGTTTATATTATATATAGTACAAATATTCACACACACATATATACTCTAGCTGAGATCTCACTATGACCCCCATTTTTTTAATCAACAAATTGTCATCCAACCATTGCTTAAATATCTCTTGGTGCTTAGGAACTCACTACTTTCCAAGATATCCTATTCCTTTGTTGAATAATACTACTTGAAAAATAGGGAACTAATTTATGTATGATTACATAGAAAATTCATGGGTAGAGCAAAGGCTAGAACCCAGGATTTCTGGGGATCTGAATACTATTAGTGTAATGATACTAATTGTTCTTACATTAGCAATAATAAACATAGCTTATATTTGTGATATAATTTAAGGTTTACAAAGCATTGTTTACTGTTTACAAAGCATTTTCATTGCAACTACTGAGTGAGGTAAATAGTAAAAATATGATCATCCCCATTTTCCAGGTAAGTAAACTAAAGCTTTCCCATCATTGGGGAATACTGGTAATGAGATTTAAACTGTCATCATCTGAATTCAAACCCAGCATTCTTTCAACTACATAATGCTGAATTGGGTTCTACTCACCACTCACTGCTTTTGGACTCACAAACATACATTTATTCACAAAACTACCCTAGAACAACTGAAATTCTGAGACTGTAACACAAAGGAAAGAGTACTTGCTCTATGTTGAGGACCTGGGTTGAAACCCACTCCTGAAACTTATTATGTGTATGATAAATAATTAACTTTCTTGGCTCTCAAATTCCTAATATGAAAAATGAAGGGGTTTGCTTCTTTGTAGATGGCTTCTGAGGTCCCTTTTAGCTCTAGATCTACCATTTACTGGCCCACAGTGAAGACTAAGTGAATACCAACTGGTTCTAATGTGGAAGCTGTGCTTTTTATCATTCCCTGCAAACATCTGTAGTCTCTGATCTTGGAGCTCCTGATGGCTCTAGCTTACAGATGTGATAAAGTCCCCTGGAATAATTAGAGTATCAGGTCAGCATCACACACTTGGAGGAGCCAAGACCTATCATGCTTCCTGCAGTAGAAGGCCATGTGTCAGGGCCCAAACATGGTGGGTGTTGGAAAGTCAATGGCCCCAGAGTGACTGTTGAGCTCTGTGTTGATCAGTGCCATTGTTTCTGAGTGTCAGAATCTCCAAGTGATTCACACCCATCACTGGGAAAGGGAGCTGAGAATAATGCAACCACTGATCATATCAGCATCCAGATAGATAAAGCATTGACTGCCTTGAACAGTCTTCAATACAAGCAAGCCGCTATTACTCAGACTTGGGAAAATAATTCTTAAGGAAGGGGTGATATCTATGACCTTTTCTTTAACACCTTTAAAACTGCTCATGAAGCCTGGACTGTCAGATCATGTTCTATCCAGCCTGAGTTGATTTGTTCTTCCCAAACTGTTTTTTTAGGGATTTATTTTTATTATTTTAAGAAATTATTTAATTTTTCTCAGTTGCATGTAGAAACAATTTTTGACAATTGTTTTCTGAAATTTTAGGATTCATATATTTGTCCTTCCTCCCCTCACCAAGACTGTAAATAGTCTGATATAAGTCATAAGAGTACTTTCCTGCAGTACATTTTTCCATATTGCTCAGGTCATGATCAAAAACACATATCAAACACAATAAAAAAGCATGAAGAAAATAAAGTGGAAGGTGACATACTTTGATCTGCACTCAGACTCCAACAGTTCTTTCTTTGGCTGTGGATAACACTTTCATCATCCCAAACTACTTTGTATCTAACTGCTTTGTGCATATTTATTTATGTACTTTGATTTTATAACCCTGTTGTTTCTTCCATTAGAATGGAAGCTCTTCAGGAGTAGAAATTGTTTCATTCTTTGTACTTGAGAATCCTCTGCACCTAGTTCTGTGCCTGGTATACAGTAGGAGTTGAATAAATGTTTGTTGCTTGCTTGCTTGATTTGTTTTTGAGAAGCATCAAGATATAGTGGAAAGGGGACTGGGTATAAAAGTTACAGAACCTGTTTTCAAATACTGCCTCTGCTTTTAACTGCACAGATAACCTTGGACAAGTCATCACCCTTCAATTTTCTCCTCTAAGAATGATCTCTCAGGTATGTCCAGGTGTAAATCCTGTGAGTCTCTAATAGTACCACCAAATAGTACCACAAATATACATTTGTATAAGGCTCTCATATATAACACAGAGTTTTATCCTAAATGATTACTATGAGATATATGAGACAGGTATTCCCACACTAAGGTTCAAATTCATAGTCAGTAAATGGCACCCTGGTCCTTACTCCCATAAGCTCTGGCATTTCTCTTGTCAGAATTAATTGTCTTTTATTTGGGGTTTCAAAATGTTATTCCAGTCCATCCTGTTCATCTCCTAATTGTGTAGATTTATTTGTCAAAGTCATATTATAGAAATAAGGAGCAGCAGAATTTCTTATTTTAAAGTGATAGTTGGAGATGATCAAGGTCTTTCTCTAAAGACAAAAAAATTACCATTTTTTAGATCAGAGGATAGTAGAACTATGAATCCTGAAGAGAACTGCGAATAAGCAAGAGGAGGAAGTTGGAGGAAGGAGATAATATGATGTGGACATTCACAGTGTGGAAACTCAGTCCCTCAGGCATATCCTGTCCAAGCTCTAAAAAGCTGCTTCTAGGCAACTTGGTGGGACAGCAGATAAAACATTAAGCTTGATTTGAGGAAGACCTGCATTCAAAACTAGGCTTAGACACCTGTGCGGTTTAAAATATTGTGACTGGGGGAACTGTATTACCCAGTGTGCCCCAGGGCTCCCTCCCCCCTACTGCCTGGTGTGGGATTGGTCTTGCATGGACCAATCCCATGCTGGGGGAGGGACCATGCCCCCCCCCAACTTCCTGGTGTGGGATTGGTCTTAATTTGGGCCAATCCTGTGCTAGGGAGGGGCTATACCCCTACTTCCAAGTTTGGGATTGGCCTATATAAGGATCAATCCCTTGCCAAGGAAGGAATTTTGAATCTGAGATTAAGGGTCTAGTGGGGGTAGTTAATTTCAGGCTGGAGAAACTCTGGGGTTTTTGTTTTTGTTTTTTTTTAATTGAAGTTTCTTGATTTGCACTTAATTTCTGTCTGCCTTAATTTCCCTAACTATAAAAAGGGGAAATATAAAATGGTTTCACAATGTTGCTACCTCTTTGGGCTGTTGAAGGGGATCAAATGAGATATTTGTAAAGTGCTAAGCAAAGTGCCTGGCATAGCAAGCACTTATAGTAATGCTGCGCTCCCCCTTCCCCCCCCTCTCTAAAAGGCATAATGTTCAGCAAACCAGTATACTATACATCTATTTACTTGCCTGTAAAATGGGGCTGTTTTTGTAATTGACTTATTTGCAGCTAGTCTTTTGTACTGTCCACAAATTACCTCTACTCCTTGAGGCCACTCTTTCCTGGTGTTAGGTCTCAAAAGGCAAATCCCTTAAAGCAAGACTATGAAAGACCTTGTTTAGCACGCAAAAATGGACTAGAATAGGCAATAGCATTTAGTCTTCAGTCCTAATGGTCATTCCATAAATGGAAAAAAAAAATCACATGCCCCAGCAGGCAAATTCACTTGACCTTTGTGTTACCTCTACTCAATCATCAAAGGTCTTTTGGAAGACACCAGTCAGCACCTGTTGGTAACCTTAGATAGGTTTACTATCCTTTTATTATTTCAAGTGTATCCTTCTTTGCAGTGCTCTAAGTCCAAAACAAACTATCTCACTCATCTGTTAAACACTCTCTTTCCCCTCTATTTCTCTTGTTCTAATCACTGCTCTCCTTAAAGACCCAGCTCAAATGTCATTCACCACAGTAAGCTTTCTCCTATCTAACTAGTCAAAACTGTTCTATTTCTCTCATGAACTAATCTGGCACTTTGCATCATTCTTGTTGTACATTCAAATTCTACCTTGTTTCCAAGTTTAGTAGACAGAAAATTGGCCCACAAGCCCAGAAGACTTGGGTTCAGCTTCCACTTCCATTACGTACTGACTGGATGACCCTGGATAAAAAAGTCACTTAACACTTTCCAATCTTATTTTCCTCATCTGCAAATAAAATTTATAATAACACTTCCTTCACAAGTCTAATGTGATAAAGAAATCAAAAGAGATAACATGTAAAACACTTTTACACTCTTAAAAGCACTATATAAATGGTAGCTCTTAAAACCAGTCTCTCTTTGTTGACAATAGGCACTTTGAGGGTAGATAAGATAACTCATTTTCATAGGTCTTGCCTCTGAGTAATATGAGATGATATATTTACTTATTTTTATAAATTAAATAGTATAGAGAGAACATTTTGCAAATCTTAAAGTGCTTTGTAAATGTTATCTATTATTACATATCTTATGTATTCAATAAATCCAATCTATTCAATCAATATTTATTAAGCACCTATGTGTCAGGCAGTATTCTAATTATTGGGTATATAAATGCTAAAGAAAAAGCAGCCTCTGATCCCAATAACTTCTAGTGTGAAGGGGGGGGCAACACAAAGAAAGAGATAGGAAAAGGGGGGACAGAGACCCCATCATGGGCATCTTGTTAAGTGAATTTGGAACCAGGCAGGGCAGCACATCCAAAGTGGTATGATCTAAAAGTCCAGTTTCTGCCCTCATTA
This sequence comes from Monodelphis domestica, assembly GCF_027887165.1. NCBI lineage: Eukaryota > Metazoa > Chordata > Mammalia > Didelphimorphia > Didelphidae > Monodelphis > Monodelphis domestica. Next base: position 448,746,079 of record NC_077227.1, read on the forward strand.
AAGGAAGACATTGGAAAGAGTTTGCTACTCTGTCCTCCAGCCCTCCAACAAGAGAGAAAAGAAGGTTGGGGAAAATGTTGTCAATCAAGATATGAGTTTACAGCCTAATGGTGAGTTTAGAGGTGATGAGCTTATTCTGAGAATTCCTTGGAGTTGAAAACAGGAAAGGCATCATAATAAAAATAAGAAATATTAGTTGAACAGTAGGAAGGAAAAAAGGAAGAAAGCAAGCAAGCAAGCAAAGAGGACATGAAGTATCTCAGGAAAGCTATCATTAGGCAGAAAGGGAAAGAAATTCTTGCCCCTAACCTAACAAAAGATCTGGAGAGATGTAAATCATACAGAATAAGGCATGGGATTCAGACCAGGACTCTGGCCTTATAATTCTCAGACCAGCAGCATTTCTGCTAGACCATGCTACTGGAAAATACATTTATGAAGCCTGAATCTTAATTTTTTTTAATGCACATAATTCCTTGAAAAGTCCATCAACTTAGTTTTTTTGTTTGCTTTTTAAGTCTGAAAAATAAATTCCTTATCCATAATATTCACTGCTTGCAGTGCTCCTTTTCTACTACAATAGTGTTGAATCATATAGAATTATTTGGATATCCTGGTGGAAAGAGCACTTGCCCTAGAGTAAGAGGACCTGCCTTTAAATCCTACCTCTGATGATTATTAACACTGTAACCTTGGGCAAATTATGTCCTTTCCTTGAGTCTAAGGGTCCCTTGTCTGTAAATGGAGGGGTTCATCTTAAAATGATTCATTAAGGCTCCTTCCAAGTCTGTGATTTTTCATGGTGTTGATGATGGCAGCCAAAAATCAGGAGAAAAATATGATGAAGTAAAGCGGGGATGAAAAGATAGTTGTTTTTTTTCATCATAGGGTTATGAAAAGAAAATCTTTGATATTATTCTAGTAATTACATCTTATTGAGAGTCCAGTTGGTGATAAAAAAAATAACAACATAGGGAAGGATACCCACATATATGCTGGACAGCCTTTCCTAATGGAAAAGAATACAAACTGCACATTCTGACTACCCTAAGGTCAAACTGCATATTCAGAACTCTCTTTCAGTGTTCTCCATGTAAATCTAGAGCTGAGAAAAATGGAGTTTTCTGGCCTGGAGCTTGAATTCTTTCCAGGAGTAACAGCTTAGAGGAAATCACTCCTTACCTTGGTCTTTAAGGTCCTCCATACCTCTAGCCTATGTTTGTAAAATTATCTCTCATTACTCCCTTTTTCCATATTATTTGTGCTACCAAGTTGTATTTCTTGCTATTCTCTGAATTGGACATGCCATTTCCCACCTATGTCCATTTGCTAAAGCACTCCTCCATTCTCTAGAGGCATTCTCTCCTCATCTGTGCTTCTCAGAATCTCTTCTTTCAAGGATCTTACCCAGGTACCATCTTTTCTATTTGATCCTCCCTATTCCTGTCAAATGTTATTGATCTGTCCCTTTTCAAATACTCTAGGATCTTTCCACTGACTCTATTTTAACTTCATTAAGGTAGTAAGTGCTTAATCATTTTCATTTATTCATTCATTCATATATTCCTGTTGGTGATTTTCCTCCAGTCGACCATTAGCAACTTAAGGATAGGGACTATTCACTGTGATTACCTATTTTTGCTATGTCATTTCAACAAAACCACTATAGTTGCATGTCAATCCAGTTGTTGTTCTTCACTGATTGGTTCTCTGTCCTATTTCCCTAGGTATCTATTTGATATGTTCTCTTCTCTCCTCCAGCTACCTCCACCTCCTCCCTCTCAGTAAAGGACACCACCAATGTCTTACAAAAAAAGAAAAAGAAAAATTGATGTTGTCTGATGAAAGATCATTCTCCTCCCCAACTCAAAATTCCAAATTATTCCAATTAGTTGGGAGGCCCAAAGGATAGAGTACTGGGCCTGGAGTCAGGAAAACTTAAGTTCAAATCTAGTTTCAGACACTGAATAGTTTGTAAGATTCTGAGTATGTCACTTGACCTCTGTCTGCCTCAGGTTAACTATAAAATAGTAATCATAATACCTACCTCTGCAGGTTGTTTTGAGGACCAAGTAAGATAACATCTGTAAAGCACTTAGCACAATACCTGGCATAGAATAGGCTCAATAAATGCTTGTTTCCTTCCTTCCTATACCGCCAGACCCTCTTTTGCTTCAAACTTGGGTGGGGGGGAAATGGTTCCTCTTGAAAAATATTCCCTCAATTTATACCTTTGATTCTTTCCCTGTCTTCCCCTTAAGAGATTAATCCTTCAACCATCTTCTCTCTCTCTCATTTTTAAATTTCTCCTTCCCTATTGTTTACATAACTGTCTAGACTTCCAACTTTAAAATAAATTTCATTTGGTCCCACTATCCCGCAACCTCTCATCATTCTTTATTATCCTGTCTCTCAACCTCTTTTCTCTCTCTGTCTTTATTTGTCTCTCCTTCTGTCTGTCTCTCTCAGTCTCTCCATCTCCCTATTTCTCTTCCTCCCTCTTCTAAAGTAGGAAATTTGGATGCCTCCCAAACAGTGTCCTCCCCATGAAAACTGTATGTATTTTGTTTTTAATTTACCATGTATATGCATAATCAGCAACCTCCACCCACCATCCCAAAGAGAATATAAATTCCTTGAGATCAGGGACTTTAATTTTTGGTTTTGTATCTTCAGGATGTAGGAGAGTACCTTGGACATAGTAATGCTTGGTCAAATCTTTATTGAGTAGCATTTAACCAAGACAATTTAGTTCTGTGTTTGCAAGAAATTAAATTTCAATGACCAAAGAGTCATCTGCTACATAAAAAGGTCAGTAAACTCTGGAAAGCAAAATTTTGTGGTTTTTATTCTCATCATCAAGTTCTCTAGATTTTTCCCTTAAATATCTCTTTTTTTACTTCAAAAATATTATTTAATTAACTGATTTTGAATATTTTTCCATGGTTATGATTCATGTTCTTTCTCTCCCTTCCTCCCGCCCCCCTCCCATAGCCAAAGAGCAATTCCACTGGGTCTTAAATATCTCTCACACCCATCCTTTTCTCTATTTTGATTGCTATCACTCTAGTCCAAGTTCAAGTGGCCTACTTCAACAACAAAAAAAAATTTTTAACCTGTCTCCATGCACATAACCATGAGAAAATCAGTCTCCAAATACTACTTTTTTCTTCTCACTTCCCCATTCCAAAACCATTCAAAGCTCCCCATTATCTAACATGATAAAGTCCAAACAGTCTGCTATCTGGCCTCCATCCACTTTTACTGTCTTATCTCTCAGGATTTTTCAATGTGAATGAACCCTCCATTCTATCTAAAATGGTTAACAAAAGTAACACTTCTTAAGTTTTCCTCTCTATATTTTTTCGGTCTAATTTTTTTACCAACAGTATGATACCTCTGCTCTTTTTTATCTGTCAAATTCAGAACTACATGTTGTATGTAACAAGTGATATTCAACATATGTGTTGACTGATTCCTTGATTAAGGTCAAATCAGGCAGGTAGAAAATTTGGGTTCAAATTCACCCTGTGCCACTCACACCCTGGAAATATACATGCTGTCCCCCTCACTTTTATCTTTGAATCCTTAGAACTTAGCATAGTACTTGGAACAAAATAACTGCTTAATAAAGGCTTGTTGCCTGACTGATTACGTGATTTATAGCAAAGTCATTTATCCTCTCTAGTCTTCAATTTCTTCCTTTGAAAATGATGTGGTTCTTTTACTTACTTCCTAAGATTCCTTCTGATTTTAAAATTCAATGATCCTAAAATGTCACAAACTATGACAACATTGAAATGTAACAATGAGATCCTAGTCCATGGAGGAATGTACATTGTGTTCTGTCAGATGCAATCTCCCAAGTATAGTTCTGAGCATATTCTAGAACTGTTGCCTGGGAATTTACTATTTTGCAAAAAAAAAAAAAATTGCCAGAATGCATACAAAAACTTCCCATGACTTGATCTCAGTCTCTGTTTCCTGACAGCATTCCAGACAAGGATCACTATAAGCCTGTGAATAGGGAGAGATATAGGGTAGGCACCAAAGGACTACTTTCCCTATTGGACCCACATGTGACAATGAAGTTCCTCTATTCTTTGTTTCCTTTCCTGTCCTCAGGTGAAAGAGTTTTGCAAATGGCTATTGTTAGCTCTGAAATGTCAGAGAATGATCTGGTCCAGAAACTAGAGTCTATGCTAGAGTGGAAGCTGAGCCCCCTGAGGTGCCATCAAAGGTCCTAGGAGCAATCAGCTTGATCAAGAATAGTAGTAAATTGACCCAATAGCCCAAATTCCAGGGCCCGAAACAAAGGAATTAATTGTCTAGCAGCCATGCCACTTTAGTTTATTAACTTGATGAGGCAAAAATTTTGTAGCAACTGCTTGAAGTGTGCACCCACTTTTCCCAGGGATCAAGGTTATAGAGGAAAGAGGGTAGTCTGGGTTAGGGGAAATGATTTACTCTTTTCTCACTATATCTTTTAAGTACCCATACCTTTGTAGAAACTAATTGATATTGGAGAGCTGAGCACTAGGTCAATCGACTACATAAGAGAGATACTAACTGTAACTGAAAGTTGATATTGGTTAAACATTCTAGAATGGGAGCTTAAGTCGATAGTATTAAAAAGACAGCCCAGGGTCCTTCAGGGACACCCCTAGAACTTTGGAGGGGAACACATGGCCAGCAGCTTTCTTGGAAACTCTACCTGCTAGCCTCAAGGGGAGTAGAGATGAGTACAGCCAGAGTCAAGAGAGGTTACAAAAGCAATACCCAGCTAATAGTACTTACCTGTAAATCTTAATGAAAGAAACTATACAGTTTTCCATTCTTTTTGATTTCAAATAATGCCTTGTTAATGGAAGATTTTCCCTAATGAAGGCTTCAATAGGAGTCATTTGGTTTGTTCTTATTTCCCTAGAAAACATTATTAAAAATTCTTCTCTAATCTATTTTGCCACCTGAAAACCTTAACTAGTTTCATACATTCCCAGCAATGGAAAGTCAAGGTTTCAAACCACATTTGAGCACCAGGTGTCAGTATTGTGCTGACTTTCATACTGACTACTGTAGAAGAAGGCCTTCTGGCTCAAAAACATTTTTTTTTAAGCAGCTCACATTTATATATACACATACATGGTAGCTAAACAAGAGAGGTCAGAGTCCTAGAAACAATCTGTATAATTAAACCAAACATTTGAGAAACGGCGCCATCACATGCAACCACAATGCGCATTGACTGGCTTTCGCTACTATGTTGAGAGGAAGGCAGCAGCAGGCAGTCATGGGCCCCATGTGGGAAAAAGCAGATTGGACCAACGATTTTTAGAGTCTTAGCCAATGTACCATATTTACCTGAAGCCTGAGCAAAAAAGAAAGAGGCTAATTTCTCTAAATCTTTCCTGAAAGGTATCTCTGGGAAAATGAGTTTCTCAAGGAGCTGACAGCAAAGCAAGTAAAATGGAAGCTAAAAGATAGAAGACAATTATGCACAAAAGAAAGAGGCTGAGACTGGGGATTAAGTGACTTGGGTTTTGATTCTGATCTGGCTACAATTAACCCATTAGTAAAGTAGAGGGAAGAATGGAATTAGTCTAGGTCAATATCTAAGGTTATTTCTAGATCTAATATTCTTATTCCATATATTTTCAGAGAACCTAAATGCCTCAGTTTCCTCACTTGTAAAAATGAGCTTAGACTAGATTGCCTCTGAAATAGCTTATATGCACAAGATTTTTGATCCTATAAAATTCTGAGTCAATGATGATGCTGACTCTGACACATTACTTTTGTGACCTTGAGCAAGTTATTGAAACTCTGGGGATCCATTTCCTCCTTTGTAAAAAAATAAATTAAAAAATGAGAGGGTGGGATTAAATGACCTATAAGGTCCCTAATGACCCTAAATCTTTACTCCTCTGATCTTGAGATCAGATGATCCCTGGGCTCATTAGGAGACTGACATTCCCTGGCTATGATATGAGATTCTCAGTCTTTCATTTGAGAGTATTTAAGACTATAATTGTCAACTTGACCTTTCAGAGATCAGTGCTCAAGTACTCCCACCAGTTTTCTTTAAATCTTCACATAGCAATGGAGCTTAAAGGGAGGAGAGAGATCAGATACATAGCATACAAGAACAAGTATTTTCTAGAGTTCTTTATAGATATTTCCATAAAATTTCACAGTGAGAAGGCTTTATAAAAGGAAAGCCAAAAGGAAGATAGAAGTATGAGACGAGAGGAAGAGGGAAGCACTGGGGAAGAAAGGAAAAGAGAGGAGGAAACATTGATTCTATATTTGGAGGAACCAGAGCAGAAGTTACAAAATGAAGATGTTGGAATAGATAACCCCAGAATCTCCTCCATTTCTAACATTGTGAAATTCTGAAAAATAGCAGAATATTTTTGGAGATGTTTTGATTTCTTCCACAAGATGGAGCAATGAGAATTTCACTACAAAGATGCAAGCAGGGAGGAGTTTCTTTCACTGGGGCTGTTCAGCTTCATTCAGCTGGACAAAAACCAAAGCAGATTTTGAACTATCTTCTGGAATTAAATCTCATCCTCAGAAAAGACCAGGACTGGGGAAGACATTAATCAAAGCACAGAGATATTAGCCACATAGCTAGTGTAGAATCAGTGGTAGAAGAGAGAGACTAACTAACCCAAGGTGTTTGGCATTCTAGGCCTCCCCAGGATTGGAAATGCATAAGATCCTGGCTTCAGAAACAGCTGCAGCCTGTGTAAGCAAATTTACCATGCAGATATATCTCATAGCATTAAGGGAGAGTTCTAGATGAGATGTAATGATGCCTACTTTGAAATAAATTATTTTAATATGATCAATCATGAAGTATGAATTCTGCCTGTTATACTCTTCCACCAATATCAATAGCCTGCTATGATTTGATTCAGTGAAATATTCTGTCAATGCATCAAATTGGGCCCTGCATAAAACAATTATACCAGCAGGGTTTTATTATCATATCTATAGTCTATTTCTTCTCCCCACTGTTATTCTTCTCTGCGTATAAATTTGTAACCAGGTCATTATAAATTTAGCTCTAGAAGGAGCCTGAAAAAAAATGGAACCAGAAAAAAAAGGATCTCTTCAGTTTTGGACCATGGACAGCAGTGTGTGAAATCTGAGAGAAGGGGCCCATCCACTCAGAGCAGAAAAGGGAAACACCCCACCAGAATGACCCAGGATCCCATTAGCAGAACCAACCCAAAGCTGTGTGTGTGCACATATGTACATATGTATGTACAAACATTCTTGATTAAAGTTTGGGATGGGAGAGGGGAGGAAGGAATCAAAGTTTTCCCCACTTTAGAAAAATGAAACATTGCCATTGTCTTGGAACGACCTTTGTGGTTAAATTACATATCATGTATAAATTGCCTGCAAAAGGTTCAAAAGCCTTAGACTTGGTTTACTGGAAACTGAGAGAATCCTTTGTGAAAATAAATGAGATGATTTGCTCCTAAAGTCAGATATGTAGCAAAGCTCCCCAGTCCCAGGAAGATAATCAACAGTGGATTTCAGACTCAGAAGGAGATGAAATCCAGAAATAACCATTTGGGTTAGGAGGCTTTGTCACTCTATGAAAAAAAAAATCGAACAACAGGTGATTTTTTGTTGAACTATTGGTTTTTTCTCCTTTTGTTCTTGTTATATCAAAAAGTTGGTGCTTTGGGAGAGGAAGTAGACAGGGATACATTACAAAGTATGAGTGATATAAAAAGATATTGATCTATTTTATTTCAATAAAAACAGAGAGAGGACTGACAACAAGGTTCCTCATTCTAATAGAATGTAAGTTCCTTGAGGATGGGATTGTTTTTAATCTTCCCAGAGTTTATTAGTGACCCCGATGTTTGTTGAATGGAATGGAAACTGAAGTCTGTTCTTCCTCTTTTGTCAGTAGAAAATCATTATGCCCACTCTGGAGAAAAGAATCATCTGTGACAGATCACAACACCAATTTTGCTCAAGCTGATGTGTTTTATTCTTAAGAGGAAAAGAATAAGCATTTTTATAGTACCTATTATTTGCCAGGCACTATTCTAAGCACATTAAAAATATTCTCTTATTTTAATTTGTGGTCAACTTGTTCATTGTTCTTTTAGCTCCATCCTACTTAAAATGCTATACCCCTGCACAAAATTTAAAGGATCATAGATCGAGGATTGGAAGAGATCTAAAAGATATTTCCCTGTAGTCAAGGCAGATTATGAAGGACAAGCCAAGAAACTGCTAGAATTAATGGAAAATTCAGCCACCTCATTGTAGAGTTGAGGAAACGGAGACTCAAGAAGGGTACATAATTCACAAAAGATCAAACAGATACTAAGCAACAGATGTATAATTGGAACTCGTACTCTAGAACCAGTGCTCTTTCCACTTTTTACCTTCCTAATGTGATACCATTCTGCCTGTCCAACCTTAGATCTATTACTCTCATAGTTTAGCCAAACTAGGTTACTCTGTGCCCTTATACTTTCTTCCTTCAATGACTTTTCTCATGCTATTCTCTAGGCCTAAAATACCCCAATATATCCTTTAATGTAGTGAGGAGAAAACTAATTGACGTTGGATTCAGAGGAATTGGGTTCAAAACCCAATTCTATTCCTGAATACCTGTATGCCCCCACACCACTCAACTCACCTCCACAGAGCTTTTTTTTTCAAATATAGAATGAGGAACTTCAACTAAATGAGGTCTAAGATTCCCTCCAGTTTTTTTAACCTTTCTTTCTCTCTTAGTAACAACTCTAAGAGAATGGCAAGGTCCAGGCAAGTGGGATTAAATGACTTGCATAGGGTTAACCACCTAAGGAGTATCTAAGGACAGATTTGAACTCAGGTCCGCCCAGGTCCAGACATGGTGCTCTATCCATTGAGTCACCTAGCTGTACCCCATCCAGTTCTAATTCTATAATTTTTTTAAACTCTTAACTTCTTCCCTAGAATAAAAAAAGAAAGAAACATTTTCTGTTCTAACATCATCACCAGATTTCACATAGCACTTTGTTTTCTCATTCTCCAAGGAACTTCTCATTTAATAATGCATTTTTAGTTATCTCTGCTATCAGACTTTCATATATTATCTAAACTTTTTATTTACCTAAGCACATAATACAGTGCTTGGTACATAGTATACATTTAATAACTTTGTTAAATGGGTGACCATGTAAAAGAATTAATCAAAATTAAGTCCAGTGTCAAGACAAAAGTCAAGACAACTGGCATTGACTTGGGATTGTAATTGTGGGAGAGAAATGGAGTCTCTCTCCATTGAATTCAGGACCAGAGTGGGGTAGAGATGGAATGGAGCCAAAGGATGCAGTGGGTGACTTTGGCATCTTAGTACTTCATAGTGCCTGCTTCAGCCTCCTTCATGATCATTGGAAAAAGTCATTCTCATCTGACCCTTCCATCAGGGAGAGTCTTCACATGCTTGGGATAGACCCTCTTCTAACTCACAGATTTGAAGCCTCTGTATTATTCTCAATCTGGTGTTGCCCATCTGCCAAGAGGGTTTGGGTGTTGCTGTTGCACATGCTGTAGTTTCTTGAAGCCAGAGGTGAGAGTTGGACGCCAAGGAGGATGAGCAGCTCTAGACAGGTACTAGTCCTCCCTGCACACCTTCATCCCCTCAAAATAGAACTCATTCTGAATCTTATAATGAGATCAGAAGCTTTCTGGGAGTGTGTATGCTACTTTGAAAATCCTATAACTTCTATGAGGTTTCAAGCATCAGAGCCTGAAAGACTTTTGCTCTTCCCCCTTTCAGTCCAGAAAATGTTTGCCAAGCCTCTTGCTATTATTTATGAGTAAAGATGTCACTTTTGCATGAAATTCCATTTGTATGACTCAGAGCAGTAGGATTGAAAACAAAGGGAAAAATTAGTCTGTCTATATAATAATAGTTGACATTTGTACAGTGCCTTATACTCAACAGACCATTTTCATATTTATTATTTATTCCTTAAAACATTGATGTGATGTAGCTCCTCTCTCCAAACACTATATTCTCTTATCTTTACTTTCAATATTACTTTTTAAATGCCTTTTTTTTCCCATCCCTTAAGTATGTCAGAAAAAGACAAATGATTTAGAAATCATTCTGAACATCACCACATGAATGTTCAAGGTAATATGCTCAGAGCTATTTAAAAATTCTAGCCACCTCCCTGGGACAGCTCTCTATTCGTTTTGCAATCCAAACAGAAAATGTACCCTGTTTTCTCAATATTCACTTACTCATCTGCTGGCTCAAACTTCAAAAAACATTTTAATAGTATATTTCTTTTCCTCATAACTGTCCTTTCCACAATCAGGAAATTTCCTGGTCATACCCACATCTGTGTCACCTTTCTCTCAACTCTCTGTTTCTTTGATCCTTTGAGAGCTTTTTGCAGACTATTATTTGAGGTTACTTTTCACCTAAGCTCTTAAACTTGTGGGAATACTTAATGTTGGGTTTTTGGCTGACATGATTTGCTTCTTAAAGGTGCAATACCCTTTTCTACTGATCATTTTAAAGGCTGAATTTCAACACAGATAAACAGTTTTAAACCACAGTTGTATTGGTTTCTTCCCAGTTCCAGATAGATGCAACAAACAAAATAAATCTATTACCAAGTGTTCAGGAGATCTTCAATCTTCAAAGCATTTTTTTCCCTGAGTTGGTAGGGGTTAATTATCTTGCTCATCTGAAGTCACAGTCAAGTATATTAGTTGTTTGATATGACCCTGAAGTTGTTGGGTTTTTTTTTTGCATTTATCTGCAAATAAAACTATTTCTACATATAGGATGAATAAATGTATTATTTCACTCATTCCATAATCATATACCTATTGGATTATTTGAATTGATTTTAAAATCATTTTCCTTTGATGGATAGATCTGAGATCATCAGAAATTGAAGGGCATCAGGCCTAGATTAACTCACAGATGGTAGCTTGAACAAACAAACTCATCTAAGTTTCAGTCATCAGGTTTCACAGTATATTTTCCATAGACTCCAAGAAGTCTACTGGTATTTCGAAATACCTGAAGTTTATCAGAATTATGGAGGAAGGAATGGAGATTGATGGTCAAGTAGATAGGGAACAATGTCAGTAAAGTACTCGTGGTTTACATTATCCCTTTCACCATCTAAAGAACTCTCTTTTACTTCCTGTACTTATTTTTTATTTTATTTTTTATTTAAGTTAATTTATTTAATCAATTTAGAATATTATTCCTTGGTTACAAGAATTATATTATTTCCCTCACTCCCCTTTCCCAACCCTTCCCACAGCCAACCTGCAATTTCATTGGATATTACATGTGTCCTTGATCAAAATCTATTTCCATGTTGTTGGTGTTTGCGTTAGGATGGTCATTTAGGGTCTATATCCCCAACCATATCCCCTCGACCCATGTATTGAAGCAGTTGTTTTCTTCTGTGTTTCTACTCCCACAGTTTTTCCTCTGAATGTGGATAGTGTTCTTTCTAATAGATCATGCCAAGTTGTTCATAATCACTGCATTGCCATTAATGGAGAAGTCCATTACATTCGATTGTACCACAGTATATCAGTCTCTGTGTACAATGTTCTCCTGGCTCTGCTCCTTTCACTCTGCATCAATTCCTGGAGGTTGTTCCATTTCCCATGGAATTCCTCCACTTTATTATTCCTTTGAGCACAATAGTATTCCATCACCAACAGGTACCACAATTTGTTCAGCCATTCCCCAACTAAAGGGCAACCCCTCATTTTCCAGTTTTTTGCCACCACAAAGAGTGGAGCTATGAATATTTTTGTACATGTCTTTTTCCTTATCTCTTTGGGGTACAAACCCAGCAGTGCTCTGGATGGATCAAAGGGCAGACAGTCTTTTAGCACCCTTTGAGCATAGTTCCAAATTGCACTCCAGAATGCTTGGATTAATTCACAACTCCACCAGCAATTGATTAATGTCCCAACTTTGCCACATGCCCTCCAGCATTCATTACTTTCCATTGCTGTCATGTTAGTCAATCTGCTAGGTGTGAGGTGATACCTCAGAGTTGTTTTGATTTGTATTTCTCTGATTATAAGAGATTTAGAACACTTTTTCATGTGCTTATTAATAGTTTTGATTTCTTTAACTGAAAATTGCCTATTCATGCCCCTTGCCCATTTATCAAATTGAGAATGGCTCAATTTTTTGTACAATTGGTGTAACTCTTTATAAATCTGAGTAATTAGACTTTTGGCAGAGGTTTTTGTTATGAAGATTGTTTCCCAATTGTTTGCTTCCCTTCTAATTTTGGTTGCATTGCTTTTCTTTGTACAAAACCTTTTTAATTTGATGTAATCAAGATTATTGATTTTACATTTTGTGATTTTTTTCTAGCTCTTGCTTGATATTAATGTCTTTCCTTTCCCAAAGATCTGACATGTATATTATTCTGTATTCACCTAATTTGCTTATAATTTCCTTCTTTATATTTACGTCATTCACCCATTCTGAATTTATCTTGGTGTAGGGTGTGAGATGTTGATCCAAACCTAATCTCTCCCATATTGTCTTCCAATTTTCCCAGCAGATTTTATTGAACAGTGGATTTTGGTCCCCAAAACTGGGATTTTGAGCTTATCATAGACTGTCTTGCTGATGTCACTTATTCCAAATCTATTCCACTGGTCCTCCTCTCTGTTTCTTAACCAGGACCAAATTGTTTTGATTACCACTGTTTTATAAAATAGTTTGAGATCTGGGACTGCAAGTCCTCCTTCCTTTGCTTTTTTTTTTTCATGATTTCCCTGGATATCCTTGATTTTTGTTCTTCCAAATGAACTTTGTTATGTTTTTTTTTCTAATTCAGTAAAAAAAGTTTTTTTGGTATTTCAATGGGTATGGCACTGAATAAGTAAATTAATTTGGGTAGCATTGTCATTTTTATTATGTTAGCTCATCCTACCCATGAGCAATCAATGTTTTTCCAATTGTTTAGATCTTGTTATATTTGTGTGCAGAGTGTTTTGTCATTGTGTTCATATAGTTCCTGTGTTTGTCTTGGCAGATAGATTCCTAAGTATTTTATATCATTTAAGGTGATCTTAAATGGAATTTCTCTTTCTAGTTCTTGCTGTTGAGATGTGTTGGAAATATATAGAAATACTGATGATATATGTGCTTTTATTTTGTATCCTGCAACTTTGCTAGTTATTGATTATTTAAACTAGCTTTTTGGTGGATTCTATAGGATTCTTTAAGTAGACCATCATATCAACTTCAAAGAGTGATAGCTTGGTCTCTTCATTGCCTATTTTAATACCTTCGATTTCTTTTTCTTCTCTAATTGCTACTGCTAGTGTTTCTAGTACAATGTTAAATAATAAAGGTGATAATGGGCATCCTTGTTTCACTCCTGATCTTATTGGGAAGGTTTCTAGTTCATCCCCATTGCAGATGATGTTTGCTGATGGTTTTAGATATATACTATTTATTATTTTTAGGAACAGCCCTTCTATTCCTATGCTTTCTAGTGTTTTCAATAGGAATGGGTGTTGTATTTTGTCAAAGGCTTTTTCTGCATCTATTGAGATTATCATGTGATTTTTGACAGTTTGCTTGTTAATATAGTCATTTATGTGAATGGTTTTCCTAATATTGAACCATCCTTGCATTCATGGTATGAATCCTACTTGGTTATAGTGAATAACCCTCATGATCACTTTCTTTCTCTCTTTTTAATCTGCTTGGGTTTGGAATCAGTACTCCTGTACTTATTTTAAATGATTTATTGATGAATTTTTAAAAAATCAAATTATTTCTCAATGGTAGCCATTCCTACTGAGCCTGTCTCCATAATAAAGAAAAGTAGTCAATCAAAACCCAATCAATAAAGCAAGCACACCTTACAATGTATGCCATTTTCCACACTCATAGTGCATATGTGTGCATGTCCACACACAAACACACTTATAATTAGAAAAGGGGAAAATGTTTTAACATCTGTTTCCTGGGACCCAAACTAATACTGCAATTAATGAGACTTTGCCTACATTTTAAATTTGTTATTATTGCTGCTGGTATTGCTTAATTTTATGGTCAATCTTTTATGTTATTATAATAATTCTATCTATTTTTCTCTTACTCGCATTTTCTTCCCTTTTTATAAGTTCATATAAATGTTCTCTTTTTCTGATTTCTTGATATTCATACTTTCTTTATGGCACAATAATATTACAACACAATCTGATGCCATAATGTGTTTAGTCATTTCCCCAACCAATAGGGATCAATTTCACTTTTAAATTTTATTGGTTTGTTTTGCTATCATGAAGAGTACTACCATGAACATTCTGTGACGAATTTTTCCTTTCTGTTTTTGATGTCTTTGGGGTATATGTCCAGTAATGGGATCACTGGGTAAAAAAACATGAGCAGCTGGGTGATTTCTTCTCCCATTATTCCAAGTTGATTTACCCATTTGAATATGATCTCCTTGAAAGCAAGAATTATTTTTTACCTTTCTCTGTATCTCCAATGCTTAGCATGGTGTCTGATATATGGTAAATGCTTACCAAGTCCATTTAATAACTGGATCTGAAAATGATCACACCAATTTTCCATTCTGACAATAACATATTATTGAGCCTGTTTTCTTTTTCTGTTCTTTATCACTTTTGCTACTTTGAGGGATGTGAACAGAAACCTCAGTGTTATTTTGTCTGCATTTCTCACTAATGAATATTAAAGAGTCTTCTCTCAAATTCTATGGTTATAAAGGCAAACAAGCCTTTTTAACCTTTCAAAAGTAACTCCAAGCTTAACTAAGAAAAGGAAGAAAATAGGAAAGACTCAGAGACAGTCAGAGAATGAAAAGAACCTCTAGTACTAGAAATATATATAACTTTCAAGATCATCCGGCTAATGAACCAAAGATGAAATATGAAACAAAGTCAAGATAGGACCTCTCTCTCAGGTTGGAAATTAACTGTCCTTTTGTGTGGTCCTGGCTGTTTTTTCTCTTTGAAGGTTATAGTTTATTGTACCTGTTTTCTGTTGTCTTTGCAAAATTTCAAAGAGTTATTTACAAAAGACTCCTTCTAACAAATAATTGCCTTAGAAATAGTTCCTGACAGGTAACTAGCAATATTTTTCTTGAAAAATGTTCCTCTAAAAGTTCTCGAAAGAATTGCAAACTATTAAAAATCATATGAAAAAATGCTCCAAATCTCAAATGAGAAAAGAATTGCAAATCAAAACAACTCTGAGGTTTCCCTTCAGACCCAGCAGAATTGAAAAACAAAGAAAGAAAAAAAAGAAAGAAAACAAAAGATATAAATGAACAATATTGGAAACAGAGTAAAAGATGGGCACACTAATGCATTATTGGTGGATCTGTGAATTAGTATAGGCATTCTGGAAAGGACTTTGGAAATGTGTATATAAAGTGGTTATAATGTCCATAACCTTTAACCCGAGAATTACTGAATAAGGCATATACCTCTATGAGAATTTACACTAAAACTATTTATGGTTTTGTTTTAACAAATAACTAGAAACAAACTAGATGCCCTTCTGTTTGGTAAAGGTTAAACATTTTATGGTATGTAAATATAATGGAATAATTTTATAGTATAAAAAAGATTAATATGATAAATACAGAGAAGCATGGAAAGACTTACATGAGTTGATACAAAGAGAAATATACAATTTTCAAAATGACTATAATCATTTAAATAGAAAGAACTAGCACCATAAATTAATCAAAAGGATATGTTGCAAAATTATAAAGATTAAACATGGCCCCAAAAAAGAGATTTGGGAAGACATACCTCACCTTCTATTCCTTTACAGAGCTGTGAAGTCTACAGATAAAGAACATTGTATATCTTTTCAGATATTTTTCTCTGTATTTATTGGTTTTGATGAATCTTTTCTTTTTTAAAAAAATACAATGTTGTACAGAATTGTTCTCTGACAGAAAGGAAAGAGAAAGGAAGAAAGGGAGATAATATAAAAAATAAAATAAATTAATATGACATATTTTATAAAGAAAATTAATATTGCAAAATTACAAAGAACAAGCTTGACCCCAGAAGAAATTTGACATAATACCTCCATCTGCTCCTTTGAAAAAATAGGAATGGTCCATGGTTATGGGGTATTGCATATATTTTCATAAAAAAATTTCTCAATTATATAGAATGACGCTCTGGTGTATAGACTCCATATGTGGAATGATTCATTGGAGACACCTGACATGTTAATCTCCTGAAAAACCCAAGTAAGGAGATTTAACATGTTGGTCTCCCAAAGAATCAGAGGCATGGAAGATTGTGTGAAGGAAATCATTAAGGGGATTTAGAATAGGATGGCAGTTTTGGTGCCCCCTATAGTCAACCAGAAAAAAAAAGGCAGCAATAGAAAAAGGAGTCAAGAGATCATGAAACAGGGGTCAAGCTGGACTGCCCCCTGGATTGCCTAGGCAAAATAGAAAGTTCATAATTGGCTCCCAAGGCATGATATATGAGAGTCAGTGAGCAGAGAAAAAGTTTGATAAACTGAAGCAAGAATAGATGATTTCAGGGTCTTCTCTTCCATGTTTGGTTCTGGATAAGAGGCTCACATGGAGGCTCCAGAATAGCAAGCTAAATGGAGTCACAAGGAAAGTAATCTCTCTCTCTCTCTCTCTCTCTCTCTCTCTCTCTCTCTCTCTCTCTCTCTCTCTCTTTTTCCATTCTTTTCCCCTCCTCCTTTCTGATTAAAAGAATTATTAAATTTAAGGCCAATTTCATAATTTTTCCCCTTAAACACTGGAAGGTGGTAGGAAGAGAAGATAGGAAGATATTTAGTAGACATAAAAGGAAACTATCAACAATACCATATTTTATTTAAAAAAAAAGAATGCTTCCATTGTTCTCTTTCTTTGTTCCAAGTAAGCCGAGGGTCAAGGTAGTGATAGGGAAGGGGATAGGGAAGGTAGCTCACCAGGTAAATTAAAATAAACCATTCCAAGACTTATGACCATCTTCTTTATACTTAAAATAGGATACTGATATTGATGCATCTATTTAATTCTATCTATACAGGATAGATTATATGGATAAGTGGGATTCTGATCACAACTTGAACTATATGCTAATAAATGTCCTAATCTTGATAACAGGGAGTAGAAACTCTACCTGTTAGGTTGGCTGTATATACCAATAACTTTATTGCTGATTTCATGTTGCAATATTTAAACACCCATTTTCTCAGGCTGTGTTCTTCCACTGTGAAATCAGGTCTTTATTTCAGTATTGACTCAACATTTCAGAACAGAAAATAAAGAACAAAACCTAGTTTCCTCCACTCCATGGTTGAGAAACCCCCTGTCAACTTGGTGTATTCTAGTGTTTCTTCTGTATAGCCCATGATTTATGCCCACGTGTACCTAGTGTCTGACCTGACTGGGTAAGAGACACCAAGCATATGTTATCTTATCAGAGTCAGACTTGTGCTTTTACCTCTCAGATGTATGAAATTAACTTCTCGTGACAATCATAGTCTTTGAAATGCCTTGTAGATCACATGGCAAGGAATGGAACAAGTGTTATTTAGAGGGAACATATTGGCTCAGGTCAAGAAATTGGATCTATCTGTATTTTCACAAGGGAATTAATCAATGTTGTACTAGTAAATGTTTAACAATAAGTTCTGCAGGACATGTTTGTTAGCTTAAACTATATTATTGATATCTTATTCATCATCACTTTCATAAGTCTAAACAATCATCAAAACAATAGGTACAGCATAATGGAATACTACTGCACTAAAAGAAATGATGAGCAGGTTTAGTTTTGGAAAAACATGGAAAGACATGAATGGAATTATGAAGAGTAAAACAAACAGAATCAAGAAAACATTTTTTTGTCAAATGATGTCTTCTCTAATGAGGAATGGGAAAGAAAGAGGGAGTTAACTGGGTATTTTAATGTAACAAATAAATAGATTAAAAATTAATAAAGCAAGACCTGACTTATAGTGTTTGCAAATTTCTGAGGTATAAATGTTTCCTCTAAAAATTTAACAGTTGGCTACATACAAACTAGTTCTTGCACACCATTAGATTTACTCTTCTCATCTGAGGACTTCATTCATAGCCATCATCAAGATATACAAAGGGCCAGGCTGCTCCTCAGAGATTCGACCTCCCTAACAATTGCTATTTTACAGAATCTTGACTCTCTCAAAAAAGGAAATACAAAAAAAAAAAACAACTCTATCAGCAGATGATATTTCAAAAGATTTTGAGGAGATATTTGGAGAGAGACAAAAACAACAGCCCCCTTCCAAGAAATGCTTACTCCCTTAGGAACACTGACTCTACAATCTTTACTAAAACATAATTTATTTAAATATTTCCCCCAGTGGAAAGAATACTAGAATTTTGAATCAGAAGATCTGAATTCAAATCCAGTCTCTGTCATTTACTACTTATATAACCATTAGCTAATCAGTGAAGTACTCTAAGCCTAAATTTCCTCATCTAAAAAATGGGAATACCATTTATCTTGTTCATTTGTTGTGTGGAAAAGATTTTAGGCAGCTGTAAAGTACTAGATGATTGAATAATCCAAGCAATTTGATAATTTTCCCCAAGAGGGAGTATTGGGCCTGGTGACCCCCACCCACTGGAGAGAAGATAGATTGGGTTTCCTTCCTCCATTCTCCTATAGTGACTGCTGCCATAGAAACACACCAAAGATGGCTCCTGCCACTTTGTTGAGAGAGGATCTTCATAAATTCAAGTTGTCAACATGAAATCAATTTTGCTATGGGCAAAAGGGTGTTTCATCGTCCCAATATTTGCACTTGACTAAACTATATCCACAATCTGCGCAAACCCTTCTTAATTTATTTTTCAGCTCAACTCTGAAGCTCTGTAACAAAATTTCATCAAAGCTGTGGAGTAGAAATATTGCCAGACTAAAGAAATGAGACTCTCAATATAACAAAGAACAAAAGCCCCCACCTCCCACCCTCCATTATGATTGGAGAATCTAATTCAGAGATGTTTTCTACCCCAACTTCCAAATTGTGTGTTATTAAACTATGAAAGAGAGCAGACTAATAATTGTAAGGAAGTTGGGTATTATTTAATGATTTTCTGTCTTAAACCCAAAACAAATAAGTCAAATGCTTAGTCAAAGTAAAAGGGGGAACAAGGGTGGGACTTTGTTTTACAATTCCTTTTTTTCCTATACTCTTTCTTCTTCCACTGAAAGTGTCTATAAAATTTTTAAAGGAAAGTAGGTTGCTAAAATGTACTTAATTTGCCATGATAGATTGAGTCCATGCTTCAGTGACTGTAATTGAATCTGTGACCTATTTCTTTAGTAAAGTAGAAATAGTCTCTGGGGTTTTTGTCACTCCCATCTTTTAATGGAATTCAAAAAAGACTGTCAAAATGTCTACACTTTTTCTACTGGTTGTTAATGTTATTACTTTACAATTTGTTACTTTTTAATTAATCTTAATAAATGTGTACACACTCTACCTGGCAGTTGGAAATGCTAGACATCGATTCTTCACTGTCATTTGGTAAAGCAAAATTAACAGGACAGAAAGGGCAGAAGAGTCTGGCATGATCCTGACACATTTTGGTTCCACTTAAAAAATACGTTCAGGCTCCAGTTTACAGTATCTGCCCCTGACAGGAGTGGAGCTTGGGTAACCCATAGCCAAAGGTCTATTGTACTAATGTGAGGGTTATCTGGATAAAAGACAAGGACCTCCCAATATATGCGCCTCATCGTCAAATGCTCCAACTTTGATCAGGGCTAAAAACTTGGCAAACTGACAACCTGGGGGAACAATATTTTATTGACAAAATGTAAGAGAAAATATGTTCGCCTGCTTTTAAGTAGTGGTGTAGGAGGGTGTTACAGAACCAGATGGTCAAAGTTAGTCTTTCATTTGCCAGGCTGACAAGAAAATCCTGCCCGTTGGAGGAGCTAACCTAGGGGCATCTGCTTTGCCTCTGGGCTTCTTCTTGATGGTTCCAGGAGAATGTTGTGCTTCAGAAGCTAACAGGGCACAATCTAAGGAGACTGATACATTGGGTCTCTTCTGGGGCTCTTATCTGAAAATACTTCTATTACATTCTCAGAAAAACTAAGTCAGCAAGGTACCTAATGTAATAGAGAGAGCTTTGGGCTTAAAGCAGGAGAGAGAATTGGAATTTGAATCTCATCTGTGACGTTTTCTGATCATAGAAAAAGCACTTAACTTGTTTGAGTCCTAGTTTGCATTATCAGACAATGAGGTAGCATACTGGATAGAACACAGGGCTTAGAATCAGGAAGATTCATCTTCATGAGTTCATCTGGATTCAGACATTTACTAACTGTGCAACCCTGGGCAATTTTACTTAACCCTTTTTGCCTCAGTTTCTTCATCTGTAAAATGAGCTGGAGATGGAAATAGCAAATCACTCTAGTATCTTTGCCAAGAAAACCTCAGAGTCTTGAAGAGTTGGACTCCACTGGAAAACAAACTAAAAAACATGGGGCATTATTGTGAACATGAGAATCAGAGGTAGAAGAGACCTTAGAGGACATCTAGTACTACGCTTCATTTGTTAATTGAAGAAACTACAGCTCTGAAACTTTACTCCTTGGGAAACAAATGGTAAATCCAGAATTCTAAATCTAAGGCTAATGATTCTGGATCCAGTATTATTTTTATTATATTATCTCTTCAACCATTGCATAATATGGTAAAATTTTAATGTCCTTAGTATCTAAATTGGATTTTCTTGTCAGCCTGGTTTCCTTTACCATGTTAATCCAAACTACTCTCATAATTTTCAGTTCTTAAGGTCTACTTATTAAACGTTTGAATCTTCATAGCTTCCTCTTAGGTTATCAATGGTGAGCATACCTGACTATAATAGTCCTTCAATCCAGTGTTTTTCTGGTTTGTCAATTTTCCCTGCAAAAAAAATTGGACAACTAATAGCTACATTTAGTAGAACTTTGCATGAAATAATCTATTGCTCAATTAATAAGCATTTTGATGTACCTATGAACTACTTACTATGAAACAAAAAAAATGGCATGACCTCTTGACTTAAAGGATATTTAATTCATTTAGGGGAGACAATATATACATATAAATGTATACCTCAGAATAAATATCCAAACTAGCATCTGGGGCTAAAAGTAGGAAAAACTTCCTACAGAAGGTAAAGCTTGAGCTGAATTACAAAGCAAGGAAGAAATTCCATGAAAACACAGAGATGGGAGATACAGTAATGTGTGTAAGGAGGGATCGTGGCTGGAGCATAAGAGGAGTATTATGTAATGAGCCTAGAAAAATCAATTGGGGGTAGGTTATGAAACCATTTAAAGGCCAAACAGAGGAGTTTCTATTTTATCCCAATGTAAATAGGGAATCACTGAACTTTGTTGTAAGAGGGAGTGGATTGGTCAGACCTTTACTTTGGGGAAATCACTTTGGCAACTGTGTGGAAGATAGACTGGAGTGGGGAGAGATTTAAGGCATGGAAATCAATTAAGAGGTTGTGACACTACTCCAGAAAAGAGGTAGTGAGGATCTGGTATTTGAGAGAATATTGAAAAGGAGATAAACATGAGAGACATAGAGAGGATAAGATTTGGCAATTGATTAGTTCTATGGGGGGAATAAGAGAAAAGTATTAAGGATAAATGATGTTATGAACCTGGGGCACTGGAAAAATATTGGCACTCTCAGTAGAAATGAGGAAGTCTAGTAGAAGAGTAGGGTTGTTTTTGTTGTTTTGCTTTGTTTTTGGTAGGTAGGAAAATAGAGTTTTGTTTTGGGCTGAGCTGAGTTTTAGTGCCCAGGGAAGAACTAGTTTTAAAAATCTAACAGTTGATGATGGGGCAGGATATATAAATGTAGAAGTCATTGTATAGAGATAATAGTAAATATTATAAAAAAGCTGATGAAGTCATCCAATGAGAAAAGAAAGAGAAAGAAAAGGGCCCAAGATAAGTCCTTCTGATACATCCACATTTCAGGTTCATGCTATGGATAATGAGCTAACAAAGAAGACTAAAAAGGAGTGATCTGACATGTATGAGAAGGAATTGGGGAGAAAAGGATCATGAAAACTCTAGTAAGATAAAATATCTAGGAAGAGAATATGATAAGCAGTGTCAAATGCCATAGAGAGGTTAAGAAAGACAAGGACTGGGGGGGAAAAGGCCATTAGAATTGGAATTTATAGATCATTGGTATCTTTGGAGAGAGTTGTTCAAGTAGCATGATAAGGTCCCAAACTTGAGTACAAAGGACTTAAAATAGAGTAAAAGGAAAGGAAATGAGGAGATATCGTTTTCCTCCTATGCATTTTGTCTTAGAAAGAGGTGGGGGGGGAGGGGGAGACAGGAATATTGGAGTCTAGTGAATAATTTTTTTTAAGAACAAGAGAAAAGTGTTTGTATCTCTATCCTATAGATAGAGATTAAAGATAAGAGAAGGAAGAAGAAGAAATTGTAAAGGCAGTCTGCTGGAGAAAACGAGAGGAAATGAGAATAAAACTCAACAGAGAAGTTGACTTTGGCAAGAAAGGTCAACTCATTATCAGAGTTTAGAAAAGGAATAGGGAATGAAGGATGATGTCAAAAGGTTTTGAGATATTGAAAAGGGGAGAAGAATGAGCTCATGATTAATGGTTTCTATTTTCTCAGTAAAGTAGGAGTCAAGGTTCTTAGCTGGTAAGGTAGAAGCTGTTTGAGGAGAGAAGATGCAGGCCCCTGTGAGGTATGGGATAGAGAACCAATTGTGGAAAATCAAATAGACTGCCTTACTTCAGAGAGGGACCAAGTGAGATGATAAAGTATATATTTGTAATGGACCCAGCCAGCTTATTTACATGACTTCTCTACCTCCCTTCAGCTCCACTTAAGTAGGAGTGGAGAATGATTGGAGTTTGGGAAGGTGTCCATGGGGGTAAAGCAAAGGACCATTGTATATAAATAGATGGAGTTAAATTGAGTCACATTTTAGAGTAATATTGGGAAGAAAGGAAAGTGAAGAAAGAGCAAGGGTGATAGTATGAGGAAGTACTGAGGATTAGAGGTCCTATGGATAAAACATACTTAGGCAGATATGAAATTATATATTTTCAGATTATCAGATAAAGGAATAGCATAGTCTTTTGACTAAGGAATGATGAAATCTAGTCTGTAACCATCCCTATGTGGGGTAGAAGTGGTCATGGGATTGAGGAGACTGAAGAACTGGGATGTTGGGATCTAAGAGGGAACTTTTGCTGAAGTCCCATAACAAGAGTTAGAAAGGAAAGGAAGACTAAGGAATTGAACTCCTTGAGAAAGGAAAGGAAATGACATGGAGCCCTGTACATAAGAACAAATTCCAGGATCTGAACTGGGTGACATATTTAAATAGAATGAACACCTTAGGAGGAGATGTTCCTGAGAAATTACAAAGGGAATACTAGAACAAAAGTGGGGAACAGGGGGTAGCTCAGACTCCTTCCTCAAAATTTAGTAGTTTAAAATTACATGAAGTGTTAATTTTTGGAATACATTGTATGCCAAAACTATCACCTTTGCTTCTTCCCTCATGGTGACACATGTATGTTCTATGGTCTAATGGCCACATTAGAACAGAGGGCTAGAAAGAGACACACAAAAAAAAATAATAACCAAAAACTACCCTTTAGGAAATATACCAAAAGTACTGGGAAGGACAATCATCACAAAGGACAATCATCAGATTTGCTCTAGATCCCATAACTGGAATTTTCTTTAATTAAACTATAATGTGAATAAAAGTTTAAATTAGAATTGAGTTGGCACTCCTAGAGCATTAAGATTGCTACCATGAACCTAACAGAAACACATTACTACTTAGAAAGAGGCACAAAAGCAAAATCACAGGCAAAGAAAAGAGGAAGGGAAAAAATTGAAAAACCACCAAAGGCTCAGGCAAGATTGACAACATTATTAAGTTCCAGCACTTATCTCTGTATTTTATCTCTGCCCATCTTAGAGGAGGCCAAGGAATGGCCATGTAAAAGGGAGAATAGAACATAGAACTTTAATATATATGTACATATATATTAATGTTTCAATTTCAGATGTATCCCATCCCCTAATTGAGAACAGATGTTGCAAGCATCTATATACCCTAATTCTGATAATAAAGCCCTGGCTCCAGTAAGAGAGGGAAGGGTCTCTAAGCTTATAAAGCTTCTGAGAATCAAGAATATACTATTCTGACCCTAGTTTGTAATGCAAAGAGTTGATGAACTTGTTTATAGGCTGAGAAGAAGTCTGGAAACTGCAGGTAAGGTAATTCGACTGCAGTAATTTATGAAGTGTTAATGACTACATAGTCAGACAATCATATTTTTGCCCCAAGGTACTGGTTGAGTCTCAGAGGTAGTATTTGGGATGCTTACCTACTGAGACCTCATTATGCATGTGTAATTTGAGTAAACAATCAGACTGGACTGAATTAAATTCTTCCCTTTAAATTAGCCTTAATACATGATGGGAGGCAGCCAGTGCGTTTATTCTTGGTGAGATAGCGTAATTAATTGTGCAAGTGCCATGGAAATATTGAGGGAAACTATGCAAATGAATTTGCAAAGAAGTGAAGAGAAAAACATTTAAAATATACAAAAATATGCAAAAGAGATGGTTATATCATCCTGGTGAACAAAGTTATATTATGCTGGTGAATGGACTTTAGTCACCAGTAGCTTTTCCTGTCACACTAAAAATTATTAAAATTTCATGTGCAATAAAATTATGGCCAAACCACATATAAATCCTGCTCAAATAAGAATCCTTAAATACCAGAAGTTCATTTTTTCCTAAAGAGAAACTTTTAAAAGAAAAAGAGAAAACAGAGAACAACTTTATTTCAGGGATTTTGTTATCAGGCCTGCTGTGCCCCATTTGTTGAGAGCCAGTACTCTTGGGATCATGTAGGCATTGGCCAAAAAAACTCCTAGAAGCTGAAACTCTCAAAATAGAAATACAATTTTGCTTAAGAGAGTATTTAATAGGAATTATGGAGAATGTGGACTTTATGGGGACTATTAGCTCAATCATGAATACACAAACCCAGGATAAGTTAATATCAATCAAGCACTTGGACATGAAAAAAAAAATACTAACTTTGTAGAAATAAGCTTAACAAAAAAAAAGACTCCTATAAAATAGTAAATGCTAAAGATTATGGAAAAGCAAGCACACTAATAAACTGTTAGTGGACCTATCCATTTGTACAACTATCCTAGAAAACAACTTGGAATTAAGCTAAGAAAATGACTCAAGATAACTATACTATTTGAACCAGAAATTCCACTGGGAGGTATTATAGCTCAAGAAGTCAGATAGAAAGAGTGGTTCCATTTATGCCAAAATTTTAGCAGTAGCAAAAAACTAGAAATAAAGTATGTGCTTATTAATTGAGAAATGACTGAACAAATTAAGGAATACTAATATGATGCGAAAGGATTGCTTTATGAGAAATGATAAATGAAATACAGACACATATGAGAAGTCTCATTTGGCCTCTTGTAGGGTGAAATAGAAGCATAAAATTATATTCATAATTACTACAGTAATGTAAATAGAAAGAATGATATTAATAAGAGAGGGAGAGAAACTAAAAAAACATTTAATTATAATGAAAGTCAAGGATGATCCCAAAAAATAGAGAAAAAAATTGTGCTTTTCTTTCTTCTTTGTACAGGTGGAGGACTCTATCTAGGAGTGGATCATAGAACAGATTTCAAGACTCAGTTGATGTTCTGAACTTCTTTTATCCCCTTTCTCTCATTTTCTTTTTAAAACTGTTTTTTGTTTTATAGCAAGGCCCTCTGAGAAGAAGAAGAGGAATATATTTGGAAATGCAGATGATGCAAACAGATACATATATTAAAACAATTTTTTAAGAAACTCATGATGAAAAATAGAATCTGAAAAATTTAGCACACTTTTTTTTTCAGAAAATATGACAATATTTTCCAAAAGATTGTTCTTCCTGGGCCATGCTGAGGCCTCATGGACTTGATTTAGTTAAGAGAGCAGAAAAGAGAAATGCAGACTCCCTTATTTTACAGATGAGAAAACTGAAGACCAAAGAGATGAAGTGATGTACCCAAAGAACGTGTCAAAGGCAAGGTTTGAATCCAAGTCCTCTGAGTTCTGAGTTGGGGTTCTACCTGTTTATACAATGAAAAGTGATGTATGCCAATCAAATGGGGAAGGACTAAATCATTTGTGATATATGATTGTAATAGAATACTATCGTGTTATAAGAAATGAACAGTTTAATGTTGGAAAAACATGGAAAGACCTACATGAAATCATGAAGAGTGAAATAAGCAGAACCAACAGAACAACAAAAGCTACAAAATATAGAAAGCAACACAAATAGCTTTTGAATAATGACTTGTGTCTTCCTCCAGAGGGAAAAAAAAACAGATAAATAGAAATAAATAAGCTATTTTATATTCATATATGCCTTTTTGTCAAATGGTACCTTCTCTTTTAGAGAAAGGATAGGAGAGAGGAAGGTTGTTAAATGAGTATTTTAATATTTTAAATGTTATAAGCAAATTAAAAATAAATTTTAAAAATGTACTTTGTAGGATGTTGTACTGCATTCAAAACACTTAATGACCCAAACCATTACAAGATCCCCAGTTGACAAAAAAAAAATTCCTTCATGTTCACTAGTTTCTATTTAATAAGAAGGAAACATGGCACCAGATAATTGAAAATGATTTTTTACAAGAGTAGCAATAAAAAGAATTCCTGGGTAAACCCTCCATTAACCAGAAATTAAGTCATCTCAGTAAGACCATTCCTTGTGCATTCTTGCAAAGGAAAGAGAACTAGATTTGGAGTCATAAAAGATAAAGATTTGAACCCCACCTTGACCACTTATTGACTATGTGACCAGAGGCAATTCACTGTGCCTCTTTTGAGTTCCTCATCTATCTATATAATGGGGAATAATATATCATGCACAAAGTGTTGCAAGGAAAAGACTTAGCAAGTCTAAAAGTATACAAATATGGGGGGTTGTATTTTTGTTTGAACCTCTCAGGTCTTCCTGACTCTAAACCTAGCCCTTTATCCACTCTAACACCAGGCTGCCTACAAATATCTCCTTTATTCCCCATGAGAGTTCCAGTTAGGTGACATTACTATCTCTTTAACTATTGAAATAACTAAGTTGATAGAGGTCAAGTGATTCATTCTAGTCCCACAAGCAGTATCTGAGGCCAGATTTAAATTCAGGTCTTTCCCCCTCTTACCTCTGTGACAGTCTCTTGCTGCTCCTTTGTTCCAGGTTTTCTTTGGTCCAGAATGCCTTTGGCAAGTTGAAGAAATCTCTGGGTCCAATCCAATCCAACAAGTACTTACTAAGCAGTAAATTCCATTCAAGTCACTAGACCAAGTGTTAGAGAATCAAAGGCTAAATGAAAAACAGTTCATACATATCCTCAAGAAACTTACATTTTACTGGAGGATATAACTTTTATATAGAGAAATGTATACATTATTATTAAGGAAAAGAAAAATACTAACAACTTGGGGAATCAGGAAAAAAAGTTTCCTGTCTGAGATGAGAGATGGGCTGAATCTTGAAAGAAATGTGGGGTTTTATAAATTAGAATAAAGGGCTTGAATTCCTGGAATGCAAGGTAAAATTCCTTTTGTAAATACATGAAGGGAGCAGATAAAATATGCCAAGTTCAATGATAATAAGTAAACAATATGAAGAGGAGTCATGTCTAGATAGGGCAAGTAGAATCAGATTGAAGGACAGGGAATAATAAATAGACTTGTGGTTTTATGGGCATAGTGACTGTCCAGACAAGGAATCTCCTCTCAATGAAGGCGAGCATCTTCTCTCTAGCTCAGAGCCTTAGAGATTTACCCTGAATGCTGAAGAGGTTAAATATGTCTTGGAGAAGGTGACCCATTTACAACAACTTGGGTCAGAGATAGAACTTAAACCCAGGTCTTCCTAAATCTCCCCTTGCCTCTCTATCCATAACTCCATGCCAACTCTGACTGGATCCAAATTGGGAAGGACTTTAAATGTCGATTTGAGAAGTTTGCATTTTATCTTAAGGCTAATAGGGTCCAGGAGGCTCATTGTGATCACTAAACCTCAGGGTCCTCAACTGGAAAATGGGGCTAAGAATCTCCTATCTCACCTACATCACAAAGTCTTTGTGAGGATCAAATAAGGTGAAATATGTAAAAGGAAATTATGTGCCTTAGAACCAAGAAGATCTGAGCTAACTAAGCAGATAGTATAAAGGATGGGGGCTAAGAGCAAAGACACCAAGACTGACTCTTAGAAAGAATAATACAGCCTCACTCTGCATTTATTTCTTCTTGATTCTTTTCCATATATATTCAAGTTCATTCCCGTTTTTGTCCAGTTTTAGAAGCATAGTTTAGTATTGATTTTAGCTGCAATGACTTGGTAAATAGATGACAAGTACTTTTCAACTAAATTTTCACAATGGTTTCTAATCAATGATAACCAGGACAACCGTAGTTAAGAATTTCACCAGGGACAAAGGCTTCACAGGAGATTAGGGAGTGAGGGGTGGCTTTGTTAAAAAGGAATTAACTTTGAGGCTCACCTCATTGAGGGAATCTTACCTAGTTAATGAGACACTAGAGGAATGCTAGAAGGCCTTTTCAGATAAAGAGAGAAGCTCTATGATGTTTTTGCTAGTCCCCAGGCCTTAATTCTGCCCCTACCACTTTTTTTTTTGGTGATCTTATGCACATTTTATCTTACTTCTTTGGGTCTTCATTCTTTTCATCTCTCAATGAGTACAGGGGATGGGACTAGTCGATCTCCAAGATTTTCTCTATCTCTAACATTTTATAATTCAACTTCTCTTCTGGAGGGCAATTTGGAACTATGCCCAAAGGGCGACAAAAGAATATCTACCCTTTGACCCAGCCATAGCACTGCTGGGTCTGTACCCCAAAGAGATAATGGACACAAAGACTTGTACAAAAATATTCATAGCTGCGCTCTTTGTGGTGGCCCAAAACTGGAAAACGAGGGGATGCCCATCAATTGGGGAATGGCTGAACAAACTGTGGTATATGTTGGTGATGGAATACTATTGTGCTCAAAGGAATAATAAAGTGGAGAAGTTCCATGGAGACTGGAACAACCTCCAGGAAGTGATGCAGAGCGAGAGGAGCAGAACCAGGAGAACATTGTACACAGAGACTAATACACTGTGGTATAATCGAACGTAATGGACTTCTCCATTAGTGGCGGTGTAATGTCCCTGAACAACTTTCAGGGATCCAGGAGAAAAAAAAAAACACCATTCATAAGCAAAGGATAAACTATGGGAGTGGAAACACCGAGAAAAAGCAACTGCCTGAATACAGAGGTTGAGGGGACATGACAGAGGATAGACTTTAAATGAACACTCTAATGCAAATACTATCAACAAAGCAATGGGTTCAAATCAAGAAAACATCTAATGCCCAGTGGACTTACGCGTCGGCTATGGGGGGTGGGGGGGAGGAAAAGAAAATGATCTATGTCTCTAACGAATAATGCTTGGAAATGATCAAATAAAATATATTTTAAAAAAAAAGAAAAAGAAAAAAAATAATTCAACTTCTCAAGTTCCACTGAGATTTGAGAGAAAGAAGCCTTGTACTTTTCCCCTAAAGACTCAAAGATCAGCCATGCCTGCTGAACACTGAGAAGGATGTGTGTTCATTCCTTGAGATCCATGGCTCTGAAGGAGAAGCTCTGATTTTAATCATAAAAAGATCCAAATATGTTGATATCTAAAATGTACTTGGTCCCCTGTCAAATCAGGGAATGAGTGTTATTCCATCTTTACCCTAGTGTTCCTCAGGCCTGGAGGATAAAAGTCACCTTATATTCACAACTTCACGGCATTTTCTCACATCATGAAAATAATCTCATATTTGTCATTTGTACAATAAACATAAGCAAAAAACAAATCCATCTGCAGTACATAGTGCCATATGAAGCAAAATGAAAATGCTAATAGCTGATCATGACAAAAAAAAACCCTATAGTAGAGTGTTAAAGGAACACTGATTTAATGTAGAAAAAAATGGCCCCTTGAACCATAGACTTCACTATTCTCTGCCTTAAGGTGTCAACGTCATCAAAAGTAGAACAGAAGTAGACACCAAACTTTCATGCCTTCCAGTTCCTGTTACTGCTCCTTTACATTCTTGGGTTTAACTTCTTTGGAATGAGGTTATGTGAAGTCTGAAGAAACAGCCTCTGGCTATTCTTTCTCATAGAAAACATCCTTTTTTCCCCTTCCTGCAATCGTTTATGTGATGGAACTATTCTGATATAGACAATAAGATGCAATTATCCTTGAGGGCTGCACCAGGGGAGAATGAGCCAAAGGATGGATGCTGCAGTACAACTAAGATATTTTCCTCTTAAAACGATAGTCATAATGCATGTCTCCAATAGCACGATTGCTGCTGAGCCAAATTAGTCTATAGAAGTCAAATACATTAGAGCAGTTCTACTAATCACAATCCTGTCTCTTGGGAAGTGAACTCAGTAACAATCTATAGAAGGCTAATTTTAAAAGATCCCCAAAAGAAAACAGAATCAGACTCAATGCATTCAGGTATGAATAACATCTCTGAGTTCAGAAATTGAAGCAGAGACTCATTAAGGAACTGCTGTAATAAACAGTCAGGACAAGATATGCAAGAAATGCTGAGCACCTTTCACTCTGCCAAGATTGGAAAAATGCATTTGGACCAGCATAAAAACAACCTTGCTTTCTGAATTCTGCTCTAGATAATTGGAAACCTTTCTATGTGAGGGTACCATTTTTTGCATGCTTTTATTAAGCAGAAGCTATAAGTTTACATTGATTCCTCAGTTGCCATGGCAGAGGAAAATTGCTACTACTTGTTATTTGGGTAGGCATCATATGCTCAGCTTGAAGTCAAATGACTCAATCAAAAAACAAAGAAAAGCCATAGATTGATCACAAATACCACTTTACCCAGGACTCCACTGGATGTCATCAAGTTGTTGTCTGAGTGAGGCAGAGAAGCTTAGAGTTGAACAGATAGACAATAGGGAGCCATTCTAGGTACTTGAGCAGTGGAATGATGTGATCAAAGTGGCATTTAAGGAAGATTAGTCTGGCAAAAAGCAGTTAAGATGAATCAGAATGTGGAAAGACTAAAGGCAGAGTCCAGTTAGAAATTACTAAAGTAATACTCTGGAAAAGTAATAGGATCTGAATATACAGTTATAAGGAATGGCAATGAAGAGAAAGAAGAAAATAAGGGAGATTTTTAATGAAGAAATGCTAAGCCTTAGTCATAGCTTAAATACAGAGAAGGAGAGGAAAATCAAAGACACTTGAAGTTTCTTACCTGGGATGTTTGAACAATGGTGGTGAAACTAACCATCAAGTTGTTACTGAGAAAGGGAGGATGTGGGAATAATTGGTGCTATTTAGATGTCAAGTTTGAGGTCAATGATTTGGAGCTATCCAAGCCCCAAATGTCATAGGTGCTTAAAAATATGAGAGAGGAGTGCAAACAGAGGTCGAGGCTGAGTATATCACCAAAAAAAAAAAATAATAGAATACAATCCAATACTATGAGCTAAGGCCATCTGGTCCAATCCCCTTATTTAACAGATGAGGAAACTGAGGCCTGGAGTGTTTGCCAAAGGTCACGGAGATTATATAACATAATTCTTGCTTTAGGGAATTTATCTGTAACCCAGGGATCTAGACCCCTCTGCCAAGTCCTAGGTTTACATGGACAGGGTCAAGTCCTAGAGGCCCCCTAAAAGCATCTTATTGACTCTTTGCCCCCACTCAGTTTATCTTGAGAAAATTTCCATTTGTAACTAATAGCTAAATCTCCTCAAATATGGATAACAGAGGTTCCACAGGTCCCAAAACAGCAATAAATAATTATTGGGTAGAGGCCAGCTTTTATTTTATCCCATAGAAAATGCAAAAGATCAAAAGAGCCCGCTGAAATCTATAAACAAATACATAAAATACTCACAGTAGCCCATAGCTTTTTTTCCAGAAGTAAATTGAATTGGGGTTGCTATCAGGGCAACTCTTTGACATTCCAGCAGAAACCTTCTGTCTTCTGTACTTCTAAAAAGTCACTTTCAGATTCATAGTACCTCTCTATGGTTTGATTGAAAGTAAACACTTTGGTGTTGTTGAATAAACCCTTTCCATCATATCTACACATTCCAAATAACTGATTTCTAAGAATAAGGGTGACAGGGTTCTGATCTCTTGTCCCTTCTTTCTCAAACTATAGGTTTTCTCTCTAGTTCTTGGGTCACTTAGGCAATCTTCTTTTTCTAGAAATAAATGACCCCCCAAAATCAGCTTCCTTTTCTAGAAAATCCAATCATTCAACTCTCAAACTTAAAAGCACCTTTGAAGTAACCCCCCCCAATCTGCTATTACCTCCCCAAAGTCTCTATTCTCTAAGTAGAAAGTAGAATTCTGGAATTAAGCTGCCTATGAAGTTAAAATTCTCCATTCTTCTATAGAGGAGGTAGATTTGCATAACATTTTCCATGAACTTTCCTCTTGGGTCTGTGGAAGAGAGAGATACTGAAGGAAATACAAGGACTGGATTTTGCAGTGTTATTTCATACAAAAAGGAGAAATAACCTTGGTTGCCAAAGGGAGATGGGAATGGAATCTCCAGGTAAGAAAACAAGTGAGCAGTTGGAGATACAAACTTTTTTTTTCCTTTTGAACTGAGGAGAAAAGGAGCAATCTCACTGAGCTTATATGACTACCAATCCCTCCTTGAACTGAAGAGATTCAGACTAACCATCTGTCTTGATAGTTGTTGGATAGAGACTTTGTCCCTTTGGGGAAGGAAATAGCCTATCCATCAGAAGATTTCCTTCAAAAACTAGATCTCTGTATCAAGAAAATACATCATCTTGAATCCACAAAGATCTTAAGGTCTTCTGGGACTTAGGACTCAGACTTGAGTTTCAACCCCTGAAGAAATTCTAGGTGGAAAATAGATTAGGGACTTCCTGTTCCCTCTTCCCTAACCTATTAGACCAAACTTATCCCCTAATAAATAGATCTTTTAAATTACTGAAGAGCCAGACATCTTCTTCAATGTACTAAAGGGAATCATAGATAACAATCAGCTAAAGAAGAGAATAATAACAGAGATTGAAGGGGATTTTCTTTTACCCTTTCAGCTATGGTCAGAGATTCAACTCCATTTTCTCTAGAACAGCTCTGCCTGAGAGGGAAGTAGTGTGTCTCTTTATCTGTTCCCTCCCTCTCAGTTACCTGTCAAATTTTGGTTCCTGATCCCCTACTAGTACAGGTCATGGTGGCAAGTACATATATTTTTGCCATATGCTTCTGAAGGAACTTTATAGCTAGGTGACTTCTGCTATCTCTTGAGGTGGGAAGGTTCATGTTCAGGAACTTTTTCTTGTGTAATATGAATGACAAAGCTACAGGCCAACACCTATAACTCCAATTTGTTTTCAAACCAAGCCAGCTACAGGGTTTATGGAGCAAAGAAACTATACATTCAAAGGCTCCAGAAAATCTCCCACACCCTATGACTACAGAACACAGGTCTATTTTGCTGCATTATGGTCTGAAAGGGAAACAGAGGCAAAGAAGGCAAAAACAAAAGCATAAAATGCTGTAAGTCTCTTTCATAGGCCAGAACAAGATGTCTCCTCTGACCATTTGTCCTATTGAGTCAGACCCAGCTGATTACCTGGCGGGGCAGTCCCAGTACTGAAAACTAATTAGGAGTTTTCCCTTATGACTTCTTCATGGAGAAGTATTCATCAGATGCTCCAAACAAAGACTTGTTGCCCTGTAGTCTCATTTGATTTGATTTGGGAATTCTCTTGATCAGCTGTTCATACATTAGAGAGAACAGTCTAAATGTGGCCTGTGATCCCTCTTTCTGTTCTGACTACAGCACCAAGTGAGAAGATATAAGCTTTATCCAATGAGATAGCAATCTTAAAAGGTTCAGAATGTGATCCAAATGACTAAATTAAATGGCCAGTGGCCTAAGAATCCACTGTTTACTATTCTTAGAATTTTCCAAATTGACTACTGAAGATAATAAATTCCATTCAGGAAGGCTAAAGAGAGATAATAACAGAAAATATTCTGAGATCCTTGGGTAGTTAGGAACAGTGGCTCAATTGTTTGGGGTTGTTTTTTTCCAACATACTATAGGGAGGCAATTTGGAGAAGTGAGGAGAGTCATTCTTGAAACTAGAAAGAACTAGTTTCAAGTGCTTCTTCTGACATATTTTGTGTGTGACCTTGGGCAAATCATTAAACCTTTACATTTCTTGGTAGTTTTCCAGGATTCTAAATTAGAGAGAAAGCCCCTAGTTGTGTTGGTGGATG
Source organism: Monodelphis domestica (assembly GCF_027887165.1). Taxonomy (NCBI): domain Eukaryota; kingdom Metazoa; phylum Chordata; class Mammalia; order Didelphimorphia; family Didelphidae; genus Monodelphis; species Monodelphis domestica. Next base: position 448,780,578 of record NC_077227.1, read on the forward strand.
GCGTTTTCACACTTAGAAGTCCCTGTTATTACTGAAGTCACAGATTTCATCCTTAAATCTATCCATTGCAGAGGTGTCATGGCAGAGTGGGTAGATTCAAGTTCTGCTTCAGGCATATATTAGCTCTATCACTTAACCTCTCTGAGACTCACTTTGCTAATCTATCAAATTAAGGGTTTGGATTTGATGACCTCTAGTGTTTCATCTAGCTCTAATTCTAAGATACCCCCTATCCTAAAAGGTAGACTTGAAGGGGTTAGAAAGGCTCCTCATCAAACTACTTATTTCCTCTGATGACCTCCTCTTATTATAATAATAACAATCACTCTAAGGATAATTATATTTAGGCACTTCTAAAAAGCAATATTGTTCCATTTTCCCCACCATTTCAAACCAATGTCAGAATTGATGAATATTAAGGCTGATGAAATGCCAGCCTGCTGATTTGTCTACAAAGTGTTCCCATTAACTATATAAGTGAGTTTTCTAATATATACATTATATTATGTAAGGAAGAAAGAAACAGTCTTATGGAAAGAACTGATTCTTGGTACATAATCAGTTCCCATTGAATTTAAATGACTTTTGGTCCTACACCAATGCTGATAAAATACTTTAAAATGTACAGAATATTAACCAAATGTTTATATTAAACAACTCCTTTCAGGTGAAAATGTGCTCAGTGAAGCATAACTCTCAGAGTAAGTTGGTGAATATTAATGCCTAACAGATCCCAGAATGGCTACAAGTGCTTATAAGGGTGGAGAAGTAAGATGGGAAAATAAAGGATAACACTGGTAGATGGACCCCACAAAAAGGAGACTACAACTACATCAAGCATTTCATCAAGATGTAAATTAAGTTAGAAAAAGGAGTAATTTGGGCTGTGGAAAGTAGGAATCAGCCGTGAATTAGATCAGAAAATGTTGAGTGTTTATGAGTCAATATAGATAATATGTGTAAAGTATTTCATAAGCCTTAAAGTACTGTATAAAGGTTAATTATGGTTAGTGTTATTGCTGTTATTGATAGGAACTGAACCTATAATTTCATTAGTTATAGAGAACTTCCTAGTGAGGAAACTCCCTCTACCAATATAGGTCAAAACCTTCTTTGGAAGGTTTTAGAAAGCTGCCCTGAAAAATCAAAAGGTCACCACCACCTCACACCAATCAAACTGGCTAACATGACAAAAAGGAAAATGAAAAATGCTGCATGGGATGTGGAAAAATTGGGACACTAATACACTGCTGGTGGATTTGTGAATCAATACAACTATTCTTGAGAACAATCTGGAACCATACCCAAAAGGCCATAAAGCTATAGATACCCTTTGACCCAGTAATACCACTACTTGGCTTTTATCTCAGAGAATAAAGAGAAAAGAAAAGAATCTACCCATTCACTAATATTTTTAGCAGCTCTTTTTGTGGTGGCAAAGAACTAGAAACTTAAGAGATGGCCATCAATTGGAGAAGGACTGAAAAAGTCGTAGTATATGCTTATAATGGAGTATTATTGTGCCATAAGAAATGTCAAACAAGATAATTACAAAAAAAAATCTGGAAAGACATTAGAAGTGATGCAAAGTGAAATGAACAGAACCAGATTTGTTATACACAGTAACAACAATAATGTATGATAATGAACAGTGTATGATTTAACTCTTATCAACAAGGCAAGGAGCCAGGACAATTCTAAGAGATTCATGACCAAAAAAAGGCTATCTACTACCATAGAAGGAACAGAAGGAGTCTGAATGTAAATTGAAACATACAATTCTTCACTTTATTTCCTCCATAAATTTTTCTCTAGTGTAATCAGTATGTGTCTTATTTTACACGAATATGGAACTATATATTATGTGATAATATGTGTACAACCTAATCATGTTACCTACCTTCTTAGGGAGGGGGTATAGGTGAAAGGGACACAGAGAATATAGATTGAAAATATCAGAAAACAAACTTCAAGAAATTCTATTGACTTGTAATCTGGAAAAAATAAAAATTTATATATGTAAAAAAAAAGAAAGCCAAGGGGTTAAATAACTTGGCTAGGGTCATACAATAAATATGTGTCAGAAGTGGAACCTGAAATTTGAATCTAGGATTCTCTGGATGTGAGGCTGGTTATCTAGGAAGTACACAATACTAACTCTTTATTACTATCATCACTGAGTATTTTACCACACTATTATCTACAAGGAAAAAGCCTGGCTAACACTTGCCTGATCAACTGTTAATCAGAAAACATGAGAAATAACCCAATAATTCACAGTTGTAGTTTAATTATCAGGATTTCATTTTATTAACTTGAAGACTAGAAAATATACTGTATCATTTAATCTGTATCATAATGTGTCAACTCTGCTGAAAGACAGTTTCTTCTTACTGTGGTTATCATTGGCCTGATGGTTCAGGAGATCCATGTCTCATAATGGAAATTTCATTCAAAAAATAAAACATCTAGTATACATGTGCTTCCAAAAGAATATAGTTTTTACCAACAATACTAGATACATTACCAGGAATAATAAATGCATTCAATGATCAGCTAGAAGGAAAACAATAAGACTCAGGAGTCAAGAGACATATGTTCAATCAATCATTTTCTTAGATTCAGCTTATCTTTGCTTTGAGTGAATTGTTAAATTTTCAGAATGAGAATTTGTACCTTGGAAATTAGCAAATATTACAAAATCAAACTTGCTTTATTGCTTTATTAATTGTTTAGATTTAAACAATAGAGAAATATTAATAATACATATTAATCTTAACTGTATCATATAATAATTTTTGAAAGCTAGTTATTTAGAATTTACCTTGGATTCAACCCCCAGATATGACACTAATTTTCTATGGGATATCAATCAACTGAATGTCTCTGGATCTCTTTTACATTTATCACAGAATTATAACCCTAGTAATAATCATCTAGGCAAACCAACACCTGCCAAATACCTTCTATAACATATATGTCAAGATATTGTCAGCTTTCTGTTTGAAGACCACTAGCGAAGGGCAGGCCATTACCCTTAGGGAGAACTTTGGGACCACTCTGATAGGATATTGCTGAGGATTGTCTCACACCCTGACATGACCAATTTTGCATCTTCTCAACTTCTCCCTGTTATTCCTTTTTCTTGTCACTGGAATTCAATAGAATATTCCTTCTTCTATGTGAGAACTTTCAAATATAGCTAGAATATCTCATGCCACTATGTCTTAGCTTTACTTGGATCAATATGTCCAATGACTTTAACCAATTCTCATATGAAAAGAACTAAAAGGATTTCTTCATCTTGGATGTCCTCCTTTAGATAATCTCTTAGTAGCCAATAGTCTTCTTTAAATGTGTCACTCAAACAAAATATAGTGATTTAGATGTAGTCTGACTAGGGCAGAGTGCAGATGGACTGTCATCTCCTCATTCCTGGAAGCTATTTTGTTATGTAGCTCAATATCACCTGAAGTTTTATGTTTGTTTGTTTGTTTCATTTTTTGATGGCCACATCACTATTGACTCATATTGATCTTATAATCCAAGAAAAACCCAGACCTTTTTCAGTCTGTCATCATTCTTTTCCTTCAGTTTGTTCTTGGAAAGCCATTTTCTAAACCCAAGTGTATGATTTAATATCCATTTTTTAAAAATTGGGTTCTCTCAAGGAGCCTATTCTTTTCTTCAGGAAGTTTTCAGTGAGATTTTGGCCCATAGAAGTTAGTTTGCATATCTTCAAGGTTACAATGTTTCAGTGGGAAAAAGAACAGAATATTAAATGCTTACGGCCAAAAGATCTAAAGAAAACTATTAAAACTTATACAAACATGGTCAATTACTTTGGAAATTTTGAACCGTGATGGGCCACATTCCAAGACATCTTTTGAACAAAATTTGGGGTACTTGAATTCACTTTCTTTTGAATGCCAAAGAAAAGCTCCGTCCTTTCTGGAGGATGAAATGGCTGGTTAATTAGCCTTCTTTTTCTTGAGTCAGCAACCTGAATTCATATGCATGGGCAGACTGTTATAAAAATACACTAACAAGTTTGCCATGATGTGTGTTGCATTGCCAGGAGACAGGCTGGGGAAAAGGACTATTCTTGAAGTTTAAAAAATTCTACTATTTATTCAAAGATGCAGAACTAATCTCTCAGATTTGAAAAGTGGCACATCCAATCAAAACATGAATTCTGTCTCTTGAAGTTATAAGTTCTGATATCAGGAGACATATGAATGTATCCTGTTAGTATGTTCGTGTTAAGAGTAACTCCATTATTGTCCAAACAACTCTAGAATTGTTCTCACCAACAAAACAACTACAGCAGTAGAATAAAAAAATGATGCCTTTAGAATTTAGAATTGATACCTCTCATCAAGGAATGATTATAATAGCCAACATTTATACAGCACTTTAAAGAATGTAAAACTTATGAAATATTTCATTTTATTTTCACAACAACACTGGAAGTACAGCAGCAATTTTTATGATAGCTAAGAATTACATAGGAAGGAGATGTCTATCCAGTGGGGAATGACTAAATAATGAATATGACTAAACATGAACATAATGAAATATTACTGTGCTATAAGAAATGATGTATGTGATGAATACAGAGAAGTATGTAAAGATGTGTATGAACTGATACAGAAGGAAGTAAGCAAATTGAAGAAAACTATACACAGTAACTATAGCAATAGAAATTGAAAGAATGATACACATGGCAAAGAAATAAAAAATAAATTAAACAAAATTATAAAGACCAAGGAGAATATAGATCAAAGGCTCTATGACAGGATATCCTTAACCCCATCCTTTGTGTAGGTAAAAGGTCCTTTATGGTTACATATGTTTTTGGATTTTTTCATCATATTGAACAATTGTGCCAAATTTTATTTTTCATCTCTAGAAAACACTATTTATTATTCCTTTCTGGGAGGGAGAAGAAGAGGAAAGGACACCTGTGATAACCCTGATGAAGTAAAAAACAGAAGATGTAAATTTTTAAAAAATCTATTCTTAAAAAAGATTTTTAAAAAACAATCCTGAGGGGACAGCTGGTTGGCTCAGTGGATTGAGAGCCAGGCCTAGAGATGGGAGGTCCTAGGTTCCAATCTGGCCTCAGACACTTCCCAGCTGTGTGACCCTGGGCAAGTCACTTGACCTCCATTGCCTAGCCCTTACCACTCTTCTGCCTTGGAGCCAATATACAGTATTGACTCCAAGATGGAAGGTAAGGGTTTATTAAAAAAAAAAACAACAACCCTGAAAGATAGATATTGTGATTATCACCATTTTAGAAATGAGGAAATTGAGGCAGAGAAGTGCAATGATTTGGCTAGGGTCACACAGCTAGTAACTTTGAGACTGGATCTGAGCTCAGGGCTTTCAAGCCTCAGATCCAGCATTCTATCCACTACTCCACCTTGAGGACAATTCTTCCTCTTGCTGCCTCCATATTTATTACTATTATATACTTGCTTTATGATTACTCTTAGAATCATGTATCATGGCAGCATCTAAAGAATGGAAATTGGGATGCATCCAAAGACAATGGAAAAGCCTGAAGTACACATGAGCAGACTGTAGCACATTACAATTACAAAGGAGAAGCAGGATAAGAAATGTTATCAAAGAAATTTATGATCAAAAAAGATGGATTAGTCACATGGATAACTGCTAGACTACAGTTCCCCATGGAAAACTTATGATGTGAAGCAAAGCAAGAAAAATCCAATATATTGATTAGACCCTCTGTGGCAAACTTAGGGGAGGATGTAGATGAGAATCATACTTGTTTTTTGTTACTTGTGCCTGACACATAGTAGGTGCTTAATAAAGGTTTATTGATTTCCATAGGATTGGAAGGCATGAATGGGTTAGCATCTGCATCAGTGGAAGGAATATCTTCATTGTTGAGGTCATGTATTCATTTGATTATTTCATGATATGATTTTAATATGGATCATTAAAACTTTTTCAAAGACCAAAGGGTTTGTCTCCTCAGGATACATACCAGTACTCTGGGACAAGGTACTATGAAGCATCCTTAAAACAATCTGAGATACCTTTGCTCCCCCCCACCTCAGTGGATTGATCTGAAAATCATCTGTGGGTCATTTGAACAAGCTTTATATAAGGAATTTTCCATGGGTTGAGCAGATCTAAGATCCTAAAGAAGATCCTAGCAAGGTGATTTTTTTCTGGGAAACACCAAGTACATTTTTAGCAATTATCTGAATCTTTAGGTGCTGAGTGATCCATTTCACTGAAAATAGAACTCCTCCTGGGACAACCTGTGCTTATTATGACTCTCCCACACTTAAACTAGAAGAAGTAGCCAGGTAGAAAATCCAACAATTAGTTGAATTACTGTATTGTTATGGTTGTTTGGGTTTTTTTTAATTCTGTATGATACACTGAAGTACCAGGTTTAGAGTTAGAAGACCTGGGTTCAAATAGTGGTTCTGCCACTATCTGTAAGACTTTGGACAAACCACACTCTTGAGGTCCCCATTTCCTCAACTTTAAATTGAGAGGGTTGAAATAGTTGGTATCTGTGTTCCTTTCTAACCCTAATTTGTAGTCTTTTCTGTAAAGGTTACTACTAGTCATGGGACCACAGGGAAGTCACCTAATCTGAATTTGAGTGAACTATCATAATCTTATCCATTAAAGTGTAGGTGGGTTGAAATCTACAACAAAATCACTCTAGATGCATTGTTGTACTGACTTAAATATAACTAGAAACTATCCACATAGTGTCCATCAATTTACAATTATATATGTTTTGAATTAGCTGAACTTCATACCTAAATAATTGGATCCCATGAAACCACAAAGAGCCTGTTTTGAGAAGAATCAGTGATTCCAAAATATAAGGAAAGCATAGAATTGGAAACAACCATAGTTTCTGTGACTATTCTGTAGAGGCTATATACTCTCATGTTTACAAATGAAGAAATTTAAATGTGAATAATTGTGAATAACTTTCTTTGGGGGGAAATTATTTCACTTCTCCCTACTATTCCAGAAATCAAATTCAACTTTATTTAAAAAACATTTATTAAGTGCCTACCTATTGTGTGCATTGCCATATAATAGATACTAGGGATACAGAGTCAAAAGAAATGAAAATCAGTACTTGTCTTCAAAAAACTGTATATTCTCTTCAGGGAATGCAACATATAAACATATAATTGTATATGTATATACACATGAGTGTGAGAGAGACTATGAGAACTAAGAAAAGCTAACAAGGGGCAAAGAACATTTAATTGGCAAGTTAGAAAAGCTGTGCTTGAATCTCAACTTTAGCACTGCATTGCTTTGTGTCCTTAGACACTCTAGTCTTCAGTTTCTTAGAATGTAAAATTAAAGGGCTAGATTAGATGTTATCTGAAGTCCATTCAAGGGCAAATATTTAGTGCCATAGAGGGAATGCTGGGCCTGAAAACAGAAAGACTCATCTCTTTGAGTTCAAATCCATCCTCAAACATTTATTATGTAACCTTGGGCAAATCATTTAACTCTGTTGGCCTCAGTTTCCTCATCTGTAAAATAATCTGGAAAAGAAAATAGAAAACCACTCTAGTACCTGCTAAGAAAACCTCAAATGGGATTATAGAGTGTTGGACATAATTGAAAAGCAATGAAGATCCAATGAAGATCCCTTCCAGTTGTAAATGCCATAATTTTCTTCATAGGGTAACATGCACTCTTCAATGAGACATCCATGAAAGCTCTCAATACCCAAAAGATTTCTAGTTCAATAATGTTTATCAAAGCTCTATGCTAGACCAAAAAGGATAGAAAGAAATTGAAAGAACAGTCCTTATTTCAATGAAGTTACAGTATGTTACTTCTCTTTCAGTGTATAATTCTTTCAGGTACAGAGAAGTCAGAGGTGAAAGGGTACTTATACATCATCAAATTGATCTTCTTTAGGTATTGCAATGCATAGAGTACTGCTCTTGGAATCAAGAAGACCAGAGTTCAAATCCTACCTCAGAGACTTCCAAGCTCTATGGTGATGGGCAAATTATTTAACCTCTTTCAGGGTCAATTTCCTCAGCTATAAAACAGGCAAAATAATAGCCTCTCCCTCATCTTTCTGGGTTTTAATTCCCACAGCTGTTAAACAAGGGAGGGAAAGAAAAAGGAACAAACTCAAATTAATCACCATTATTTTTATTAATTAAATACCATTCTAAGTACTAGAGTGACAAAGTCAAAAATAGACAATCTCTACTCTCAAGGAGCTGTCATTCTAAGAAGGAAGACACCATGTACATAGACAAATAAATGCAAATAAATGCAAGATCAATTTGAAAAATGCAAATAAATGCAAAATAAATACAAGATCAATTTGAAAGTGCTAGGAGGAAATCAAGAAAGTCTTCTGCACCTACCCCAAATCTCTCTCCCCATTTTAGTCCATCCATTCAACTGCCCAAATGATTTTCCTAAAGTGTCATTTTACTATTCTATTCAATAAACTCTATGGGCTTCATATTATCTTTTGGGTTAAATATCAATGATTTTGGCATTTAAAAACTTTTACAACCTGGATTTTTCCAGTCTTCTTATTCATGACTCCCCTCTACACCATATACAATATAGATATATTAGTCTTCCTGATATTCTTCACACATAACTATCTATCTCCAACTCCGTGTTTTAATACTGTTCTGGCTATCTTCAGCACCAGAAATATTCTCCTTCAGCATTGTCAACTTTAGGAATCTCTATTTTCCTTTGAGACTCAATTCAAGTATTTCCTTTTACATGAGGCCTTTCCTGGTATTCCCAATATCTAGTGTCTTTTCACCCAAGGTTACCCCATGTCTATTCGATATACATTTACACACATACAGAATTGTGTATACATATATTATATATACATATATATATGCATACATGTACACATACTTTTAAAAGAGCCTTTCATGCCCTGTAGTGCTTCCTTTGTAACCACAATGCTTATCAGATAGTAGGCATTTAATTAGTTGACTTAGAAGAGAAAAGTAGATTTAGAAGGTGGACAATTAACTAAGGAGTCGATGTCTGAATATGAGATTTATGATTTTGGACTATGGCTTCAAATATAGGAATGATGGATTCCTAGCCAGAGATAGCATTTATCTAACACGAGTTGCTAAGGATATACTTGTCTAGAGTCTTATAAATCTAACTGATAGGATTTTAAACTAAAGGAGAAAAGAGAAGATAGCCCATTCATATATTCACCAAGCTAGATGACAGAGAATAGTTACTACATAAGAAGAATATGCGTGGAGATGTCCAGAAGGATGCAGAAGACAAAATCTAAAAAAGAAGTAAGTAATAAAATCTATGGCCTCAGTTTCTGTAAACAAAAGCACAAAATATGACTATCAAAGAAGATGAACTAATGCAAAAGAGTATATATAAACTGATAGATAATTTCTGAAACTAAATTCAATGAGACATATGTTGAGGATAATAAAAGAGAGAATAGAGTAGCATTGTATATTTGAAGATATTTCAGGATCAAAGTGGCAGAGCATTTGGGTGATGATCAATGGAGGTGGAAAATAATGTAAATCATTCACTGGAGTATATTATAAACTAGCTTCCCATGAAGAAGAAATAGATTGGAATCCAGGAAACAGATCATGACCCTCCAACATGAAGAAATGAAAGGATAGTTCACTTATTTTGATACCTGATGGAAGACTTCTCTCTATCCCTCCCCAACCTCCCAAAAAGCAGCTTGTAATTTCTTGATTTACCCTAAAGACACCTTCATCATTCAAATAAAAAGGTAGAGGAACTATAGAGAAAAGGAGGAATTCTTATTCCGAGTCTCACTAAGAAGCCGTTTGGAGGAGTAGAAGATGATAGGAACCTTAGAGGGAAAAGTGACTACTCCAACTTAGAATTTTTAATAGAAAAAGTGAGGGAAGGAACTTCTGATTAAGATCATTACATAGAAGCTAATAAAGAAGCCCATCCCTCTCAGAAAAATCTCAGAACATATCTGGAAAGGACCCTAGAAAGCTAATAAAGAAAAATGAAAAGAAACTGAAATTCCGCCAGGACAAAAGCCAGAAGCTGGTAGCGGAGAGTGGGGGTGGGTTGAGGGTTCCTCATTAGAAAAGTCATTGCTAAAAGAGAGAAAACCATGCCAGATGCCAGTGGAGGTGGGGAAAGGATCTGTGTTAGAGAAGCCAGCAATCAGTCCTGGAGTCAGACAGACACTGAATCTCAAATTTTGACTCATTACAAGAATCAAGGAACAGAAGCCAGATCTCAACCCTGGCCTGTGGGAATCTTTATGCAATGAAGCAGGATCTGGAGGTACACTCAGAGCCTGGAGAATCAGAGCAAGAGATAAGATCAGTTCTGCACTTGTATGATCATGAGGGTTGGAAGTGGAAATGAGGAAAGAGGGATCTAGAGGCCTTCAACAGACCTGAACTCCACTATCCCAGTGGATCTTCTTTTAGGGGCACAAGAGGACAGAGCCAAGATTGAGTTCACCTAAACCCAGAATACCCAATAAATCATCAGGAGACTAAGACAGAAGCTCAGGGATTTAAGTGGAGGGCAAAGCCTAATACCAGCAGCTACATGTGAATAAGCAGTGATAGCAGCAACAATACTTATAGAGGAAACAGGACCAAATAGGCTCAACCCGACCCATCTGACAGGGTCAGGAGAGACTACTCTGAGCACAAAACCCTAAATCAAGAATTAATGCTTAACCTTTAAGCATATAGAAGAAAACGATACAATTCAAGAAACAAAAGAACCTGCTCATACCTATAACAGAAAGAAGTTCAGTAAGGGACAGAAATGAGCAGAGCAGTTTGGATTTGCCACATTGATTTGAATTATTTTTTAATTGTATAAGGAAAAAACAAACTATACAAAAATATTAACCATTTCTACATAATTATTATTTCCTTGAAATATTCATTTTTTCATGTTTTTACATTCAAAATAATAAAGTTTTTTTAAGGATGAGAAAATAAAGGCATAGATTTAGATATATACATGTACCAAACATGTCAAAGGTTCCATAGGCATAAAGAAAAGATCCTGGAGGAACAAATTTAATTATCTTCAACTATTTGTAAGACTTTCATATGAAAAAAGGATTAAACTTATATTGTCTGCTCCCAGGCCGAACGAGGGCCAATGGATTGTCACTTCAGAGGCAAATATCAGCTTGATAAAAACTAACAACTATATTTATACAAGAGCAGTAGTTGAATGACCACTAGGTAATATATTGTGGAGGAATATGGATTAGACAAAATGGATTCCCTATACTGAAATTCTCTAGAGAAGAAGTCAGTGCTAGAGGGAAGGGAACCTCTCCATAATTATATTATGGAAACCTAAAAGAGAAATACATTTGATGAGGAAGAAAAGGGGAAATTGTCTAAAGTTACCAATGCACCAAACTGTAAGCATATACGTAAGTCATAAATCAATTTTGATTAAACAAATAAGAAAATGTAAATATAAACAAACAAATATAAAAATAAAAGATCAATGCAAGGATGTGGACTGAGGGATGAATACAAATGTGAGGTATTGCCCCCATCAGAGTAATGTCCAACTCAGAAGGAACTGAGGATGACCAGAAATTTGATAGAAATTTATTAGATATTTGGAGGAGAAATAAAATAGGAGTGAATGAGATCGTAGTAATAGATGACAGAGAGAAGGCAGAGCTGCTTAAATCCTTGACTAAATCTAGTTTATTAAATCTAGAATCCATATTTTTCTGTTGATTTTAACTTTGAATTTTGTTCTTCCTGAAATGTTGGTAATTTCAGTCTTCCCTCCCCTTTATTTTCCACCATCACTCACTTTCTGACTCTCTCTTCTAATTGTATTTTCTGTATGGATGCTAAATCTCAAAGGATCTCAGCCTCCTCTTATGCTGAGAAAATCATGATTTACAAGCATTGTGTCAGCTGACTTTTGGGGGACCAGAATTGACCTCGGCTGGATGCTACTCTTCCCCTCAGGTTTAGTGGAGTGTTTCCCAGGCCTTAAACACAATGTCCTCTCCTGCCAGGACCTGTCCCAATCTCTGAAGTCATCAGTTATTTGTCCCAGTATTGGGATTGACAGTTTAGATCTTTGCAATACTGGTGCTACAGGGTTGTCTATCCTGACTCCAGGCTCTGCTGATGTTACAGGAGCTTCAGGGTCTGGTGGTGCACCAGAATGGGAAGCTATGAGTTTTGCAGTACCAGTGCTTTTAGGTTTGTGGCAGCATTTTACTCTTGAAGAATTGTGGCTGTCTGGCAAATTTCCACAGTCTGGAGCCAGATTTTCTATAGCACTAGGGAGAGGAATGAGGAAACTGGCTTTGAAGATTGGTTTGGCTGTAAGCCTGTGTTCTGTCCCTGGGTCAACTAGTGAAGCCTTCCTGCTGGCAGACTTTTCAGAAACCTTTTTGTTCTTTAAATTCTGAGTGTTCTAGACCATGGAGACAGCTGAATTTGCTTTATCTTTGGTGCACAATTTCTGTTTTGGAGAGGTCTGAGAGGTCAGGGAGACCAGAGAAAATGTCTAATTCTCTATCTTGTTCTTCACATGACCTGAAACTCTTTTTTGCTTCTGTCGTCCTTTTCTAGGAGAACGATCCCTGAAGTGGAAAGTGGAGAAAAATTGACTAACAAACATTTGATAGCCAAGATAAGCACTGAAAGTAAGAAAATGTGTACTCTGATGAATTCAAATAATCAGGCTTAAAGGAATTTTAGATTCAGGAAATGAAAAACAATGGTCTACAGAATTGCTGAGTAACTGTCAATGATTTGTAAAGATCTTGACGAAATGGAAAGTGGCCAAGGATTATTGAAAGGCAGTTGTGGCCCTGATGTCAAAAAGGGACCAGAGAGGGAAGGAGATAGAATGGAGTCTATAAATTTTAAGTCATTGAGTTTAAATTCCTTCTGAATTTTGTAGATGACAAAACTGGGGAGAAAAGTAAGCATTTTGGATAATAAAGGCCCTGCCATTTCAGGATGTTAGCCTGAATCTAATAAAATGAAATTTCATGGGGATAAATGTAAAATCATCTAATTGGGCTCCAAAAACTCCACAAGTATTAGATGGAAGCAGGACCAGACAACTCTGTCAAAAATTGATCTAGGGGGTGGGAGTGTAATTGAACTGTCAGTTTCATGTCACTTAATATCACTATGAGTCATCATATTCTAAGTAATATTAGGTTGCCTTGAGAGAACATTAGATATTAAGACTATCAAGATAAAAGCACCACTGCATTTTGCCTTAGATCCCATCAGGAGCATCATGGTCAGTATTGGGCATCACATTTTAGGGAGTATATTTACAAGCTGGAGGTCATAGAGAGGAAGACAACCAGGATGGTAAAAGACCTAGAGATCATGCCAAGGAAATGTTAGCTTAAGATATTGGGAATGTTTAACCTGGAAAAGACTGGGGAATAATGGGAAATGATCACTGTCTTCAAGAATTTGAAGGGTTGTCAATAAGGATTAGAGATTTGTTCTGCTTTACTTCCAAAGGAAATGAATTGAATGTGCAAAGAAATAAATTTGACATGATTCAAGGGGGAGGAATCCCTCACAATTTTGAGGTCTTCAAGAAAAAGCTAGATGAATATGTTTGGTATGCTGTCAAGGGCATTCTTTGCTTCAACTAGATGGTCTCAGAAGTCTCTCCCATCTCTGAGATTCTCTGATTCTGTGGTTCTCTGGACGAATCTCTAATGATAGAATTCCAAGCCATTAAAAAAGGTGTTGTAAAATTTTGGGAGAAAAAGATCTTAGCCAGTGTCCTTCAAATTATACTCAAGGGCATCTACTTGCTGCCTAATGATAAAGTCAGCCCTATGCTCAAACACTAATGGGACTTAAGAGGTTCTTGACATCCAGTGTCTGAAAAGGCACAATCAATCCCTTTGACTGCTTATAGAGTTTACTGTAAAACATGGCACTTAGCATTTTTAAAGGGCCTTTATAGATGTTTCCATGAATCTATGAAGCCACGACCTTTATTTAGTAGTAATAGACCACTACTCTTAACATAGATATATTCTTCCACTCCAGATATTATTCCTGCTATTCATGTCTATTTTTTCAAAGAAATTAGAAAACCATGGATATAATAGAACCAGAGAGCTAATTTAAGTCTAATAGTATTCTGACAATTGACTATAAACTGCACAGATGTCAACGTATATAGTATGCATTTATTTCTATACAAATGTGTACACATATGTATACATAATACCAAATTCTGCTGATGTCTGAAGTCGTATAATAGAAATTTGGGATTATACTAGAAAGAATACTAGATTTGTAGGCAGAGGACTTGAATTCAAATTCTATATCTGCTATTTATTACCTATATACATTTGGGGATGTCATTTTGCCTATCCAGGGCTTCACAAGTAAAAACTTAAGAGGTTCGTCTAGATGAATCTGAAGGTTTCTTACAAATCTAGTGCTATAATCCTATGATCTAACAATTTTAAAAGTTGGTGTTAAATTGGTAGATGCTAGGGAATTAGAATACAAATCTTCATGGATTACAGATACACACAATTTTTTCTAGGAAAAGAGAAGTTTAACAAAAATGGCCAAAGGTATTTGGAACTTGGAATAGAATGGATAGAGTGAAATGAGTGAAACACAAGAAAAAATCCACAAACCCTTAAGCCAGAGAATTGCTATTAAGACATTATGAATGGTGACCAACAATATAGAGGACTACACATTTTCTCTGATCATCATGACCTCTTAAAATCTCTAAAACAGGAATTATGTAAGGAGATCAAACTGCCATTGTGCCCTTGGAAACTAAGAACACTAAAAAAGAAATGATGCACAATATAGATGGCCAAATTTTAATACCTAACTCAATATCCTTATGCCTACTTCCCACCATACAGACAGGGCTGTACAAGCCAACATATGGGATTAAAATTAAAGTCATCTTTATTGTATGTGCTTGCACACACACACACACACACACACACACACACACACACACACTTTCTGCTAGTGCTAGAAAATCAACAGGCAGAAGCTTATCCTACCTGAAACATGAGGAGCATGGTAAGTGCAACAGAGATTAGCCAGATAACAGGAACAGCGGGAACTGGGTCAAGACATATATATGCCTCTCTATGTGGCACCTTACTAGATCTTAAGGAAAAAGCCCAGTATCTAGCAGAAGCCATTTCTGACTTCCAAGAAATCATTTGAAACCAGGGAAATATAAATTGGCCATGTGGAAGAAGGCTGAGTCTAAGATGACTTTGAAGTATAGCGCCTAGGGAAACAACCATGAAAGAGAAAGGAATCAGAAAATGAGAAATAGAGAATATAAGGAATATAACAGAAATTACAAAAGATCATTGGAGGAAGGAAACTCATTTAAAAGCCTTGAACACAAGCAGATATGTAAGATCTTTGCATCTATGTTCATTAGGAAGATTGGTCAATAGTTATCTTTCTTTGTTTCTAATCTTCCTGGCTTAGGAATCAGTACCATATTTGTGTCATAAAAAGAATTTGGTAAGACTCCTTTCCT
Organism: Monodelphis domestica; assembly: GCF_027887165.1. Lineage (NCBI taxonomy): Eukaryota > Metazoa > Chordata > Mammalia > Didelphimorphia > Didelphidae > Monodelphis > Monodelphis domestica. The sequence continues at coordinate 448,796,172 of NC_077227.1, forward strand.
TATTATGTCAAATAGTTTGTATAATATTGGGATTAGTTGTTCTTTAAATGTTTGATAATATTCACTTCTGAATCCATCTGACCCTGGGGATTTTTCTTAGGGAGTTCCTCAATGGCTTATTCAGTTTCTTTTCTGATATGGGATTATTTAAGTATTCTAATTCTTCTTTTGTTAATCTGAGCAATTTATATTTTTGTAAATATTCATCCATTTCACCTATATTGATTCTTGTCATATAATTGGGCAAAATAGCTCTTAATAACTGCCCTAATTTCTTCCTTGGAGGTGATATCACTCTTTTCATTTTTGATACTATTATTTTGATTCTCTTCTGTCTTTTTAAAATTAGGTTAACCAAATATTTATCTATTTTATTTGTTTGTTTGTTTTTCAGAGAACTAGCTCCTACTCGTATTTATTAGTTCAATGGTTCTTTTATTTTCAATTTTATTAATTTCTCCTTTAATTTTTATGCTTTCCAATTTAGTTTTATCTGGGTTTTTTAATTTGTTCTTTTTCTAGTTTTTTTTTTAAGTTGCATGCCCAATTCATTAATCTCTTACCTTTCTATTTTGTAGATATAGGCACAAATTTCTCCCTGAGTACTGAACATGAGCAGATAAAACAAAGGAAAGAGAATAAAAGAAGAGAATATGGCCTCCAGATCAACTAAGAAAATTGAGATAGCTATAAATAAATAATGCAAAATGAATAAACATTTGATGAGGAAGATGACCCTGTAGATGCCCCCCCCCAAATAAAAAAGAAACATGGAACCACTCTAGAATTTTCCTGAATGGTTTAAGAGAGAAATAAGAATTATGACAGTAGAATTTATATCCTACAGAGTAGATGTAATTGGTAGAAAAGAAAAACTTGAATCCATAACTACCCTTAACAAAAAAAAAGAGACAGAAAATATCCAAGAAGAAATTTATATATACAAAATTTAAGGAAAATATGGAAGGGAAGCAAAAAACAATAATGTTTAAAAACTGATCTCCACAAAAGCAAATATATATTGATCTTGAAGACAATTTAAGGATTACAGTTCTTCCAGAAAAACACACCTTCTCCAAATCCTGAACATTATAATGCAAGAAATAATATATGAAAACTATCCAAAATTTCTGAACACTGAAAACAAAGTGCCAAATGAAGGAATCCAGAGATTATCTCCAGAATAAAAAAGCAAAATACCCATGTTCCAAACTCCAAGACACAATGTGGTTAATTTAACAATTCTAAAAGCAAACAATAAATTTTGCAAATAATCAAAGAAAGACCTTCAATCATAATGGAAAGGAAAGTTGAATGATATAAGCCTATTCTGCACTCACCAAAACGCATAGGAGTGAATGGAATAAGTTCTGAAACAAAGGAACTCAGGATACAATTTAAGGTAACTTAGTCTGTAAACCTAAACTTAACCATTTTAAAAAATGAACATTAATTTTTTTCCAGATTACATATCAATATGATTTCTATTAATCATTTTCTGATATTTTGCAATTCATGTTCTCACCTTCTCTCCCATTGCCTCCTCTATTGTCAAGACAGAAGGTAATATGATAAGGTTGTGCATGTGTTATCATATTTACATATTTGTCATATTGTAAAACAAGGCACATATTGTTTATACTAATAGTTCCTAGTTTTCCTAGCAGTTTTTTGGCAGAGTGAATTCTTCTTCCAAAATTTAGGATCTTTGGGTTTGTCAACCACTAGGTTACAGTGGGCGGTCATGGGCTCTGAATGTTAAATGCCTAATCTATTCCATTGATCCACACCTCTTTTTTTTATCCAATACCAGATTATTTTGATGGTCAACATTGATAATATAGTTTAAGATCCCATACAGCTTGGAAATTTAACTTTAAAAGAGGCATTTGAAACATTATTAGAAAGAAAACAATCCTTGAACCAAATATTTATTTTTCTAACACTCCAACAGAAATACAAGAAAGGCAAACAAAAAATAGTAACCAAGGACAAGAAAACAATAACAAACAGAACATTACGGCATTTCTTTGTAGTAGTGCAAAAAGACATAAATGTGAAAGCAAAAGTCAAAGAGATGTATAAGTATCCTTTCCACATTATGACTTTTCCAATCACGGTTTCAATATAGTGTGGGTAAGCATAAGAAATTAAAAAGGAGTTTTGTAGAAGCTACAGACAAAACATGAAAGACAGCACATAACACAGAAAAAGTTTAGAAATTCAGAAATGCATAATATATATATATATAGTATATATCACATACTTGATATCTTAATACCATATATACACATACAATTTCATTTCTAATGTTAAAATAGGTAAAAAGTTAAAATTTGCAAAAAAAAAAAAAAACATGAAAGAAAGCATACCACCCGCAAAGGCTAGAAATGTAGAAATATCTTTAAAAGTTTAATAACTCATAAATGTATAAAAGCATAGAATTTTATATATATTACCTATACAATGTGTATTTGCTATTTAATAACATAAATGAAAAGCTACACAATTTTTAAAAATTACAATTAAATTCATGATAAAAAAGTGTTCTTCTACATACTTGTTTGGGGCCATTAAACAGTTTTTGGCAATTTTAAGTGGATTTTCTAGATTGTGGAGCACTGCACCTCTAACTCCTGTGATATGGAAAGGATAACTGTAATTGTAGAGAAACAGGCAATGGATTTAACTTCATAACACTGCAACTGTAGCTGAATCAATGTCCTAATTTTTTTCTAAATAAGGATTAAATTATAGATGGGAAGACAAATATAAGAAGAGGAAGGATATAAAAGGGAATACTGATTAAGTCAAATCTTAATAATAAAGGGGAAATAAATCATTTAAGCTGTCAAGAAGAAAATCTATAGAATTGTCAAGAAAGCCAACAGAGAAATTGAAACTCTGAGGGAAGCAGGCAAAATTTTTTCATTGGTCATAGGAGATACCACTGATGAACATTTTAGTGAGAGAAGTAAACTATGCTATAAAGGGAGATGAAGATCTTCCAATGGATTTAATGTGCAGAGATTTTGTGCCTAAAGAGACATTTCATCCTGATCCAGAAGAAGGAGAATCAGAGCTCTTAGGGACAACTGACAACTAGAAGAATGGGAAGGCATAGACCCATCAAGGAGATTTTATGAAAAATTGGATGAGGAGTGGGGGAGGTCCTGAGTTCAAGTCTAGCCTCAAACATTTTCTAGCTGTGTGACCTTAGGTAAATCACTTAAACTCCATTGCCTCGCCCTTATCACTCTTCTACCTTGGAACCATTACATAGTATTAAATCTAAGACAGAAGGTAAGGGTTTTTTTTTTTTTTTAAGAAAATGGGGTGGAGGTGGGGATGGTTATGGGAAGGTCAAAGATTAATAATGAATTCCATAAACAGGTACATAAGAAGATTCCTATTGAGGTTATATCTTTTCATCACTTGAAAGAATTGGTATTTCTAAGAGTATTTTAGAAGCTTGTTTTCCATGAGTTATACAAAGATTAAAAAAAGATTATAAGTATAATGAACATGAAGCAAAAAATAAAAAATCTAGAATAGATTGAAAAAAAATAATTAAGAAAACAAGGTGTAAATTATTTTGGAAAAAAATCACAGAAAATAAAAATGAATCAAACAAGTTGAAGGAAATGAAAGGAAGGGGGAATTCTATCTGATTTCTTAACTGAGAGGGGAAAATGAGAAAATAATTAAAAAGCAAGAAATAAAAAGGAACTAAGTTCATCAAAATTCCAAAATTAGTGAAAAAGATAACAAATGGAAAATAGGGAGAGGGGAAAGGTAGTAGGAACAGAGTTGATTTAACATATATTAAACTAAAATAACTGAAGAGACAGCAGAAGTAAATTTGCCAAAGGAAAGGAAATTCTTAATTTGGAGAAATAAGTATTAGATATATTTCTTTCATTTGTTTCTAACAATATATTTAAATGTAAATGGATTTAAGCAATGCTATAGAAAAGGGAAAAAAAGAGTCAGATTAGATAAGAAAACAAAGCCCAACAATTTTTCATTCATAAGAAACATATGCTTTAAGAAAAACTACAAAAATTTTTAAATTAAAAAGAAAATTCTATGCTTAAAGTGAATTCAAAAGGTCATTAATTTTAATCACACTATCAAACAAAACAAATACTCACAAAATAAATTAAGGAATAAACAAGGAAATAGTATTATCCTGAAAGTAACCAAAATTAAAAAACTATCATTGGTAATTAACATGCTTCCAAATGCTATATAAATTCATAAGGAAAAAAATAACTTAATTTTAAAAGGACATCTATCATGGCAGGAGACTTCAATGGTTCTCTGTCTTTTGGATTTCTCCAATAGAAATATTAATCAAAGGAAATATGTAAAATTGAACATATTGCTAGATAACCTAGAGCTAAAGAATATGGCATTTTTTCATTGGGTTGCAAAAGAATATGTGTATTTCTCAGTACCACATGCCATTTTTATTAAAAGTCACCATATGTTAGGACATAGAGACATTATAAACAAATGTAAAGATTCAGAAATAGTAAACACATCCTTTACAAAACATAATAATTCAAAAAATGTAAACAAAAAACACAGACCCAAATAAAGATTCAACGAAATACTAAATAATGAATGGGCTAAAGAATAAATCATAGAAATGATTAATAATGCTTGAAATAAAGCAATAATGATAAAATATACCAAAATTTTTGCAGTGAAGCTGAAGTATTGCTAAGGGATGAAAAAATACTGTCTCTATAATTATACATAAAAATCAGAAAATAGATTAGCTGAATATGCAATTTTTAAAATTATGAAGCCAACAAATCAACAAACCTAAAATAATCACAAAAGAGTAGACATTAAAAATTAAAATAAAAATAACTTGACTGGAAGCCAAAAAAGGTAAAAAAAAAATTCCAGGAATGATAACTAAAACTAAAAGAACTGGTTCTTTGAAAACACTAATCAAATTTGAGAAAACTTTGGCCAATCTGGTTAAAAACAAGGCAGAAAATCAAATCAATAAATAACAAATGAACAAGGTAAATTGCAACAAACCCTGAGGAAATAGAGAATTGTCAGAGATTATTATGGGCAATTGTGTTAAAAAAAAAAAAACTAAGATCACAAAAGAGAGAGAGGAATATCTTTAAAAATACAAAATCATCTAACAGGAGACCAAAAAGGCCTCAGAAAAGTAAATTTATCGAGATATAAATTAACTACCAAAAAGGGAAAAAATCCTCATCTTGATATGTTCCTCGGAAAATTCTATCAAAATTTTAAAGAACAAATAATACCAAGATCACACAAATTTATTTTCAAAATTTAAGAATGAAAATATCTTAAGATATTCAATTTAAGAAACAAATATAGTGTTATACCTAAATAGAAGAGGATAAAGCACAGAACTATAGACAAATATTATTCATGTATGTCAATTAAACTATTTAAGTAGAATTCTATCAGAAGGACCATAGTTATTCATCCATGAAATCATTAATGTACAATTTAGATTTATATCATGGATGGAAGGTTGACTCAGCATTATGGAAACAAAAGTAATTAATCATATCAGAAACCAAAATACTCCAAAACACAGTATTTTCTCAATCATTGTGCAAAAATCCAAAGAAGAAATCCAATACATAATAGTAATAATAATAATAAACTCAATAAGGTATAGGGAAAGAGAGAAATTTTAAAATCTATTTGAAACCAAAAGCAAGCATGATACACAATGGGGACATACTAAATCATCCAATAACTATTAGGACAAAGCAAGAATAACCATTCTAACAACTATTATTAAATATGTCTCTGGAGATGCTAGTAATAACTAAAAGACAGAAGAAAGAAATGAAAAGCATAAAGATAGGTAAAGAGATATAACCCTCTCCATTTACTGATGACATTGATGGTATATCTGGAAAATCCTAAAGAATCAGCAAAGATATTAATTGAGACAATTAGATCATAGACTACAAAATAAATTCTCAAAAATCAACATCATTCCATATAGTGAAATCCAAAAGGCAATAATGATCGAGAGAAATCCTATTCCAAAGAACTACAAAATGCATAAAATATCTGGGGATCAACATGCCAAAGTATACAAATGCTTCAATAATTTCATCTACTAAGTGATCCTTAATGAAGCAACTTATACAGCTGAAGGAATATTTAGTACTCATGGCTTGGCCCTGCCAATAAAATAGAAATATCAGTACTACCAAACTTAATTTAGAGTTTAATGTTAAAATCAATCTATCAATAATTCTAATATTCCTTTGGAAAGTATAAAATATCTAAAATATCAGGGGAAATAGTGAAAAGAGGTAGAGTTAAGTAGCACTTCCAAATTTTGCACTATATGAAAAGCAGTACTCATCAAAATCATCTGGCATTATTTAAAAAATAAAGAGGTCAATAAAATTGACTTGACACGGTAGGAACAATGAAAGTCAATATCTGAGGGTCTTGTGACAAGGAAATCACTTTAAAAGACTGATATATATTAATTTAAGGTCGCCAAGGAATTCAGCTATGTAATTCCTAAATGAAAATTCAAGTCAGCAGTCAACCTTTTATGGAGTTTTTAATTACACACAGGAGGAAGAAAGGTATTAGAGAGAGAGAGAGAGAGAGAGAGAGAGAGAGAGAGGGAGGGAGAAAGGGAGGGAGAGAGGGAGGGAGAGAGAGAGGGGAGAGAGAGAGGGGAGAGAGAGAGGGGAGAGAGAGAGGGGAGAGAGAGAGAGGGGAGAGAGAGAGAGGGGAGAGAGAGAGAGGGGAGAGAGAGAGGGGGGAGAGAGAGAGAGGGGAGAGAGAGAGAGGGGAGAGAAGGGAATAGGGCTTAAATACCCCCTCTGTTTAGGCTGGGCCAAAAGGTTCAAGCCCTTAGATAGCTGAGGCAAAAAAAAGAGATCAGTCCCTATCACTCACGTGACCAAAATGGAGAAACAGTCTCAGGGGCCTCCACCTCCAGCCTCCTTCAGAGAAAACTTCTCTCCTGGTCCTCCGACAAAGCAACCTCCTCAGTCCTCCTTCAGAGCCACCTCGCTCAGAGCAAAACCTCTCGAACCCCCTAGTCCTCAGACCCCCCCCCCCCCCCCCCCCCGCTATCTTTAAGGAAACCATCTAAGTTCCCTCCCCTCAGTTCTCACATCTACCAATCACTGTCCATGTCTTCCCTGTGCCAATGGTGGCTCTAGCTTAACCCAGGACCGCCCAGAGGTCTGCCCCTTTGCACATGTCTGTTGAAGGTCATATTCTCAAATAATTAAATCTTGATCCTTGCTGCAGCCCTTCCTAAATCCTTTTACTCTGAGTAGGGTGGAGATTGTAGTTTCAAGACCTGGTTCTGTCATTCCAAGTATCTCTATTGTATCAATTCTAAAATCAATCATGACTCAAAGAACTTCCTGTTCTATGCTTAAGCATAGGTCAAAGCCCTTTCCATTGTTTGGCAAAAGGTTTCTGTCCTAAAGTAGTCTTAGGTAGGGAGGAGAAGGATCCTCCCATGTCAAGGGGGTTCACATTCCAATAGAGTTCTTACTATCAGTAGGAAATTTTTTCCAAGTATGAAATTTTCCAATGGTGAAATTTCCAACATTCATAAGTCTAAGAAATTTTAAGGTCTACAGTCTGATAAACCTGGAAACATAAATTACATAGAAAAGAACTCTCTATTGGATTCAACATTGCTAAGAAAACTGGAAATCTGAGTTAAAATTAGATGAACCAATGTCTTAAACCTTAAGAGAACATTAACTGCTCATGGGTAGGACAAGCCAATATAATAAAAATGAACATCCTACCCAAACTCATTTATCTATTTAGTGCCATACCCATTGAACTACCAATTTTTTTTTTTACTGATTTAGAAAAAAAATAACAAAGTTCATTTGGAAGAACAAAGGATCAAGGATATCCAGGGAAACAATGAAAAAAAAAATACAAAGGATGGGGGCCTTGAAGTCCCAGATCTCAGACTATATTATAAAGCAGTGGTCATCAAAACAATTTGGTACTGGCTAAGAGACAGAAAGGAGGATCAGTGGAATAAACTCGGAGTAAGTGACCTCAGCAGGACAGTATACAACAAACCCAGAGAACCCAGCTTTTGGGACAAAAATCCACTATTTCATAAAAACTGCTGGGAAAATTGGAGGACAGTGTGGGAGAGACTAGGTTTGGATCAACACCTCACACCCTACACCAAGATTAATTCAAAATGGGTGATTGACTTGAACATAAAGAAGGAAACTATAAGAAAATTAGGCAAACACAGAACAGTATACATGTCAGACCTCTGGGAAGGGAAAGATTTTAAAACCAAGCAAGACTTAGAAAGAGTCATAAAATGCAAAATAAATAATTTGGAATACATCAAATTAAAAAGTTTTGTACAAACAAAACCAATGTAACTAAAATCACAAGGAAAGCAACAAATTGGGAAGCAATCTTCATAAAAACCTCTGACAAAGGTTTAATTACTCAAATTTACAAAGAGCTAAATCAATTGTACAAAAAATCAAGCCATTCTCCAATTGACAAATGGGCAAGGGACATGAACAGGCAGTTCTCAGCCAAAGAAATCAAAACTATTAATAAGCACATGAAAAAGTGCTCTACATCTCTTATAATCAGAGAGATGCAAATCAAAGCAACTCTGAGGTATCACCTCACACCTAGCAGATTGGCTAACATGACAGCTATGGAAATTAATGAATGCTAGAGGGGAGTTGTGAATTGATCCAGCCATTCTGGAGGGCAATTTGGAACTATGCCCAAAGGGTGATAAAAGACTGTCTGCTCTTTGATCCAGCCATAGCACTGCTGGGTTTGTACCCCAAAGAGATAATAAGGAAAAAGACTTTTACAAGAATATTCATAGCTGCACTCTTTGTGGTGGCCAAAAATTGGAAAATGAGGGGATGCCCTTCAATTGGGGAATGGCTGAACAAATTGGGGTATATGTTGGTGATGGAATATTATTGTGGTCAAAGGAATAATAAAGTGGAGGAATTCCATGGGGACTGGAACAACCTCCAGGAAGTAATGCAGAGCGAGAGGAGCAGAACCAGGAAATCATTATACACAGAGACTGATACACTGTGGTACAATAGAAGGTAATGGACTTCTCCATTGGTGTCAATGCAATGTTCCTGAACAAGCTGCAGGGATCTAAAAAACACTATCCACAAGCAGAGGATAAACTGTGGGTGTAAAAACACCGATGAAAAACAACTGCTTGACTACAGGGGTTGAGGGGATATGACTGAGGAGAGACTCTAAATGAACACTCCAATGCAAATACCAACAACACGGAGAGGGGTTCGAGTCAAGAACACATGCGATACCCAGTAGAATCATGAGCCAGCTATGGGAGAGGTTGGGGGGGGGGGGGAGGAAAAGAAAATGATTTTTGTTTCCAATGAATAATGTTTGGAAATGACCAAATAAAATAATGTTTAAAAAAAAGTCATGAAAATGGCATAGATGGAATACCTTCAGAAACAATAAGTAATTCTATTTGGTTGGAGAGCAAGGTGCTTGAAGGGAGCAATAAGAGATAAGGCTCAAAATTGAATTGAGGTCAGGTCCTAAATGCTAAGGTAAAGAGAAAAATCCATTCAAGTCATTTCTTCCACACTCATGAAACTTTCTTCTAGATGGCTATATTAGTTTAAAAGCCAAAGAAAACACATTTCTCATTTGATAATCATTTCCTTTGGCACTCATAACTAGTAGAAACATATCCTTTATTTCTGCCTAATCCCTGGATTATATACCATCTCATTAGGGGTAGGAGTCATATTCTATGACAAGGTTCTTTCTAAATAAATCAAATGATAAGATTGATAGAAAATCTGGTTAGGATCCAAATGGAGACATTTAGAAAAGTGCTAAAATTTGAAATCTTTGGAATATAGTTATGTGAATCCTCATATTATAGCATAAAAAACAATTTTGAGGGGGTAGAGGATATTTTACATTTTATCCTAATTCATGCTGATCCCTGAAGCCATATTTAGGAAGGTCTTTACTATAAGAAGGTACTTTGTGGGAAATTGTCTGCAGAAGAAATGCCTTATTTTTTTTTTTAATAAAACAAGCGACAGTCTGAAATGTAAGTAATGCCGGAGAGAACAATCTGTAAGTTAAGATGCAAATCCAAACTGAATATGCACTGCCCTGGCATCAAGCCTTGTAATTGAATTTCTAGTTTATTATCTTTAATGTGAGTTTGAAATACAAGTCAAAATGGAACGCAACTCCTCCAAATCTTTCTTCTACTGCTCTTGCAACATCTATTTGATTCTTAAAGGAAAGGATGCCATGCAATAAAGAATCCTGATTTTTAAAAACATTCCCCAAAAAGCAAATGCATATCATTGCAGTATCATTAAATACTAGAAAGGCCAGTGGTATAGGTGGCCTGTAGACTGGTATCTGAAACAATTTTCTTCATTGAATTGCAGTTAAATTGCAGAAAAGATATTTCCTATCTCAAAGTTCCATTTTCCTGTCTGGAAAGAGAGGTAAATAATCCCTATGCCTCCCTTCTTATACAATATGAATTCATTTGAGATGAATTAATGAAATCAATCAGAGGAAGAGGAAGGGCTGGACATACTTCCATTGTGAGAAACCTAGTGAACTTCCAAGGTGAGGCGTTTTCTAGGGTAAGATAGAGAAAGCCTAAAAGTCAGGAATGGAGCCCGGAAAGGAAACTTAGAGGAGGTTTTATAAAAGTGAAAATAAATCTCTTTTCAGCCTTTTGACTAAGATGAAGTATAGTAAAAGTGGAAGATTCACATCTAGCCCTCATAGCTTTAAATGTGAATGGAATAAAATAAATAATCCAACAAAATGGAAGAGTGATTGAATGGGTAAGAAAATAGAAACCTGTAATCCATTTTTTCAAAAAACACACCTCAAAATAAATATATAAAAACTGGAAATAATTTACTATGTATCAGGTAAATACAAAAAAAAAATAGAAGTTAACCATGCTACCTACTGAAGGAAAAATTAAAACACAAAGTCAATGGAATAATAAGGAAAGTATGTTATAATTAAATGAATCATATATAAATGAACCTTTACCAATATTAAACATATATTTGTCAAATGGAAGAGTAACTAAAATTAAAAATTAAGTGAATTTTTAATTTTTAAAATAATACCTTTATAAAAACATTTTAGAGCAGAAATATTAAGCATGTGCACTACAGCCATAATGCAATAGAATTCCAATCCAGAGAACACAAACAAAAGATACCAAACTAAAAGGAGATTTTTTTCAATAATATCCTAAATTCTGAGTAGACCCAAGAACAAGAAATAGAAAAGAAATAATGATTTTTAAAGAATAATAATGATGAAAGAATATTCAAAAGTTTCTGGAACACAGAGTGGTATCCAAGGAAAATTTTGATACCTGAAATTATTCAATAATACAATAGAAAAAAGAATTAATAAATTGAATATTCACTCAAAATAATTGGAAGTCAAAAAATAAGAAAGACTAATATAAGTACAAAGGAGGAAGTTTAGAAAATTAAAAGAAAAATAATGAGATTGGGAATCTAAAAAAGGCTATAGAACTAAAAACAAAACTAAAAGCTTTGGTATATTTAAAAGACTAAGAAAAAGCAATACATTTTTAGTCAAAACAATTAAACAATAGGGAGGAAAATAAAATTAAAATAAATATAAAATCACAAAAAGAAGTTTAAAAATGAATTGACAGAATGTATACATAGACATTATAACCAGACTTCATATTTTTAAAAATGAGAATTTTCACAAAAGTATAAAATGCTCAAACACTAAATATATATATCCAACTAGCTAAAAAAGGATCCTGATACAGACAAGTTAACAAATGAATTTACCAAAAACAATAACTGTACTAGAGAAATTCTTAAAAATTACTAAAGGGAAATATTTTGCCATTCTCCTTTTATGAAAAATAGAACTAATATTTAAAACAGACAGATAAAGCAGAGAAAGAACCAACATTATTAAGAATTAATTATTATAATTGTGCATTTAATACAAATAAGTGATTTATTACTATATTAATAATAATTAAAATGTAATATAATTTAATTAACAAACATTCAAAATTTTTACCATAGCAACATATCCAAAAATACCATTATAAATTAGATTTATATTAATTATATATGGATAGTTCCACATTAGATAAACATCATATTAAAAAAAGAATACAAACATTTCAAACAATGTGATTATATTATTAGATGCAGAAAATGGCTTTGAAAAAATATATTTATTTATGTTGAGATTTCTACCAAGGGTAGGTATAGAAAATCCTATTTATATAATAAAAAGCATCTAATATCAAAAGCTAAGATTATATACATTGGGAAAAGACTACAAACCCCTCTTAATACAGGAATAAAGCAAGTATATGCCTTTCATGAGGAGTGCAAAAGTCAAAGGAATAAAGATAGGGAAGGAGGAGAGACACAACTATCCTAATTGCTGACAATGTAATAGTTTACTTACAAAATATTACAGAATCAGCAATTCAGTTAAATAGTGACATAGAAAATTAAATCATAAAGTTAACATCTTGGCTGAAAAGTCATAACAAAATCCATTAGGGAACAATAATGTAACTAATAAAGGAAAACACTCTTTAAATTAACTACAAAATTAACAAAATATCTGGTTATCAGTCTACCAATACAGAATTAAGGCTTTTATCAATAATTACAAAGTATTCACTAAATAAAGAACCAAAATAACTGGAGAAATACTTGTCAAGGCTGGCTCATGAGAATAGAATAAAAATATTAATAAAAGGTCTCTTTCATATCAAAGGGGTTAGTGGTATGCACCCCCTTGATCTGGAAATTTTATGTAAAATTTTTTGGTCCTCACTACTTAGCAGAGTAGTTTGATTTTTTCTTTCTTTTTTTAATAGGGTGTTTATAATAAAACAAATTGTGCATATTTATAGTATTAAAAGATAAAATATGTTGATATCATATGAAACTATACATATATATTTTAAGAGTTTCATAACTTTTTTTGCATTATCTGTTGGCCTTCTTATGTTGTCTATGGCTTCTGCAAAACTCCTCAAACTCTCCTAAACTGCCTTTTAGTTTCTTATGCTGACTTGCAATGTATCAAAATTGTGATGAGGAAAGTTGTATTGTGGAAGGGATGCTTGTACATAAATTTATACATTTAGTACCACATCATTTAAATTTAATACCAAATCACTTAAATAGATACAGTATTAGACCAAATAAAAAAATTAATTTTGGAAACATAAAAGAGAGAGAATCTCAAGTGAAATAATAAAAGTAGGAATTAAGGGAGGAAATTTTACTTCCAGATGTTAAAATGTTTTCTCGAGAAGCAATTATCAAAATCTTTTCAGTATTGGAAAAGTTGTGTCAGACACAGTAGTGTATTCTTTTTTAATATATATTTGTATAATTTTTAAACAATTTTGGGGGAATATATTTTTATTCAAAGTTATTTTATTTTCCCAATTATATATAATAATAATTTTCAACAGATGTTTTCCAAAATTTTAAGATCCACATTATCTCCCTCCATCCCTTATTTCCCTTCTCTCAAAGATGGTAAGGAATTTCACTTGGATTATATATTATAATGCAAAATATGCTTCAATATTGCTGCATCATATAGTATCACTGTTATTGTGTACAATGTTCTCCAGATTCTAATTATTTCTCTCTGCATCAGTTCCCAAGGATCTTTCCAGTTTTTTTTCTGAAATCATCCTGCTTATCACTACTTATAGCACAATAGTATTCCATCACCAATATATACTATATTTTGTTCAAACATTCCCCAAGTGATGGACATCCCCCCCAATTTCCAATTCTTTGCCATCACAAAAAGCTGCTATAAATAGGTCATTTACCCTTTTTTGTGATCTCTTTGGCATACAGGATACAAGGGAATGCATAGTTTTATTGCCCTTTGGGCATAATTCCAAATTGCCATCCAGAATGGTTGGATCAGTTTAACAATCATTTAAAAAATCTTTTGAGTTGCAAATTTCTTACTCCCTCCCAACTCTTCCCATTTCTTGAGAAGACAAGCAATTTAATACTAATTGTAAATGTGAAGTTATGTAAACTATATTTCCATATTATCCATGCTAAAAGAAAAAGAGACCACCCCCCACCAAAAAAATAAAGATTGTTTTGTTTTTAAAGCATACTTCACCTGCAGTGAGTTCCTCAGTTCTCTCTCTGGAGGTACATAGCATTTCTTAGCATGGGTCCTTCAGAATTGTCTTGGTTCATTGTCTTGATCAGAGGATCATTCTTACAATATTGTTGATTTTGCACACAATATTCTGGTTCGGATCACTTCATTTTTCAGGTGTTCATATAAATCTTCACAGGTTTTTCTGAAATCACACATCTCATCATTTCTTGTGGCACAATAGAATTCTATCACAATCATATTCCACAACTTGTTCAGCTGTTTCCCAAATGAAAGGTATCCCTTCAATTTATAATCCTTTGCCACCACACACACAAAAAAAGCTGCTGTAAATATTTTTGTATAAATCAGACCTTTTCCCTTTTTCTTATACTCTTTGAGATTTTTACTAATAGTAATATTTGGAGGTCAAAGGATATGCACAATTTTACAGCTCTTTGGGCACAGTTCAAATTGTTATCCAGATTTTTTTAACTATTTAAAGATCACCAATAGTGCATTAGTATCTCAATTGTTTCCAATCCTTCCAGCATTTATAATTTTCTTTCTCTGTCATGTTAGCTAATGTGATAGGTAACAGTTCATATCTCAAAGTTTTTTTTTTAATTTTCATTTCTCTAAATCTGCTTTTCTACAAGCCCTTATTGATTATGATTTTTATTGCATTATGGCCTGAAAACATTGCATTTATTATTTCTGCTTTCCTACATTTGTTTGCAATCTTTTTGTGCCCTAGTAAATAGTCAATCTTTGTACATATGGCACGTGCTGCTGAAAAAAAGGCAATAGAGTTGTCAGCTATCCGTTCATGTTTCTTTCTTCCTCTTAACTGAAAGTGCTCCTCTTTCCCTTTTACTATGACATAGAAACAGGTACAGGCAATGGAGTTGCCAGACTGTATCTGGTTCTGTGCCCCTTGCCACCCCAGGTGTCCCCTATAATTTCTTTATGACCAATTTCCAAGTCCCCTTTCCATCTCTGGCTTGAGAACTCACATTACTGCTGATTCTGTTGATACATATATTCCCACCACTAGTATTTCATCCACATAGGTTCTGGGTCAGCCTCCACCGTATCACAAATCTCCCTATCTAATATCCTATATTGTCTTATGTTGGAATAATATCTTACTCTGACCTTTGTTGGCTCTACCACTCCAGGATTCAACATTCAAGTCATTATTTTATAGTTATTTGAAAGAAAATACTGATAGAGCTCTACTGAGTGCTTTCTCTATTCTTGGCTACCTTAATATACCTTTTTTTAAAATCCTTACTTTCCATCTTGGAATCAATACTCTATTGGTTCCAAGGCAGAAGAGTGGTTAGGGCTAGGCAATGGGGATTAAGTGACTTGCCCAGGGTCACACAGCTGGGAAGTGTCTGAGGCCAGATTTGAACCCAGGACCTCCTGTCTCTAGGCCTGGCTCTCAATTCACTGTGCTATCCAGCTGCCCCCTGCTTTAATGAACTCTTGATGAAATTGTAAATTATTCTATCCATCCTAGAAAGCAATTTTGAATTAATTAAAAACATTTTAAAATATTTACTAGGTGCCAAACTTTGTACCAAGCAAAAACTGAGGATTCAAATACAAAAATGAGATGTTCTCCAAATAAACTTATATAGGGAAATTAGATATATAGGGAACTGGTGGTCAGGGAAGAGAGGTATGATCTAGAAATTCATGAAGATTAATGTTCATTAGTGTATCCTTTGCAGTGGTCATGGTGGCTTGTTCAAAGTTCTTTGAGAAGGAGGCATAAAATAGGTCTTGGAAAGGCAAGGATATATTCACTGAAGTAGCACAGAAAATGGTCAGAGGGAAGATTATGTTTGACTCTGGAAAGTGCAAAGCAGAATGGCTTAACTCCTAATAGGTATAGTCTCTAATGGTCTGGTTTGGGGTTTATAGTGACTGCTACGTGACTGCTGTATCAGGAATGGTATGACAGACAATAACTAAATGCGTATATCCATTGACTGATATTCCACTCTGAGACATGTATCTCAGAGAGGCCAAAAACCAAAAAAAGGCTCTATAAACACCAAAGAATTTATATATCAGCAATTTTTGTAGTCGCAAAGACTTGGAAACAAAATAGATGTCTATTGATTGGAGAATGTTTAGACATAGCAGAAGCTATGTTACATGATGAATTATTATTGATTATAACAAGTAATAAATACATGGACATATGAGAAGACATATGAACTCACTCAAAGTGAAGCAAGTAAAATCAGTAAAGCAATATCTACAATAATGTAAAAGGAAAGGTTAACAATAGCAACAGCACTACCATTCCCAGACACTACCAAAAACCTAGTGCTATGAAATTATCCTAAACCTTGATCCTAAGAAAGAAGAAAAAGGCACCTCTCTACCTTATCTGTTCTTGTAAAGTTCTATAGGTAGAGAACACTGAATATGTCCATTTTTGTTACTGATTTTTTTTTTGCTAAACATCTTCTACTTATTCTTTTTTATAAATGATGAATTTTGGGAGGCTTGATCAGAATAAGTCCTGGACCTATGATTTAATTAAAATAGGAAACTCACATATGAGGAAACTCCCTCTACTAAAGTATCAGCATCCTGTCTGCAATTTAAAATCTTAAAGTTGTATAGAGCCAGAGGATAAATGGATAGTAAGGGTCCCAAAGCTTTCCACTGAAATGCTTAGCACATAGAATGTACTTAAGACAAAGAACTATAGAGAACCCTTTGTACAGTAATAAAAATGTGCCAGAGGCAGGACAAGAACTTAAAGTCTTTGGGACTTCAAATCCAATTCTCTAGTCACTATCCCATGATTACCTCACTAGGCAAATGAAGTGACCCAAAAAGACAAAACTACGTTAATAAAAAAAAGTTTTTGAAGAAAGAAATGTATCAAAATGGAGTAATATTTGTATTCTCATACAATGGAATATGATTTACTCTATTATGACTTCTTATTTTTCTGAGCTTTTGTAATTAAATAGTGGTCTCCTCCAAGCCTATCAAGGTGAGTACAATATCACCTTGGACTTATTTTTCTGTTATAGAAAGAGATAGGTATTTTAAAAATTAAATTTAGACTCTAGTAATAGAAATATTATATTTCATGAGGTTTATTAAAGATTATCAGAAATCAAGGAATAAAGAAATACAAAATAAGAAAATCATGTGCCTAGGGCTGATTAGTCCATTCAAAGCTTACTTACTACATCTCGCAAAAGAGGAAGGAGAAGAGCGAGAGGTAGGCGTTACTGCCAGTTAAATACTAATTGTGATCTTGTCCAGGTTTAGTCTCAGGTGAGATTATAGGGAATTCTGGGAAATACCAAGGACTTCTAAGGATTGAAGTCTAAGGTTTAAATCTCCATTTTACATTCCCCCCGAGAGCTGAGGAAGACTAGTCTCTCCGATAGGTCTTGTAAACATACCAGCTAGAAAATTACAATAATTTGAGGATAAGAGGAAAAGAAAACAAAGTCAATAATTACCAGATGCACTAACAAAAAGCCAGTTAAGGGGAAGTTCCCTTTGGCATAAGAGTATACATACAAATACATGTTCAATCAACCACACCCAAAGTTCATTCTTGATCTTCTCATACAGCTTGTGGTTTGTGGAGGCATCTTCATGGTGTCTTCTCCAAACAGTCCAGTTTCTGGATTCAGTGAGGTATCATGTTTCTTAACCTAAAATTACTCTCAAAAGGAATTTAAACTTTGCAAATTTAAAATAATAATAATTTTACATTCCCCACCCCCTGAAGAGGGTAATAGAAAAACACAGGGATCACTCAGGGATGCCTGGCTGAGTTATAAGGTATATCAATCAATTGGTAAGAGAAATAAATAAATAAATAAATGGATAAATAAATAAATAAATGGATGAATGAATAAATAAATAAACAAATAAATAAATAAATCCAAAATGAAAAAGGATAATTTCTGGATGAAATATAGACTGACAAAGTCTTATGTGTAAAAATTCTAAGTAAAGGAAAAACAAATCTATAACAGGTCCTTGAATCAGGGCCCAATTAAAATGATTTAAGCAATGATGCATTTACCCAGTCAGTGGCCAGGACTACAGAAAGATGCCATATTATGAAAGACCGAAAAGGGACTAGATTATAGAAGCCATGTAGGAGCCAAATTTGAGATACTTGTTTGTAAGTATTTTCACAAAGAGTGTGGATACAAGGGTTAACATATGTCAAGTGTTGCAACCTCGAGTCTCACACTAGGTTCAAGTCCTTTGTATTGGCTTAGAAGTGCATCAATCCTTCCTGGATTGGTTTCTTCTTCTTTTTTTTTTGACCTGTATACTTTTTTGGCACTATTCAGGTTAAATCTGTGCTCCTTTGACACTGTGCAGTTTAGTTATTTTTTTTTTTGTATTTTCTTGTCCTGGAATCAGACAGAATCATTAAGCAAAGTCCCCAATTTTTTTTAAACAATTGATGCCATCATTTTTATAGTCTCAAGCTTTGGGGTATGCATTGACATTATAGCAAATATATTTTAAATATATTACTGCAAAATTTAAAAAAAGTTAAAAATCTTCTTAATACTTCTTAATACTTCTAAATACTTAATATAAAAAGGAAGAGAAAAAATAACAAAACTGAAATAGTATATTGCACATGTAAGAAAAATATAAGAATAAAAGTTTTAAATTTCAAAAATATAGTTTATAATCATTGACAAACTGTTCCAGCTACGGAAATGTAGAATACAAAGGTTTCTCACCAAAAATGAGATCCATATCCTCTTCATACCTGACCATGATCCACTGTGAGTACAAGCAAATGAATTTCACAAAGTAACAGTATTTCATAAAGAACAGTAGTTCAAAATCACCAAAATTCTCAATAGCCCAATTAATTACAATAGCAAACAAACTCACTATCATATTTTACATAAGAACTGATGGATATTTGTCACAATTTTTATAGATGTAGCAAGTCTTCAGACCTTGGCAAACATATTTTTAAACAAAGTAAAACTCATTTGGGTCTAGAACATCATCAAGAAATCTAGATATCATTCTGGTGAAAGGGTTAAGTGAGTTAAAGAGTTATAAATGAGAGGTGCTCCTCTTTTGGGAGTCATCCATGGGTACCATGCCCTGGGATTAACTTCCCTGTTCCTTTGGTATGAGACTGTGGTGTCCCATCCATTCACATTTTTATAAATGTGGGAGGTGGGGATTATAATTGTATTTCACTTCAGCTACTAAAATTGACCTTACCTCCTATTAGAGGTAGGCAAAATGACCAGAATTGTTGGGGAAAATCTAAAAATCATATCTAAAGACCCCTTAAAATCAATTTGAGATATTTAGCTCATTAGCATTTCCAAAGGTTGTTATACCATTGTAACCAGTTTGATGAAATCCATCTATTCTCTATGTGACAATTTACAAAGTCAAAAATAGAAAAAGGCTGTTTTTATATGGGCTTATTCAATAATATTTGTTCAGTATAGTTATAGGGGAAAAGCAACAGAATATAACAATAGTTAAAACCCAGTACTTTTTATAAAGAACAATGTAACAGAATAGTATTGAATACATTGATATATGAACTTAAAACCAACAAAATTAAATCTTAAACAAAACAATCAGTAAAATGCAATAAAATACAGAGGTTTTTAAAAAACAGTGTAGTCTGAAATGCCTTAAAAATATAACCTCTGGTCTATTGAAAGTTCCTTGGGTTTTTTTGTTTGTTTGTTTGTTTGTTTTTATCCTTTGAGACACCATTTGTCAGAACTATGGAATTGGTTCCAAGTCAGAAGATTGGTAAGGGGAAGGCAATGGGGTTCAAGTGACTTGCCCAGGGTCACACAGCTGGAAGTGTCTGAAGCTAGATTAGATCCCAGGACCTCCCATCTCTAGGCCTGGCTCTCATTCCACTGAGCCACTGAGCTGCTCCCCCATAGTGAGGGTGGGTTTTTTGAATCTCAAATTGGGCTGGCCCAGATGGCAAAGAGTTGCAGGGAGATGAATTCTCCTTTGAATCTCAGGTGAGATAAGTAACAGAATCAGTGCACTCAAAAGATATCCTTTGAAATATGCCATGCTTGTAACTTCCTGTTTGGAAAAGTCTCTTCCTTCTCCTTGCCCCTCCTCCCCCCATGGGCCCCTGCCATGTGGAGGCTAATTGTTGCCTAAGGAAAAGAACACCCCCGTTTTTTACCAACTGGCTTGTGATTCCAAAGACACATGCAGCTACCAGCAGCCTGGGTCCTGGGACTGGGCCTGGAGCTGTGAGTGATCTGGATCAGAGGCCAGAGTTGCTGGGGCCAGGGCTGGGCCTGGGGCTGGGCCAGGTGAGTGAGATGGCTGGAGGCTAGGAGCAAGAGCCGGGCAGACAGGGCTGAGACCAGATGAGTGATCTGGGTCAAGCAGTTCTAGAGAGCATGACTGGAGATCAGAAGCAGGTAGGAGGAGCAAGTTGAATCAGAATCAGCTTTCTGAAAAGCCTTGGAGAAATGTGGCTTAAAAAAATTATCTAGGCTATTTTAAAATTTTTTTTTGAAAAGTTCTCGTCTGAGTCTTGTGGTTGCCATATCTGTAAAAATTAAATTTTGTCTCTAGTAATAGAAATATATTTTATGAGGTTTATTAAAGATTATTAGAAATCAAGGAATAAAGAAATACAAAATAAGAAAACCACGTGCCTAGGGCAGATTAACCCATTCAAAGCTTACTTACTACATCTTGCAAAAGCAGGAAAGAGAAGATCGAGAGGTAGGCATTACCGCCAGTTTAATACTAATTGTGATCTCGCACAGGTGGAGGCTCTGGTCACATTATAGGGAATTCTGGGAAATACCAAGGACTTCTGGGGATTGAAACCTAAGGTTCAAATCTCCATTTTGCAATATGTGTTAATTCACACAGTAGGCTATCTCTTTAAAATAAAGAATTCTCTGACCACCTCTGGTGCCAGGGAAAGGATGATGATGAACTGGATTTTTATGTATTAGATCATATGAGCTCCTAGCAAACCTGATATTCTTTTGCTATATTACAAAACTCTATATTGTTAAATTTTTCATTCACAACAAGTATTACAAACTGAGTAGCACAAGATTTATCTCCTTTCGACAGATGACACAATTTAGACTCATAGAAGGAACCTATAGTCACACTGTGAATTAGTGGCAGAATTAGGAATGGAGCCCAGAATTTCTAATACCCAATTCTCATTACCTTTTCTCCATTCCACAAACTATATATGTGATTTTATTTTGCAAAGATGATCAAGTGAAAGGAGTCTATATGTTGCCACCCTTACATTCTTCACTGTCACAACTGATCAGAGGAAATGAAACTGGCTTTGAAGGTTTGGGAAATATTGGACAAGCTATCCTTAGCCCACCATCCAAGTTTCTAAAACTGTATTTATTTGGAATTTGGGACTAAGCCATGACCTTGTACTGTTCAAAAGCATTTTCTCCTTTGTAATAATTCCATTGGAAAGAGGAGGAAAAAAAGCTTAAAAGTTTTATTTATTAAAAAGGCCCAAAGGCATCATAGCCATCAATTTCCTTTTTTGATGTTTTAAAAAGAGATTTTAGTTGAGTAAAGTATATATGAATGTCAAATTTCTGCATAATATTTCCTTTAAGATGCACATGGGCTCTAAAAACTAATGAGCATGCATTGGGAAAAACATATTTTAGGATTTGGTGAGGCAAGAGGGGTAAGAGGTGAAAAACCCAAAATGGGATCTGTGGAGACTACTCATATAGTACGCTTAACTCCAGCTCACTCACTCATTAATTCAACAAGCCTTTATCTAGTGCTTACCATGAATTTTTCTCTGGTGTAAGCAATATGTATCTTGTTTCACATCACGACAAACATGAAAATATGTATTACATGATAATATATGTATAACATGTATCATATTACCTGCCTTCTTAGGGAGGGTTATGAAGGAGGGAGAGAACATAGATTGCAAAATGTCAGAAAGTGAATATTAAAAATTGCATGACATATAATCTGAGGGGAAAATTAAAAATAAATAAATAAAAAGATATCCTAGTCTCTTCAGAGACTCAGCTCAAATACTAACCTCTCTACGAAGTGTTTCTTAATCCTCCAGCAACCGGGCTCCTTTCCTTCTCCATCACATTTAACATTATATATGCATACACACATATGCATATATACACATTTTAAGTGTACACATGCACACGTGTATATATGTGTATGTGTGCATGTATATAGGTATACATATGTGTATATAATATCTCTATATAGATACAGAGAGATGTGTATTCTTTATTTATTAAATTCCCTATTTAGCATGAACTCTCCAAAGACAAGGATTATTTTACTTTGGTCTTTGTATCCCCAACAATAAGTTCATTTTACCACATAGTAAATGCTTAATGAAGGTTACTTGATCTATTCCTTGGTTGGTTAGAGTTATTATGATGTATTATGACTTCAGGAAATAACTTAAAGATCAAGATGGGGAGGGAGAAGGGAGGGAAGGTCCTACAAAGAAATTAGAATAAAAAAAAATCTAAGTTTGAATCCTGGCTTAGAAACTTAGCTTTGTGACTTTGGGCAAGTTATTTAAACTCTAAGCTTCAGTTAATGAACTATGAACTGGCAATAATAGCACCTGCCTCATAGGTCTGCTTTGTAGATCAAATTACATATTATATATATTTACATATTATATATATACACATATGTGTGTACCTACATACATATATATTTACTTTTGTAAACCTTAAAGTGCTAAAAAGATATGTATAACATTTTCTTTTTCTTTTTTTTAACCTTTACCTTCCACCTTAGAATCAATACTATGTATTGGTTCCAAGGCAGAAGAGTGGTAAGGGCTAGGCAATAGGGATTAAGTGACTTGCCCAGGGTCACACAGCTGGAAAGTGTCTGAGACCAGATATGAACCCAGGACCTCCCATCTCTAGGCCTGGCTCTCAATCCACTGAGCTACCCAGCTGCCCTCTGTATAACATTTTATGGTGATAATTTTGTACTATTTATAAATGTTTTTATGAATTTATATTTATAAATGCAACATTTATAAATATTGTAGTAAATTTTAATATAATGAATTAATATGTAGTAAATACAACTTCACAGTGAGATTTTGGGAAGAAGAGAGGTCATGGCCCCAAAGCAACTTTACCCACAAATCTCTCTCCCATATTCTGTAACAATATCCCAAACTTCAGGTCTCTATCAATTCCAATTTAAAGTACAAACAGCTCATAGAGTAGATAGCATATTAAGCCATTAACAACTTACTATGAATTAATTCATCAAAGATCGACAAACCAGTTTCAAGAAGTATAAATTTTGATGGGGAGAAAGAAGGAATAAGTCCCTAACTCAAGCCAAAGCAACATGTAGAGCAGAAAGAAGCCCAGACTAGGAGGTAATTTTCTAGTCTGAATGTCACAAACTCTATGACCTTGGCAAGTCAATACCCTTTTCTGATCAGTTTCTCTCTTTAAAATAAAGAGTCAGACTAGAATTTTTAAGGTTTCTTACAGGTCAAATTTTTGGATTCATACTTTTATCCATGACTTACTGTTCTGGTATAATGTATTCTCTAGCCTTTCCAGACAGAAAAAAGGAACTGGCCAAAAGGCATTTCAATGCCATCAACATGTATTAAAGACTTCCTAGTTGCAGAGGACTGTGAAATTAACTTTAATGGGAGGTAATTTTCTAGAATTACTTGGGATTTTTTAGGATATTTCCTAGACTAAGGTTACTCTTTAAAGTCCTCCTCACCATTTATAAAAACTTTAAGAGGATTGTGCCTCACACTTAAGAGTTCATCTCTACTGAGCATTCTCTATGAAGCACAGTTCTTTGGTGGGTCCAAACAAGAATATGACAAAAAAAAGTTCTTGTATACCATTTTACAGGTAATTAGACTATCTAAATTAAATTTTGGTTCTCAAGCAAGGGGACAAAATAGAAATATAAAGGGTTCATAGAACACCCTCTATACTAAATCCCCAAAAGACAACCCCCAGGAATGTAATTGCCAAATTCAAAAGCTTCCAAGCTAAGGAGAAAATCCTACAAGAAGCTAAGAAAGGAAACTTCAGATACAGAGGAGCCCCAACAAGGGTTACACAAGACCTAGCATCAGGCACACTAAGAGACCTCAAAGCCTGGAACACGATATTCAGAAAGGCAAGAGAACAACCAAGAATCACCTATCCATCAAAACTGACTATATACTTCCAGGAGAAAGTATGGGCATTCAACAAAATAGAAGATTTCCAAGTATTTGCAAAGAAAAGACCAGAACTCAGTGGAAAGTTTGACATCCAAACACAATGAGCAAGAGAAACATGAAAAGGTAAATATGAAAAAAGAGAAAAGAAGACAAGTGTTTTTTTTCTCTTACTCAAACTCTCTTCTATAAGGGCTACGATTAGATCAAATTATATATACTAACATATGGGGGAAATGTTATCTGTAACTTTCAAAAAATGTATGCATTAATAGAGCAATCAAAAGAATCACTCATAGGGAAAGATCGGGCATTAACATGATTTGAAGGGGGAAAAAAACAAAAAGAAAGAAAAAGGGAGAAGGGATCAATGATGGTACTAAGATATACTTGAAGAAATAGAAATAAACTAAATAGAATAATCTTTGTCACACAAAGATACACATGGAAAGGGGAGGAGAAGAATTCTCTTATAAGAAGGAGATGAAAAGAGTGCTCATTGGTATTACTTAAACCTTACTCTCAGTGAAATCAACTCTGAGAGGGAAGAGCATCTAGATCCATTGTGATCTTGAATTCTATCTTATACAACAGGGTGAGGGAGAAGGGAAAAGTAAGGGGGTTGGGAGTACAAAAAAGGAGGGAAGGAGAGGGGGCAGGGGAAGGGAACAAAAAGGGAGGGACCAGAAAGGGAAGGATAACAAGGGAGGGGAATAGGGGGACTGTTTTCAAATAAACCACTGGTTTAAAAGGTTATAGCAAAAGAAGAAAGGTCAGAATTAGGGAAGGATATCAAAATGCTGGGAAATTCACAAATGACAATCATAACATTGCACATGAATTAGATGAACTCACCCATAAAACATAGACAAATAGCAGAATGGATTAAAATGCAAAACTCTACCATAGGTTGTCTTCAAGAAACACACATAAGGCGGGTAGATACTCACAAGGTCAGAATTAAAGGTTGGAGTAAGACCTATTGGGCCTCAATTGACAGAAAGAAGGCAGGAGTAGCAATCATGATATCTGACAAAGCCAAAGCAAAAATAGACCTGATTAAAAGGGATAGGGAAGGTAAATACATCCTGATAAAAGGGAGTATAGACAAAGAGGAAATATCACTAATCAACATGTATGCAACAAATGGTATAGCACCCAAATTTCTAATGGAGAAACTAGGAGAATTGAAGGAGGAAATAGAGAATAAAGCTGTACTAGTGGGAGATCTGAACCAACCACTATCAAATTTAGACAAATCAAATAAAAAATGAATAAAAAAAGGTAAAAGAGGTGAATGAACTCTTAGAAACATTAGAGTTGACAGATATATGTAGAAAAATAAATAGGGACAAAAAGGAATGCACCTTTTTTTCAGCAGCACATGGCACATTCACAAAGATTGACCATACACTAGGTCATAAAAACATGGCATACAAATGCAGAAAAGCAGAAATAACTAATGCAAACTTTTCAGATCATAAGGCAATAAAAATAATGATCAGTAAGGGTACATGGAGCGCAAAATCAAAAATCAATTGGAAATTAAATAATATGATGCTCCAAAATCGGCTAGAGAACAAATCATAGAAACAATTAATAATTTCATTGAAGAAAATGACAATGGTGAGACACCCATTCCAACCTTATGGGATGCAGCCAAAGCAGTCCTCAGAGAAAAATTCATATCCCTGACTTCATATATTAACAAATTAGGGAGGGCAGAGATCAATGAATTGAACATGCAAATCAAAAAACTTGAAAGTGAACAAATCAAAACCCCCCAGAAGAAAATCAAATTAGAAATCCTAAATATTTAGGGAGAAATTAATAAAATTGAAAGTGATAGAAATATTGAACTAATAAATAAGACAAGAAGCTGGTACTTTGAGAAAACAAACAAAATAGACAAATTACTGGTCAATCTAATTAAAAAAAAAAGGAGAGAAGAAAAGCAAATTAACAGTATCATAGATGAAAAGGGGGGTCTAACCTCCAATGAAGAGGAAATTAAGGCAATCATTAAAAACTTCTTTGCCCAGGTATATGGCAATAAATATGCCAATCTAGGCAATATGGACAAATACTTACAAAAATATAAATTGCCTAGAATAACAGAAGAAGAAATAGAATTCTTAAATAATCCCATAACAGAAAAAGAAATCCAACAGTCCATCAAAGAACTCCCTAAGAAAAAACCCCCAGGGCCTGATGGATTCACAAGTGAATTCTATCAAACATTCAAAGAACAGCTAATCCCAATACATACTATTTGACATAATAAGCAAAGAGGGAGTTCTACCAAACTCTTTTTATGACACAAACATGGTACTGATTCTAAAACCAGGCAAGTCAAAAACAGAGAAAGAAAATTATAGACCAATCTCCCTAATGAACATAGATGCAAAAATCTTAAACAGGATACTAGCCAAAAGACTTCAGCAAGTGATCAGAAGGGTCATCCACCATGATCAAGTAGGATTTATACCCGGGATGCAGGGCTGGTTCAATATTAGGAAAACCATCCACATAATTGACCACATCAACAAGCAAATCAATAAGAACCACATGATTATCTCAATAGATGCAGAAAAAGCATTTGATAAAATACAACAACTTTAGCAAAGTTGCAGAATACAAAATAAACCCACATAATTCATCAGCATTTCTATATATTTCCAACACAGCTCAGCAGCAAGAACTAGAAAGAGAAATCCTATTCAAAATCACCTTAGACAAAATAAAATATTTAGGAATCTATCTCCCAAGACAAACACAGGAACTATATAAACACAACTACAAAACACTCTCCACACAACAAAAAATAGACTTGAGCAATTGGAAAAACATTAACTGCTTATGGGTAGGATGATCCAATATAATAAAAATGACCATTCTACCCAAACTTATCTATCTATTTAATGCCATACCCATTGAACTACCAAAAAAATTTTTTTTTACTGAATTAGAAAAAACCAGAACAAAGTTCATTTGGAAGAACAAAGGATCAAGGATATCCAGGGAAGAAATGAAAAAAAAATACAAATGAAGGTTGCCTTGCAGTCCCAGATCTCAAACTATATTATAAAGCAGTGGTCATCAAAACAACTTGGTACTGGCTAAGAGACAGAAAGGAGGATCAGTGGAATAGACTTGGGATAAGCGACCTCAGCAAGACAGTCTATGACAAACCCAAACGCTCCAGCTTTTGGGACAAAAATCCACTATTTGACAAAAACTGCTGGGAAAAATGGAAGACAGTGTGGGAGAGACTAGGTTTGGATCAACACCTCACACCCTACACCAAGATAAACTCAGAATGGGTGAATGACTTGAACATAAAGAAGGAAACTATAAGTAAATTAGGTGAACAGAGAATAGTATACATGTCAGACCTTTGGGAAGGGAAAGATTTTAAAACCAAGCAAGACATAGAAAGAGTCACAAAATGTAAAATAAAAAAAAAATTGATTACATCAAATTAAAAAGGGTCTGTACAAACAAAACCAATGTAACCAAAATTAGAAGGGAAACAACAAATTGGGAAACAAACTTCATAACAAAAACCTCTGACAAAGGTCTAATTACTCAAATTTATAAAGAGCTAAATCAATTGTACAAAAAATCAAGCCATTCTCCAATTGATAAATGGGCAAAGGACATGAATAGGCAGTTTTAAGCCAAAGAAATCAAAACTATTAATAAGCACATGAAAAAGTGTTCTAAATCTCTGATATTCAGAAAGATGCAAATCAAAACAACTCTTAGGTATTACCTCACACCTAGCAGATTGGCTAACATGACAGCAAAGGAAAGTAATGAATGTTGGAGGGGATGTGCCAAAGTTGGGACATTAATTCATTGCTGGTGGAGTTGTGAATTGATCCAAGTATTCTGGTGGGAAATTTGTAACTATGCCCAAAGGGCGCTAAAAGACTGTCTGCCCTTTGATCCAGCCATTGTACTGCTTGGTTTGTACCCCAAAGAGATAGTAAGGGAAAAGACATGTACAAGAATATTCATAGCTGCACTCTTTGTGGTGGCTAAAAATTGGAAAATGAGGGGATGCCCTTCAATTGGGGAATGGCTGAACAAATTGTGGTATATGTTGGTGATGGAATACTATTGTTCTCAAAGGAATAATAAAGCGGAAGAATTCCACGGAGACTGGAACAGCCTCCAGGAAGTTATGCAGAGTGAAAGGACCAGAGCCAGGAGAACATTGTACACAGAGACTGATACATTGTGGTACAATCGAAAGAAAAGGACTTCTCCATTAGTGGCAATGCAATGCCCCTGAACAATCTGCAGGGATCAAGGAGAAAAAAACACTATCCACAAGCAGAGGACAAACAGTGGGAGTAAAAACACAGAGGAAAGGCAACAGCTTGACTACAGGGGTGGAGGGGATATGATTGAGGAGAGCCTCTAAATGAACACCTTAATGCTAATACCAACAACATGGAAAAGAGATTGGATCAAGGACACATTATGCATCGCAACTGGAAGGAGTGGTGGGAGGGGAGGGAAGGAAAAGAAAACGATCTTTGTTTCTAATGAATAATGTTTGAAAATGACCAAATAAAATAATGTTTAAAAAAATTAAACTTTGTCTAAACCAAAATGTTAAACTTACTATTTTAATGAATTTGTCTTCATAGAAGTTGAGGAAGCATTACATATGGTAAAACAATATCATATTAGAGCCATAAAATACCATACAACAGAGCCATATGTATATGTATATATAAAACATATATACTATAAACTCAAAGTACTTAATGAAGAGGGTAAATCAAGGAAGATTATATCCAGAAAATGAAGCTTAAATCACCTTATTTATTTAATAATAATTAATTATTATTCCCAGTTTAATTAGATTCTGAATTTTATTGTCAGAGCCCTATGAAATTGAACCAAAGTGGGAAAAAAGTCTGCCTTTATTCTTAAAGCTTTGGTCATTCTTCTTGGGCCTTGGTCATGGGTTACCCTTTCCTATCTTTAGGTAAACATTAAATATATTAAAATAAGGCATCAGGGGTAGGCACAGATACAGAAAGTCCTGGATCCAATCTGACCTCAGACACTTCCTAGCTGGGTGACCCTGGGCAAGTTACTTTACCCCCATTGCCTCAGCCTTACCACTCTTCTGCCTTGGAACCAATTCACAGTACTGGTTCCAAGGCAGAAGGTGAGGGTTTTTTTTTAATTAAAAAATAAAATAAAATATGGCAGCAATAAAATAGTTGTTGCCTACTTCTATTGTTTTTACTTCACCACTCTTCATAATTTGTCAGACCTGAATAATACAAGTGAACAGAATAAAACAAATGGTAGCATTATGTAATTACAATGAACAACCTTAATACCAGAGCAATGATAAGGAAAATTCAGTAACCTTTCTCTGTTATAAGGAAGAACTACAGGTATGACAGGTTAAAAATGCTGTCAGATATTCAGCATGGCATTTTAAAACTACTTTTTCTTTATTAGAAGGGAACCCTCAGGGAATTGTAAAAGGATGGTATATCCATAAATAACTGTTATTAAAATAAAAGAAAGAATAAGGACTAAAACTTTTTAAAATCTATAATATGTTAGTAATAATATACATAGTCTAGGTGTGGCACTCCATTTATCTCCAGCAACTTTCTATATCTAGGCTGAGACTGCTTCATTCACTCCACCTATATTCAATTTCTAAGGTTCAAGGTTTTTCCTCAGAGGGGTGGATAAGCTAGTAAAACTGTTTTCTTGTGGTCCTAGAGGTACCTTTGGTATGTTTGGGGGGAGGGGTTAATAGTCTCATAATACTATTGCTACTGTATCTCCTGATTTCCTACCAGTGTGGGTTCCATTGTGGAAAAGAAACAAGAACAAATTCTGAACTTTCTGCCACTGTGTTTGAACAAACAACAGTGGGAATATCCATATAGAAGAAATTGAGAAGACTGACAGTTGGTGGGGGAAGGGACAACTGGGAGTGGCAGTTGGTCTTATGACTAGAGCACTTCCTTCCTGGATTTGGAAGTGGGGGGGAGCTTGTCCTTCCCAGTCTGGATAGAAGTGCTTCTAATTTCTTCAGCCAGAAGAGACAGCCTGAAGAGGCCCAACCAGCTCTGAAAGTCAGAACTTTTCTTGTTTCTTGCTGTCTACTGCGATGATTTTGAAATTAAGAAAATTAGCACAGATATAGTGTAGATAGGAATAATAAAAACCCTCCACCAGCCTGTGAGGCCTGGCCTCACCTCCAAAGCTGAGAAAGACTCCAACCTTATTTAGGGACATCCCTCTTCCCTTTTCCCTGATACTTCTCCAATCCAAACTGGTTATTAAAATTTATCTTATTTGAATATCACAGTCAGATAAGTGGACTAGCTGAACCTCAGTTCAGTCATCCAATTATAAACATTCCTTATCGGACCCTGCTGGGTGACCAAATTCTGGGGAAAGGCTTGTCCCTCAGGAAGGTCCATGTTTACCTGCTCTGGAGCAACTTTGACAGCAATCCAGCAAGAAGACATTCCCGCAGGCTATCATAAGTGGCTAATTTCTTGGACACCCCATTTTGTTCAAAATATAGCCTCTAGGCAGGGGGCATCTCTCTCCTTTGCCTCACTGGCAGCCATATTCCTTCTCACCCATGAACTCCTCCATTTCCTGCTACAAACTTTCTGTATTCCCTGGTTTTTTCAATCCCCCCATCTTTCCCTATAAATATTACACCATTTAGACACATACATCACTGAGGAACCTATTAACTTGTAAAGATGAATCATTCTCTAAATGAGAAAGCAAAAGCAAAAATAATGATATTCATAAAATAGGCAAAAGTAAGAATTTTATTTATATATAATACACCTATGCCTATATACACTACTATATTAATTACATCCAACATAAACCTAGGTCACAATTTCTCATCTATGTTCATAGAGACAAAGGATGAGGGAAAAAAAGGGGAAGAGAGGACATATGTTTACAAAAACCTAGCAGTAAGGCACAAGAGTAGGAAATTCATTTGGCAGGAATAACAAAATTCTGGACCATAGGCTTGGATGTCAATAGTCTTTTTTTAGGGAATAGTCTGTACCACATATCATTTGTTCTTCTTCTGAGCCTCTCTACTCTCTTGCTGGATGAAGCTTCTCTGCCAATTTTGGACCACTGAAACTGTATTAAAGTCTTAGAAAAGCCACAATATCACTTTCAATGAAGAAGTAGTTCCTTTATGTCTGAAATCTGCCAAGCTAACAAGGTCTGTTCTCTTGTCAAAACAGAAGTCAGGAAAGAGGAACTCAGGCAAACCATTACCACTCTCTCAAGATTCAGATATATTTAGGACAATGAAGTCTTTCTCCAACTGTTTCCTAAAAGAGCAGATAATTCTATTTTCTCTAATCAGCTCTCAGCAAAACAAAGCCTCTTCTCCAATCAGCACAGCTCAGATCAAAGCAAATACTAAGTCGGTATTTTTCTCTCTCAAGCCATAGAGGGCAGTAAAAGACAACCCAGGCTAGCTTTTAAGGGTTTGGTTTTGTTTTTTCCTGTCAAATCATAGCTTGTATTAAAAGATGAGACCTCTAGCTCTTTACATAAGAAGAAAATTCTGCTTTCCCAATCAGCTTCCAGTAGCTACAGAGCCCTATTTGTCCAATGAAACTCTCAAATGAATCCAGTTGGAACTGTTGCTCTTACCTTCTCTCAAGGATTCTCCTTTACTCTTCTTTTTCCATCAAGTAATGGATTCTCCTTTACTCTTCTTTTTCCATCAAGTAATGGGGGAGCAAGCAGTTTCCACAATCAACCGCTCTCTTTAGAGACTTGCTGGGTCTCTGCCTTCTTATACTCGAATGCCTCAAATCATGGCCTCTTGGGGATGAGTAGCCCATCTAACTCAGGCTTAGCCAATTTTCATTTCATAATAAAAGCATTTTACTCCTCCCAAATTAAGGTCTTTTTCCTACTTTGTTTGTAATTTTGATTTAATCAACAAGTCTGAAATTTTTGTGCTAGCATTGAGATGAGGGAGAAAAGCCCCATTTCTTATTCATGTTCCACTTGGCTTCAGTGGGCACAATAAGTTGAAATTGCATACATTCATTTCATTTTAATTTAAGGAAAGATATTACTTATAGCTATCCAAAACGTGAAATAGACTGCCTCAAGAGTTAGTGATTTTCCCATCATTCAGAAGTCTTCAAGCAACTCCTGAATGACAAGCTTGTCAGATATGGCACAGAGGGGATTCTTATTCTGATAGTCAAACAAGAAGACTGCTGAGATTTTATGATTCTGTGATGTTTGTGCCACTTTCCTACACATACCATTTCCCTCCTGGCAGCATACCCCATCCCCTCTATTTTGAAAAACTCATTCACACTGTTACAGAGGGGCCAGGCTAAAGCACCCTGAGAATATGTATAAAAAACACCATTAGTTAAATGGAAACTATGGGTTTCTAAGCCCTTGAAGACTTAAAACAATCTGAGGGTTACCATTAGATCATAAAGTCATAGAAAAATCAAGATAAAGAGCTGCTTTCAATGTATAAAAGCTCAGAAGGAAAGCAGTTTTAATTGAACCACATCATGCTAAGCATTAATGAAAAAACAATTGAACTTTAAAGTATAAATAAATTAAAGTTTATGTGTCCTATCTCTTTAAATACTAGTCCAAATTGTATTTTCCCCTTATATATGTGAGGTTATTTTTTTTCTTCATTACTTTTACTTTATTTAATGTATTAAAGATGCATATAGAAAAGAATTCAGGCCTCAAAGAAATTTGGGGAAAATGGAAAAATGGGACACTTTCAACTTCCCTTCAAAACATATAGTTGGGGACCATTGCCTATTCCACTCATGTTGTAAGGCCAGTCTGACTTATATTTGTCTTAACATGAGCAATATCACCCAAGAAATACTTTGGGAAACCTGTTCTAACATAATTCCCTCCTATGAGGGACTGACTGTGTCCTAATTGATGATTTAAATTCATAGTAATTAATTGCAGTCAGAATTCTTTTCATCTCTTGAAATATACAGAATCACAAAAGACTCAAACAGAATGCTATAAAAGCAATCTATATTGTGGGCTAAATAATCATATTCATTGGGTTTTATCTTGGCTTTACATGCCTTTCATCTGCCTTAAAAAACATTAAAACTCATTTAATATACTTCTAAAAACGAATAAGGCAATATAAAAGGAGCACATTAACGGCTATTCACACAACTTGCTATAATTCCAACCAGGTTTATTATTTAGTGTACTGTAAATCAAATTAAGTACAAATATTAGTACTGACAACGTGTGTATAATTAGTTTTTAATCTTTACTGGCTGAATGCTGTAGAGGTACAGAAAAAGACTTTTAAGCCTATCTGAATATATTAATAGCCTGTTTAGAGGTAAACTATTGTAATTCATATGCATTTTATTCATGCAGAACTCTTTGATGGCTCTCTCATGATACTTAATAATCCAAAACTAACATTGCTTGCAATGACTTAGAAAAAAATATTAGTAGCTACCAAGAGGCAAGATGGTTTTAGAGAAAAGTCATTTACTCAAGTTACTGGAATATAATTAATCATTTTTAAGGGTTAAATGGACCCAAAATCAATATTCCCCATTCTTGGGTTAGTAAAAGCTGCTGTCATACCATCTGTGGATTTACATAAACTCAATCTTTGTTAATCTATATCATGAATTTTTACTGGCAGAGTTATCTAAGGCACATTCTTGGTGCCTCTTTAAAGGCACCTAGGGAGTGTCTCCCTCAAGGGAAGGCAGTTGAGTAGGATAGCACCAGATTCCAGGGGAATCAGAAAGGACTTCTCACAGAAAGCAATGCACAAGTTGAGTCTTCAAATGTTGTGGGATGTAGATGTGTGCCCCTGGGGTTCGGGAAGGATACCTTTCATAAGAATTCAAGACTCTGAAACTTAGCTTAAAAGTAAAGAGATTTATTAATAATGTTGAATTTTCAGCCAGCAAGACAGCATGAGTGGAGCAACCTCGGAGATTGCTCCCAGAATGCCTCCATTCTGGGGTTTTTATATTCTTCTACAACAGTGAGGACATTACTCTAGAGCAAGGGGGGGGGGGGGGGGAAGGGGAGGGAGAGGTTAGCCTGAGGGATGGAGATGGTTCTGATGATTTGCAGGATGAATGAATGAAGTGTGTCTCTTTGTCCATCTCAATTCAATGGGGCAATCAAAGGAGGGTAATCTTCAAGGTCAGGTGTTTGGGGTTGGGAGTCATGAGGGGGTAAGAGAGCACAGGAATTTCCCTAATGATAGTTTGCCTGAATTTCTGGGGGTACAAGGCCCATGACAGAAGGAAACAAGGAATTCTCAGATTCTAGGGACTATACTCTTGTGTGACAATCCAAACAGAAAGTTAATTCCCCATGGCACAAAGGAAAGAAACTTGCATCTAGAATCAGAGGACATGGACTCAAATCCCAAGCCCTGCTTTTTATTAACTATATGACCTTAGGCAAGTAATTTCACCTATCAAGACCTATTTCCACAACTGTAAAATAAAGAAATTAAACTAGATTATATCTAATGTCTGTCCGAAAACTAAATCTATATTCTTTCAAGTTTCTACAGATATTCCTGTTTGTTAGAGGGAATTATGAAATTATACCAAACCCTAGCCTAGTATAGGGTCTCCTGAGAGACTTAAATATTACCTATAACCATTAGAGATTTATTAATCCATATAGAAACTATTTTTAGTAAAGGAATGTTTATTGTCAGATCACTTGCAATGGGATAGGTAACCCATTAATGAATTAAACATTTGGGCACCTGCTATTTGCATGAGAATCTGGATACAGAGATTAACATGGTGTCTGGTCTTACATTCTTGTGTAGGCACTAAAGATCAACAGCAAGTTGGAACCAGAATCCAAGAGAAGGAAGGATTGAATACAACACCTGAGAAATTGTATAGAGCTGTCAAGGATTCCAAGCTACTACCAAGGTTCTTGTTAGCATCAACATTGTCTGGGTAATGGGGGGAGCTGCTCGCAAACAATGGAACAGTCAAAAATGCATCCAAATTGCAATGAGACAGTGAACAACACAAATTCTAGCACTAGAATGCCTTGTACTAGTAGGAACTTAAGTGTTTGTTGAATGATGTTGAGGAGCAGGGGAGTATAGAGAGGCTCCTGTATATGCCAGTGACATGTTTCACAAAAGAAGAGACATTATTCCTCAAGTACACAGTTGGAAAGATGGTGGGTCAGTCATGAAGCAAGAGCAACAAATGAATACTATCTTGGTAACCACAAGATATTAAAATATCTAGTATGATGCCTAGATTCTCTATGGGTATATCATGGAAGTGCATGAATAAAAAAATACAAAGGATGAAAAGCAAAGAATAATTTCTCATCCGTACCTCAGTATTGAGACCACAGATCAGCTAAATGCTGGGCTTGGAATGAAATCTTGCTTCTTACACTTACAAATTATGTGAATCTTGGGCAAGCCCCTTAACTTTAGTCTCAATTTACAACTCTGTAAAATGGGGATAATAATAGCGCCTACTTCATAAGATTACTGTGGGGATTGAAATAGATAATATACATAAAGTGCTTTGCAAACATGAAACCATTACAAGTATTAGCTAACAATTTCCTAGCATTATTAAGCTCGAGTTATGACCAAACATTGTAAAATAAAATAGCAATAAAACCTTCCCCATAAACTTGAGATTCGTTCTACCAAAATACATGCAATATTGGGAAATGCAAATAAACTCATAAGTGGCATATACCGAGGAATAAAAGTAATACAGATGACTGGAGCACATATATAGGAGGTCACAAATATAGGAAACATGCATGGCTCGGGTACATCCATGGAATAGCAACATAGAGTTATAATGCTACGACACCACAGTTTCTCTGGCCTTCCTATGAGCTCTTAGCTGAGCCTAGGTCCTCAAGAAGGTCGTCCTCTAGTGAACTAGAAAAATAGGAGCCTTCGGGTCCAAAGAAAAAAATTATTCTACTCAAAACATATTTGATGGCCCTGAGATGAAAACAATAAGCAAGTACATAAAAGCAGCCCACAGAGTGGGTTTGGAGAGGAGTGAGAAAGCTCCCTGCTCATCCCCTAGGGCAGTCCTCATATGCCCTGGCCCATCTGGAGACAAAATTAACTGAAACTGTCCAGGATGGATTCTACAGCATTTTGGCTCACAGCATCCCTGGTTGATGGGTTAAAGCAGGGGTCCCCAAAATTTTTATACAGGGGGCAAGTTCACTGTCCCTCAGACCATTGGAGGGCCAGACTATTAAAAAAAAAAACTATGAACAAACCTGTATACTGCTGTCTGGGATAGCGGTGGCTGCAGCGCTGGCTGTGATGGGCCTGTCACACCTTGCACAGGTCCATCAACGCCACAACTATACGGGTCAACAGTATACACAGTGCAGAATCCCCTCCCCCAGATCGCTGCTCACCATGCTGATGGTGCAGTCACATGATCCTTTGTGGGGTGCCTCATTCTCCAGTTACTCTCAGAACAAGGCGCCACACAAAGGATTATGTCACCAGAAGTAGTACTGGATGTGAGCAACACTGCACTTTGCGACACCACCACATACAGTGCTCCTCTCACTGACCACCAGTGAAAGAGGTGCCCCTTTTGGAAGTGCAGTGGGGGCAGGATAAATGACCTCAGGGGGCCACATGTGGTCCATGGGCCATAGTTTGGGGACCCCTGGGTTAAAGTATTAGGGTATGTGTTGGGGGAGGGTTCAGAGGCATAATTAACCCAAGCTACCTTAGGTCTGCTAGTGCCCTAGTCTTCAATAGCTTTCCCCTAGATGCCCAGTTGTGTCTCTGCATCTTGCCACTGAGTACCGTATCTCTGGTACTCTCATCTTTCTCCAAAGCTTCCATTGGAGTCCTCAGTCAACATATTTCTTCTTCCCTCAAAAGAAGAATAGGCTATATCATCTGGTTGTTTTTTTTTTTATTTTTGTTATTGTTTTTGCCTATTCTGTAAAGTTTAAGCATTAGCTTTTACTCCTTTAAAGAGGCAGAATTCTAAAACACTGAATCATCAGTCTAGAAAAGAGTATCTCACAGGCTTCCTCTCCAGAAAGATGGATCTGTCGGGCTTCAGTCGTTTTCTCCTCGAGATTGAGATCTTTCAAAACCCAGAACAACCAGTCAGCTAAGTTTCATCTACAGGCATTTCGGCAAATGCCTGGTTTGAACTGGCCTGCAAGGACCAATTGTTAGCTTTTCAGAGTGAGCACCCCTGAAATTGGTTAAGGCTATTTTATTTTATTGATTGCCTGGGCTTTATAAAATGATTGAGAAAATGCAGAGTGGCCTGGTAAATGTTTAATGACAGGCTCTGAGTGGGTGAGTAGGTTTATCTAGTACACGTTTTTAGTATAATTTGCATTATTAAAATTTTCTGCATCATTTAATTAAATCCAGACAACAAAAGTGTATATTTAGTGAATAATGACACTGTACCTAAGCAGGAATACCTGCACTAACATTATCACCAAATGGTCACCCAGTCCCTATGTGAAAGCACTGCAGATGATTAAGGTAGATCCCACCATGCCAGATTGAATGCTACTACGCAAATGAAAGATATGAGACCTCAGCATCTAGAGTTTTGACTTCTTCACCTTCACCTTAACACCTTCACCTGATATACTATATGAGATGGTTGTTGTAAACTTTAATAATCTACACATATACACACACATATGTAGATATATGTATGTCTATATGTTGTAAAAATCATCATAATATTTCTACCTCCCAAAATAAGCCCTTGAATTTAATATAATTTAAGATGATTTTCAGTTTTTCTTTTTCTTTTGATTCAAAATTTGTTTCCTCATAAAACCCAGTCATTTAATCTTATTGTGCCAAAGGAGGCTAAGAAGAAAAAAAAAATCTCCCATATAATAATCCTTCAGTTAGCTGAAAACTATTATCATTTTATCCCCAAGTCTTCTCTTTTCCAGAATAAAGATCCTGATTGCTTCAGCTGATTCCCAAATGACATATTATTTAATCATCTTACCATCCTAGCAGCCCTCTACTTGGCAGGCTGAGGCATATCAATGTAATGCCTGAATTTAATCCAGAAGCACTCTAATCAGGGCTGAACTCATTCAGATAGAGGCTGAAATGGGCTGTGTCTTCTCTGAAGTCTAGTTCTAAGTCTAATCTTCCAAAGAGCACTTGGGACTTGTATTGTGTCTTGCCCTGACCAGTGTTATGCATGTGCCCAGGAAAAGTACATTTTTTCATGGAGAACATAAGCTCCTGAATCACAGGAATGTATCTGCTAATTCCCTTGAACTCTTCATCCACCTAGAATAGTATAGCCCTTCCCATGTGTGCTCAACTTATACTTTTTGATTAAAGGTTTACTCTCATGCCTGGGTATCATGAATCATGGCCCAGGAGATGGTGGAGGAGATAGAAGAGTAGAAGTCTAACAAGGATTGTATCCAAACATGAAAACTCTGTACCACATGCTATTTTGCCTCCTCAGCCACACCAAAGGAATTTAATGAAGTGGCATTCTTCCCCCTGGAATATAATAATTTAACAATTCAATTCAGGTTCCCTCTCTCTCTCTCTCTCTCTCTCTCTCTCTTACCTCCAGTTGAAAATCAAATTTGAATGCTATGTATTCTCATGGATCTTCAAGATTTATTCATGAGTCACAGCTGAATGCACTGTGTTGTATTTATGTGAACAAACACATATAAAAAAAAAAGAATCAGTTCCATTATCTAGATAGATGTGTGTTTGTCAGAATCAGAAAGGAGATCCATCCTAGAAGTTATAAGTATTCAGCTACTCTTTTAAAAACATCAGTCAGGCATTGTAAGACATATAACTTACAGCATAAGCAATGACCTTTAAGCATGTCTGCTTTCCTATTATCTACATACTGTGAAATAGAAACAAGTTGATATTGGAAATCTTGGTAATATCTGCATAGACACTATTTATTTCAAACTTATTCTGCTCAATGCACCAGCTATAATTGTATTAACAATAGAAACACATTGAGATGTTATTCAGAGAATTCTATCAGGTTTTCACTCCTAAATTCTTTTAAAAAGATAAATAGATGCGGTAGATGGAAGATAGGGGGAAGACAAATTATATATATATATACACACACACACACACACACACACACATACACACACACACACACACACACACACACACATATATATATATATATATATATATATATATATATATATATATACAGAGAGAGAGAGAGAGAGAGAGAGAGAGAGAGAGAGAGAGAGAGAGAGAGAGAGAGAGATTGAGAGAGAAGGGAGGATCAGGGATCAGGTAAATGACCTCAGAAAGAGTATATGATAAACCCAAAGATCTCAACTTTTGAGACAAGAACCTACTATTTGACAAAAATTCCTAGGAAAATTGGAAACCGTATGGGAGAAATTAGGTTTAGCTTGACACCTCACACCCTATATATACCAAAGTAAATTCAGAGTGGATAAATGACAAATATAAAGAAGTAAATTAGGTGAATATAGAATAGTATACTTGTCAGATCTATGGAAAAGGAAAGATCTTAAGACCAAGCAAGAGACAGAGAATATTACAAAATATAAAATGAATAATTTTGATTACATTAAATTAAAGTTGTACAAATAAAACCAAATGCAACCAAAATTAGAAGGGAAACAACAAATTGGGGAAAAAAACTCTTTATAACAAAAACCTCTGACAAGGGTCTAATTATTCAAATGTATAAAGAGCTAAATCAATTATAAAAAAAAATCAAGTCATTCCCCAATTGATGAATGGGCAAGGGACATGAATAGGCAGTTTTCAGATAAAGAAATCAAAACTATCAATAAGCACATGAAAAAGTGTTCTAAATCTAAATCTCTTATAAGTAGAGAAATGCAAATCAAAACAACTCTGAGGTACTACCTCACACCCAGTAGATGGGCTAACATGACAGGAAGGGAAAGTAATGAATTTTGGAGGGGATGTGGCAAAACTGGGACATTAATACATTGCTGATGGAGTTGATGAATTGATCCAGCCATTCTGGGGGGCAATTTGGAACTATGCCCAAAGGGTGATAAAAGTCTGTCTGCCCTTTGATCCAGCCATAGCACTGCTGGGTTTATACCTCAAAGAGATAATAAGGAACAAAACTTGTACAAAAATATTCGTAGCTGAGTAGAGTCAAAATGGAAACTTAAAGGCAGCAAAAATGCAGTCCTCTAAAAACCCTTCCTCACTATTCAAAACTACAGTGCTTCCAGGAGACTGAAAATCAAATCTAACAACAGGACAGAGCTAGGGAACCCTCCTACTATACCCAACTTAAAAGGTAAGTTCCTCCAAAAAAACCTGAATTCTAGAACACATAGGTTTAAGGGGAAAGAAGAAAGAGGTCCCAGGATCCCTCCCCCACCTATAGCACCGAGACTCCAGCGTTGATTGGAATCTCTGGGCATTCAGGGGTGCTAGTCTGGGGGGAGAACCTTGCCAAAAAAGCTGTGCCAGGCTCAGGGCTTAGAACACAGGCAGCATAGAGGCAGCTGGAGGAGAAGCACAGAGTAGTGTGTCCTGTGGATGCAGAAACACTCCAACTTCCCCCCACCCCTTCTGGAGGTTTTGGCCTCAGGGCACAGCCAGCTTTGCAGATCAACTCCACCCTGGCTGAATTTCATCAATAAGGGCAGATAAGAAGCCCTCAGAGGGCAGAGAAGCTCAAATTCCAACACCCCTCACCCACAGACTGATCTGAGAGTCTCTCTGATGGAGCTCCAAGGGGCAAAGGCTGCAACAATTTACAAGCAAAAACCTTAATCACAGAGCAGTTCCTTCTAAGCTTCTGCTGTCAGACAGGGAAGATCAGACTACCTGATCAAACAGCAGAACAGAGAAGAAGACCCTTCATGACAGAACAGCCCAAACTCATAGATCCGGCACAAAATGAGAGGAGCAAGACTACAGGTAACTACAGGGGGGAATGAAGGGGGAAATATGAGTATTAAATTTTATGGTTGAACTGAATCTTTAATTGGTTGTTAGGGATTTAATTTCTAAATCCCAAAATGAATTACTAATGTAAAATTAAATTTATGGTAGTTTATTTTACAATAGAGCAGTGGTTCTCAACCTTTCTAATGCCATGACCCCGCAATACAGTTCCTTATGTTGCAGTGACCCCAAACCAAAAAATTATTTTGGTGGCTACTTCAAAACTGTAATTTTCCTACAGTTATGATTCAGAATGTAAATATCTGATATGCATTATGTATTCTCATTGCTACAAATTGAGAGGTTCAGAACCGCTGCAATAGAGGGAAGATATTAAGGAAGAGAGAGAGAGACAGACAGAGAGAGACAGACAGAGAGACAGACAGAGAGAGAGAGAGAGAGCCCAACCTCCGGATTCCTCTGACCCAGGTAGCAATTCTAAGGTCCCAGTCAGGGGAAAGGAGTCTCAAAACAATGGGCCTTTCCTGGAGGCTCACACCTCCAGAAACAGCAAGGAAGTCAGCCTTTACAGTCATTGCCTTGACTGTCTAAAAGGAACTCAGTCTGAGGTCTCTCACACGAGGTCCTCCAGGGTCAAGTTCCACAGGCAAGAGACCCTCTTCAATCCAAGTCAGAGTGTCTGTCTCAAGTATGTCTCTGGTTCCACTTTAAAAGACCTTTTTCTCTTGTGTCACTTCCCCTAAATTTTATGTCTACAAATCACAGCCAACGCTCCACTCCAAGACTTCCCACTCATTCACACGTGGGTCACAGAACTCCCCCTCAAAGTATGAAATGGGTGTTCGCACCTTTTTCTGGTTAGAATCCAAAATGGGTTGATCAACTTTAAGTACTATGTTTACACTTTAGGAATTAAAATCTAAAAATAGACAAGGGATTACAATTTAATCTTCACAATCAAGGAAGAGCTAAGTACATTCATTGTTACAGTCAGGAAAGAGCCAAATCCAATCTTCACAATCCCCCTGATGATCATTGGGAGAATAGTCTCCCCATTGATCATTTAACATAATCATCTTGTAACCCTAAAAACTTCTAACTACAGATGTGTACAATATTTTGCTTTCTAAAAGGAAATTACAATAATTAGAGATAAGAGGGAAATAGAAAATAGAGAAAGCAAAACCAATATTTGCTAGGCATATTGACAAAAAGCCAAATTAAGGGGCAGTCCCCTTTGGCATAAAAGTGTACATTTACAATAAATTTTCAATCCCCTTCTGTTCAACTGATTGCACCCAAAAGTTCATTCTGGATCTTTTTGATGCAGTGTAGGTTTCTGCAAGCATATTTCTTCAAAGAATTCATTCTCTGGATTCAAGTAGTTAGCAAACTTTTTTTCCTGAAATTCTTCTCAAACAAAATTTTAAATCTTGGATTTTTTTCTAAAAACACAATATAACCCCCCCCCCTTGAAAAGGGTGTTCATCAACAACCAGATCAGCTCAAAGTGGTTGAGTTATGGGTGTATATGTAAATTGTCAAAAGAAAAACCAAAAGCATAAAAGAAAAATAAAGAAAGAAAAAATTAAGCTTTTGACAGAAATAAAAAAGTCAAAATCAGATTCAAAATATCAAAAACTATGTATATAAACTTTCTGAATTAAAAAAAAGAATAAATTCATAATAGGCCCCTTTTATTAGGGTCCAATTAAAGTAATTTTTATCTCATCCCACAAGTCTCTAGGACAGAATACAGTAATATTTTACTTACCCATTTGTAGCCAAGACTACAGGAAGTTGCCATACTATAAGAGAGAAAAAGGACTAGAATTTTGTGTGTGGTAGGGAAGTGCCATTCCTTAGTCTGATATTTCATTTTTCAGGGATAGGGGAGCCAGACTAGCCAATTGTTAGGTACTTTCATAGAAAGTATTTTACAAGGAGTGTAATTCAAGGAGTCCTATATCTTAACATATGTCAAGTGCCACAACCTTGAGTCTCACACTAGGTTCAAGTCCTTTCATATTGGCATAGAAGTTCATCCATCCCACATGGATTGGTTTTATTTTGACGTGTTCTCTTTTGGCACTTTTCAGGTTAAATCTGTGCTTCTATGGCACTATGTAGATAAAGTCTGTTCTCCTTTTTTTAAATTCCATTTCTTAGGATTAGACACAATCATAAATCAAAGTCCCATAACATTTATGAATAAATGGCAGGTTTCTATAGTCTAAAGCTTTTGGGTATGCATTTAAATCCTAAGCAAATTGATATCTAGCTTATTGCAAAAATAAAAAATAGTTAAAGGAAAATCTTTTCAATACAATTACATGTGCTTCAAATGCAAAAAAAAATGAGAGAAAGAAAAAGGAAAAAAATAAAATATAATATAATACTGTATGGCACAAATAAAGTGTAATAAAATAGTATAGATCCATCGATAGGGAAGTCTTATCATAATCAATAGTTGAGTACTATCAATATAGTCAATTATTAATTATCAACAGAGGATACTTTTTTTCATAGCTACAATGAATCCATGAGTCCCTCTCCCCAATTTTAATATCTCTTGGTATAGTTAATCAGACTTGGAATGGTTCATCATAAGCAGATTCAGTCGAACCAGTAAGTTTGAAATTCTTTATGTTCACACTATCACTGGGGTTTAAAACATGAAGTAAGAAGTCTGGGGCCTGCTTGAACAGTAGCAGCAGAGTCATGGAGTTCTTGCAAGTTTGTTTGTAATTGTCTGATTGATATATGTAGCAATGGTTGTATCTCCTCCTAACAATGAGGTATAGGCAGAGGTAAATGGTTCTGCCTGAATAGGTGGATGTCCAAATAGCATCACATATGGTGAGATGTGTTAATCACCTCTGGGTCTGCTTCTGAGAAAAATAGGGCCAGAGGTAGAATTTCAGGCCATTTTAAATGAGTTTCCATACAGAATTTTCCAATCATAGTTTCAAGTTCTTTATTCATTTGTTCAAATTGGCCGGAGATGTGGGGATGGTATGGTGTATGAAATTTAGGAGTTATGCCCAAACATGAATAAATTTGTGATAAGACTGAATGGGTAAAATAAGTTCCTCTATCTGAGTCAATAGGTGCTGGTAGGCCAAAACAGGGAATAATTTCTTTAAAAGAACTTTGGCAATAAAAGCAGATGTGGCCCAAGCAGTGGCAATGCTTTAGTCTATCTGGTAAGCTGATCGACTATTTCCAGACAAAATTTATACTGTCCAGCTTTTGGCATAGAGATAAAATCAATTTGTAAATATTCAAATGGTATGTAAGCAAGAGGATGTCCACCAAAAGCTTTTCCACAAAAGGCATATTGCTTAAAGACCTGGCAGGTAGGGCAGGCTGTACATACTTCAGAGGCTCTAGTAGTTATACCAGGGGCTATCCATACTCTTTTTTTTTTTAAACATTATTTTATTTGGTCGTTT
Source organism: Monodelphis domestica (assembly GCF_027887165.1). Taxonomy (NCBI): domain Eukaryota; kingdom Metazoa; phylum Chordata; class Mammalia; order Didelphimorphia; family Didelphidae; genus Monodelphis; species Monodelphis domestica. The sequence goes on from NC_077227.1 coordinate 448,841,140, forward strand.
TCATACATTATTCACTGGAAACAAAGATCATTTTCTTTTCCTCCCCTCGCCCCGCCCCCCCCCCCCCCCCCCCCCCGCCTTTCCCTCTCCCATAGCTGACGCATGATTCCACTGGTTATCACATGTGTTCTTGACTCGAACCCATTTCCCTGTTGTTGGAATTTGCATTATAGTGTTCATTTAGAGTCTCTCCTCAGTCTTATCTCCTCCAACCCTGTAGTCAAGCAGTTGCTTTTCATCTGTGCTTTTACTCCCACAGTTTATCCTCTGCTTGTGGGTAGTATTTTTTTTAAGATCCCTGCAGATTGTTCAGGGAAATTGCATTGATACTAATGGAGAAGTCCATCACCTTCGATTGTACCACAATGTATCAGTCTCTGTGTATAATGTTTTCCTGGTTCTGCTCCTTTCGCTCTGCATCACTTCCTGGAGGTTGTTCCAGTCTCCATGGAATTCCTCCACTTTATTATTCCTTTGAGCACAATAGTATTCCATCACCAACATATACCACAATTTGTTCAGCCATTCCCCAATTGAAGGGCATCCCCTCGTTTTCCAATTTTTGGCCACCACAAAGAGTGCAGCTATGAATATTTTTGTACAAGTCTTTTTGTCCATTATCTCTTTGGGGTACAAGCCCAGCAGTGCTATGGCTGAATCAAAGGGCAGACATTCTTTTATCGCCCTTTGGGCATAGTTCCAAATTGCCCTCCAGAATGGGTGGATCAATTCACAACTCCACCAGCAATGAATTAATGTCCCCACTTTGCCACATCCCCTCCAGCATTCATTACTTTCCCTAGCTGTCATGTTAGCCAATCTGCTAGGTGTGAGGTGATACCTCAGAGTTGTTTTGATTTGCATCTCTCTGATTATAAGAGATGTAGAACACTTTTTCATGTGCTTATTAATAGTTTTGATTTCTTTGGCTGAGAACTGCCTGTTCATGTCCCTTGCCCATTTGTCAATTGGAGAATGGCTTGATTTTTTGTACAATTGATTTAGTTCTTTATAAATTTGAGTAATTAAACCTTTGTCAGAGGTTTTTATGAAGATTGTTTCCCAATTTGTTGCTACCCTTCTGATTTTGGTTACATTGGTTTTGTTTGTACAAAAACTTTTTAATTTGATGTAATCCAGATTATTTATTTTGCATTTTGTAACTCTTTCTAATTCTTGCTTGGTTTTGAAGTATTTCCCTTCCCAAAGGTCTGACATGTATACTATTCTGTGTTCGCCTAATTTTTTTATAGTTTCCTTCTTTATGTTCAAGTCATTCACCCATTTTGAATTTATCTTGGTGTAGGGTGTGAGGTGTTGATCTAAGCCTAATCTTTCCCACACTGTCCTCCAATTTTCCCAGCAGTTTTTATGAAATAGTGGATTTTTGTTCCAAAAGCTGGGATCTTTGGTTTTGTCATATACTGTCTTGCTGAGGTTGCTTGCCCCCAGTCTATGTCACTGATCCTCCTTTCTGTCTCTTAGCCAGTACCAAATTGTTTTGGTGACTGATGCTTTGTAATATAGTCTGAGATCTGGGCCTGCAAGACCCCCTTCCTTTGTATTTTTTTTTCATTATTTCCCTGGATATCCTTGATCTTTTGTTCTTCCAAATGAACTTTGTTATGTTTTTTTCTAAATCAGTAAAAAAATTTTTTGGAAGTTCCATGGGTATGGCACTAAATAGATAGATGAGTTTGGGTAGGATAGTCATTTTTATTATATTGGCTCGTCCTACCCATGAGCAGTTAATGTTCTTCCAATTGTTCAAGTCTAGTTTTAGTTGTGTGGAAAGTGTTTTGTAGTTGTGTTCATATAGATCCTGTGTTTGTCTCGGGAGATAGATTCCTAAGTATTTTATTTTGTCTAGGGTAATTTTGAATGGGATTTCTCTTTCTAGTTCTTGCTGCTGAGCTGTGTTGGAATTATATAGAAATGCTGATGACTTATGTGGGTTTATTTTGTATCCTGCAACTTTGCTAAAGTTGTTGATTATTTCGATTAGCTTTTTGGTTGAATCTCTAGGATTCTTTAAGTAGACCATCATGTCATCTGCAAAGAGCGATAATTTGGTCTCCTCCTTGCCTATTTTAATGCCTTCAATTTCTTTTTCTTCTCTAATTGCTACTGCTAGTGTTTCTAATACAATGTCAAATAATAGAGGTGATAATGGGCATCCTTGTTTCACTCCTGATCTTAATGGGAATGGATTTAGTTTATCCCCATTGCAGATGATATTAGCTGATGGTTTTAGATATATACTGTTTATTATTTTTAGGAATGACCCTTCTATTCCTATGCTTTCTAGTGTTTTTAGTAGGAATGGGTGTTGTATTTTATCAAAGGCTTTTTCTGCATCTATTGAGATAATCATGTGGTTCTTGTTGGTTTGCTTGTTGATGTGGTCAATTATGTGGATAGTTTTCCTAATGTTGAACCAGCCCTGCATCCCTGGTATAAATCCTACTTGATCATGGTGGATGACCCTTCTAATCACTTGCTGGAGTCTTTTTGCTAGTATCCTATTTAAGATTTTTGCATCTATATTCATTAGGGAGATTGGTCTATAATTTTCTTTCTCTGTTTTTGGCCTGCCTGGTTTTGGAATCAGTACCATGCTTGTGTCATAAAAGGAGGTTGGTAGAACTCCCTCTTTGCTTATTATGTCAAATAGTTTGTATAGTATTGGGATTAACTGTTCTCTGAATGTTTGATAGAATTCACTGGTGAATCCATCAGGCCCTAGGTTTTTTTTCTTAGGAAGTTCTTTGATGGCCTGTTGGATTTCTTTTTCTATCCATACTCTTTTAACAGAGTCCATGATGCCCTGGGTGCCAAAATGACCATTTTTATAAATAGATTGGCAAAATTATTGATAAAATTTTCTAGAAAGCAAGGGTTTTCCTTCAGATGACACCCATACTCCATTAATTTGTTTTGCTTTAAAATTTTGCTACCATTTTCCCACTTCCTTGTCATTATAGGAAAGGAATAGATCCAAATCATCAGTAATTGTTAGTGGCAAAATTAATTCAGGTCCTTCCAAGACTGCTAGTTTTGCTGCGATATCTGCCTCTTTATTTCCCCTGGAGACAGCTATAACTTCAGGCAGCTTAAGAGCAGAAAGAACTTCATTAATAATTTCTGCATTAGCTATAGATTTTCGAGCAGAGTTTAAAAATCCTCTTTGGAGTCATAGCATGCTAAAAGCATGACATATGCCAAAGGCGTAGTGGGAGTCTGTGTAAATTGTGACTCTTTTATCCTTTGTAATGATACAGGCATGTTTCATGTGAGTTCTGCACCTTGTGTGCTTAAATTTGAGTGTAAGGAAACTGACCAGTATCAAATTCATTAACTTCTGAAGCTCCTGTATAGTGTATGCCATTGCTCATAAATGAAGAACCATCTATAAATAATACTAATTCTGAATTATCCAATGAGTTGTCCAGAAAATCATTACAAAGTTTATCAACAATGGACACTAAAGATGTACAATCATGTAAAGGTTCTCCAGAAGTTGGAAAATCAGGAAGCAAGGTTGCAGAAGTGTTCCACAGCATTTTAGTGTGATGTGTTCATTGTTTAATAGTGTTATTTCATACCTAGTAATCCTTTGGTCAGTAAATGCCCATGTCTTTTGTCTTAATAAAAATGCCTCAACCTCATGTGGGCACATTATGGACAGAAGGCATCCCAATATCAGATTGGCTAATTTGGTTACTATTAAAGCTGCAGCAGCTACTCCTCTAAGGAATGGTGGTGCTCTGGCAGCTACTGGATCTAGCTTCATTGAACAATAGGCTAGTGCGCATTGAGCAGGTCCCATAAGTTGAGTTAGAACACCTGAAGTTACCCCTTTTGGTTCATGTATATATATAGGGTAAATGGTTTATCATAATTTGAGATGCATAGAGCAGGAGCAGACAGGATAGCCTGTTTTAAATTTGAAAGAGCTATTAGGTCTTTCTGTTTCTAATTTAAGTGGTTCAGGGACCAGGTTTTTTGTAAGCGATACAAGGGGCTTAGTGATTTCCCCATAACAAGAGGTCCACCACCAACAAAATCCTGTTGCTCCAAGAATCTCTCTCAATTGCTTTTTAGTGGTAGGAGCACTTAATTTTTAGATCTTTTCAATGAGCTTGGGAGAAATTGCATGGGCACCAACAGTTAGAATAAATCCCAAGTATTCTACTTTTGGAAGACACCACTAAAACTTTCCTTCAAGATCTTGTGCCCTCTTTTATGTAGTTCTGTTTTTAAATTTTTGGGGTTTTTTTGTTTTTTGTTGTTAAATTTGCTGTTTTTAAATTTTATATTGACAGTGTCATGACTTAAAATTTGTCCAAAAAGTCTTGGACTTTCCATGTAATCTTGAGGTAGATGAGTCCATGTCCATTGAGAGCCCTTCCAGGTGAAGGCATAAATATGCCTGGAATTTTTATGTACAGGTATGGAAACACAGTACTTAAAGTTGATCTACCCATTTTGGATTTTAACCACAAAAAAGGTGTAAATACCCATTTCATACATTGAGTGGGAGGGCTATGACTCATGTGTGAAAGAGTGGGTAGTCCTGCAGTAGAGTGTTGGCTGTGATTGGTGGATGTAAAATTTAGAGGAAGTGACACAAGAGAAAAAGGTCTTTAAAAGAGGAAACAGAGACACTCGAGACAGACACTTGGACTTAGAGTGAAGAGGGACACTTGATTGTGGAACTTGACCCTGTGAGAGACCTCACACTACTCTCCTTTGAGATAGATACCATGGTGAGTGTAAAAGCTGACTTCCTTGCTGGTTCTGGAGGTGTGAGCCTCCAGGAAAGACCCATTGTATTGAGACTCCCTTCCCTTGGCTGGGGCCTTAGAATTGCAATCTGGTTCAGAGGAATCCAGAGCTCTCTACCCCCACCCCCTTTTCTCTCTTCCTTTACATCTTCCCTCTATTGTAAAATGAACTACCATAAATTCCATTTTACTTTAGTAATTTATTTGGGGATTTAGAATTAAATCCCTGGTGTCCAAATAAAGATTCAGTCCAACCATAAAATTTAACAAACTGGCAACCACGAAAGGACTGAATACTCTTTCACATGTGGGTCACAGACCTCTCACTCAATGTATGCAATGGATGTTCACACCTTTTTGTGGTTAAAATCCAAAATGGGTAGATCAGCTTTAAGTACTGTGTTTACACTTTGGGGATTAAAATCTAAAACTAGACAGCAGATAATAATTTAATCTTCACAATCAAGGAAGAGCTAAGTACCATCATTGTTATAATCAAGAGAGAGCCAAATCCAATCTTCACATGAGTAAACAACAGAAAAAGAAAAAAATAAATTATAACCAACTAGGCAATAAACAAAGAACAAATGAAACAGAGGATGATCAAGGGACACCAATCAAAAACACAGAAAATCCAGCGAATGGGAAGAAGTCAAAATATAATTCAAAAAACAATTCAGATTGGTTGAAGACAACTGGGAAAATAACTTAAAAACAAAATAAACCATCTGGAAACAGAAAATAGTGTCTTGAAAGTCAAAATTAATCAGCTTGAAAATTAGGCAAAGGAGATGAAAGATGAGGCAAAGAAAATGAAAGATGACCTCCAAAGAAAATTATATCAGAAGGAGAAAGATGACCAAAAAGCCAGGGATGAAAATCAGTCTTTAAAAACTAGAATACAATAATTAGAAGCAAACAATTTCACAAAGTAGCAGGAAACTATAAAACAAAATTAAAAAATACATGAAACACTTTATTCATATGAAAATTTAGAAGACAGATGCAGGAGAGATAACTTAAGAATCATTAGTCTACTGGAATATAATGACAAAAGAAAAAACCTAGACATCATTCTACAGGAAATTATCCAAGAAAAAGGCCCCAACATTCTTGAACAAGAGGGAAAATTGGAGATTGAAAGAATTCACAGATCACTTCCTATACTTAATCCCCAACTGACAACACCCAGGAATGTTATAGCCAAATTCAAGAACTACCAGACCAAGGAAAAATGTTACAAGCTGTTAAGAAGAAGTCAGTCAGATAACATGGAACTACAGTTAGGATAATATAGGATCTGGCTGCATCTACACTGAAGGACTGAAAAGCATGGAATATGATATTCTGGAAAGCAAAGAAACTAGGTCTACAACCAAGAATCAACAACCCAGCAAAACTGACTATATTCTTACAGGGGAAAGTATGGTCATTTAATAAAATAGAAGACTTCCAAGCATTCATAAAGAAAAGACCAGACCTGAATAGAAAATATGATGCCCAAACACAGAACTCAAGAGAATCACCAAAAAGTAATTAAGAAAAGGGAAGAAACAAACAAAGAAACAAAAAATCTTTTTCAAGGAATTCAATAAGTTAAAATGAATTGTACCCCTCCAAGAAAAGAGGATATTGGTAACTCTTAAAATTTGTTATTATTACCTGGGTAGCTAGAAGAATTATACTTAGAAAGAACGCTGACAAACAGTATAGGATGAAATGGCAAGACATATATATGTATACAGATGTATGTATGTGTGCATATATCTATATACATATATAAAACTAGAGGTTGAAAAAGAGGTTAATACTAAGAGAAATGGGAAAAGAAACAAAATGGGGAAATTTTTTATGTCATAAAGAAGCACATGGTGGGAGTGGGGGAGAACACCAATACACTGGAAGGCTAAAGAGGTTGGAGATAGGAAATACTTAATTCTTATATACATGAAAATTAACTCAAAGAGGGAAGAACAATCAAATCCATTGGGGCAGAGAATTGATTTGTGCTCTATAGAGAAGTAGAAGGGTAACAAATGGAGTGGTGCAGAGGGAAGCAATACAAGGGAGGTTGAGGGGATAATTTAAAAAGACTGTAAAGAAAATAAGGGGAATAAGAAGAGAGGTAAGGTAGAAAGGGAAGAAAAATAAGGGTGGGATTTAGGGGACTGATTAAAAACAAAACAGTGGTGTAGAAGGAAATAGTGAAACAAGAAAGGGCAGAGCTAGGAGTGGAAATCAAAATATTGGGAAATACAAAACTCTGAATCCAAATGGAATGAACTCACACATAAAACCTAAGCAATTAGCAGAGTGGATTAGACACCCAAATCCTACCATATGTTTTATACAAGAAACACACATGAGGAAAGTAGATACACATAGGGTAAAAGTAAGAGGATGGAGCAGAATCTACTGGGCATCAACTGAGAAAAAGAAGGCAGGAGTCACAATCATGATATCTGACAAAGCCAAAGTAAAAATAGATCTAGTCAAAAGAGATGGGGAAGGTAATTACATCCTGATAGAAGGCAATATAGACAATGAGGAAATATCAGTACTCAACATGTATGCACCAAATGACATCGCATCCAGATTTCTAAAGGAGAAACTAGTGGAGTTCAAGGATGAAATAGATAGAAAAACTATACTAGTGGGAGACCTGAACCTTCATCTATCAGAACTAGATGAATCAAACCAAAAAATAAATAAGAAAGAGGTAAGAGATGTGAATGAAATCTTAGAAAATTTAGAGTTAGTAGATATGTGAAGAAAAATAAATAGGGACATAAAGGAATGCACCTTCTTTTCAGCAGCACATGGTACACAAAAATTTACCATGTACTAGGGCATAAAAACATTGCAAACATTTGTAAAAGAGCAGAAATAATAAATGCAACCTTCTCAGATCACAATGAAATGAAAATAATAATTAGTAAGTGCACATGGAGAGGCAAAGCAAAAATTAATTGGAAATTAAATAATATGATTCTCCAGAATTGGTTAAAGAACAAATCATAGAAACAATTAATAATTTCATTGAAGAAATGACAATGATGAGACATCTTTTCAAAATCTATGGGATGCAGCCAAAACAGTCCTCAGGGGGAAATTTATAACCTTGAATTCATACTTTTAACAAATTAGGGAGGGCAGAGGTCAATGAAATGGGCATGCAAATTAAAAAAAAAACCTAGAAAGTGAACAAATTTAAAATCCTCAGATGAAAACTAAATTAGATATCCTAAAATTTAAAGAAGAAATTAATACAATTGAAAATCAAAGAACTATTGATTTAATAAATAAGACTAGAATCTGGTACTTTGAAAAAAATAAAATAGAGAAAGTACTGGTCAATCTAATTTAAAAAAGGAAAGAAGAAAACCAAATTAATAGTATCAAAGATGAAAAGGGAGACATAACCTCTAATGAAGAGGAAATTAAGTCAATCATTAAAAACTGTTATGCCCAAATATATGGCAACAAATTTGGCAATGTAGGTGATATGGATGAATTTTACAAAAATATAAATTGCCTACATTAACAGAAGAAATATAATACCTAAATAACCCCATATCAGAAAAAGAAATTGAACAAGCCATCGAAGAACTCCCTAAGAAAAAATCTCCAGGACCAGGTGGATTAACAAATGAATTCTATCAAACATTCAAAGAACAACTAATCCCAATATTATACAAACTATTTGACAGAATAAACAAAGGAGTTCTACCAAATTCCTTTTATGACACAAATATGGTACTGTTTCTAAAGTCAGACAGGTCAAAAACAGAGAAAGAAAACTACAGACCGATCTCCTTAGTGAACATAGATGCAAAAATCTTAAATAGAATACTAGCAAAAAGACTCCAGCAAGTGATCATGAGGGTTATTCATTATGACCAGTTGGGATTTATACCAGGAATGCAAGGATGGTTCAATATTAGGAAAACCATCTACATAATTGACCATATTAACAAGCAAACCAACAAAAATCACATGATTATCTCAATAGATGCAGAAAAAGTCTTTGACAAAATACAACACTCATTCCTATTAAAAACACTAGAAAGCATAGGAATAGAAGGGTCTTTCCTAAAAATAATAAACTGATATATCTAAAACTATCAGCAAACATCATCTGCAATGGGAACAAGTTAGAAGCCTTTTCAATAAGATCAGGAGTGAAATAACGATGCCCATTATCACCTCTATTATTTAACATTGTACTAGAAATACTAGCAATTGCAATTAGAGAAGAAAAAGAAATTGAAGGTATTAAAATAGGCAATGAAGAGACCAAGCTATCACTCTTTGAAGCTGATACGATGGTCTACTTAAAGAATCCTAGAGAATCCACCAAAAAGCTAGTGTAAATAATCAATAACTAGCAAAGTTGCAGGATACAAAATAAAAGCACATATATCATCAGCATTTCTATATATTTCCAACACATCTCAACAGTAAGAACTAGAAAGAGAAATTCCATTTAAAATCACCTTAAATGACATAAAATACTTAGGAATCTATCTGCCAAGACAAACACAGGGACTATTTGAACACAACTACAAAACACTCTCCACCCAATTAAAATTAGATCTAAACAACTGGGAAAACATAGAGTGCTCATGGGTAGGACGAGCTAACATAAGAAAAATGACAATCCTACCCAAACTAATTTACTTATTTAGTGCCATATCCATTCTTTACTGAATTAGAAAAAAAAAAACATAACAAAGTTCATTTGGAAGAACAAAAATCAAGGATATCCAGGGAAATTATGAAAAAAAATGAGAAAGAAGGTAGCCTTGCAGTACCAGATCTCAAACTATACTATAAAGTGGTGATCATCAAAACAATATGATACTGGCTAAAAGACAAGAAAAGAGACAGAAAAGGAAGATCAGCGGAATAGACTTGGGGTAAGTGACCTCAGCAAAACAGTCTATGATAAGCCCAAAGATCACAGTTTTTTGGACAAAACTCCACTATTTGATAAAAAAAAAAAAAAACTGCTGGGAAAATTGGAAGACAGTATAAGAGAGATTGGGTTTGAATCAACATCTCACAACCTATACCACAATAACCGCAGAATGGGTGAATGACTTGAATATAAAGAAGGAAACTTTAACTAAATTAGGTGAACACAGAATAGTATACGTGTCAAATCTTTGGGAAAGGAAGGATTTTAAGACAAGCAAGAGTTAGAAAAAAATCACAAAATATAAAATAAATAATTTTGATTACATTAAATTTAAAACATTTTGTACAAACAAAACCAATGCAACCAAAATTAAAAGGGAAGCAACAAATTGGGGGGAAATATCCATAACAAAAACCTCCGACAATTGTCTAATTACTCATATTTATAAAGAGCTAAATCAATTGTATAAAAACCTCTGACAAAGGTCTAATTATTCAAATCTATAAAGAGCTAAACCAGTTGTACAAAAAATCAAGCCATTCCCCAATTGATAAATGGGCAAGGGACATGGATAGGCAGTTCTCAGATAAAGAAATCAAAACTATCAATAAGCACATGAAAAAGTGTTCTAAATCTCTTCTAAGTAGAGAAATGCAAATCAAAACAACTCTGAGGTACCGCCTCATACCCAGCAGATGGGCTAACATGACAGCAAAGGAAAGTAATGAATGATGGAGGGGATGCGGCAAAGTAGGGACATTAATGCATTGTTGGTGGAGTTGTGAATTGATCCAACCATTCTGGAGGGCAATTTAGAACTATGCTCAAAGGGCACTAAAAGGCTTGACCCTTCTTGCTTCAGTTTCATAAGTTATAAAATGAACTGGAGAAGGAAATAGCAAACGACTCCAATATCTTTACCAAGGCTGCCTGCCCTTTGATCCAGCCATAGTACTGCTGGGTTTGTACCCCTGAGAGATAATAAGGAAAAAGACTTGTACAAGAATATTCATAGCTGTGCTCTTTACGGTGGCAAAAAAATTGAAAAATGATGGGATGCCCTTCAGTTGGGTAATGGCTGAACAAATTTTGGTATATGTTGGTGATGGAATATTATTGTTCTCAAAGGAATAATGAATGGGAGGAATTCCATGTGAACTGGAATGACCTCCAGGAATTGATACAGAGTGAGAGGAGCAGAACCGGGAGAACATTATACACAGAGACTGATACACTGTGGTACAATTGAATGCAATGGACTTCTCCATTTGTAGCAATGCAGTAATCCAGAACAACTCGGGATTTATGAGAAAGAACACTATCCACAGTAAGAGGAAAAACTGTGGGAGCAGAAACACCAAAGAAAAACAACTTCTTATTTACATGGGTCGATAGGGATATAATTGGGGATGTAGACTAAATGATCATCCTAGTGCAAACATCAACAACATGAAAATAGGATTTGATTAAGGACACATGTAAAACCCAGTGGAATTGTGTGCCAGTTATGGGAAGAGGTGGGAAGCAAGGAGGGAAATAATGATTCTTGTGACCAAGAAATAATGTTCTAAATTGACTAATTAAATAAAAATTAAAAAAAAGAATATTCAGAGTTGCGCTCTTTGTGGTGGCAAAAAATTGGAAAATGAGGGGATGCCTTCCAATTGGGGAATGGCTGAACAAAGTGTGGTATATATTGGTGATGGAATATTATTGTGTTCAAAGGAATAATGAATGGAGGAATTCCATGTGAACTGGAATGACCTCCAGGAATTGATATAGAGTGAGAGGAGCAGAACCAGGAGAACATTGTACACAGAGACTGATACCCTGTGGTACTATTGGATGTAATGGACTTCTCTAGTAGTAGCAATTCAATGATCAGAACAATTTGGAGGGACTTATGAGAAAGAACACTATCTATAACCAAAGGAAGAACTATGGGAGCAGAAACACTGAAGAAAACACCTGCTTGTTCACATGGGTCAATGGGGATATGATTGGGAATATAGATTCTAAATGATCACCCTACTTCAAACATCAACAATATGGAAATAGATTTTGATCAGACACATGTAAAACCCAGTGGAATTACATGTTGGCTACATGATGGGGTGAGGCCAGGGAAGGGAAAGAACATGACTCTTGTAACCAAGGAAAACTATTTTAAATTGACTAATTAAATAACTTTTTCAAAAAAACAACCAAGATAACTCTAGGGACAGAACCAAAGGACACAACTATTTTCTAGAAAAGATCCTGTTTGTTGATTATTGAAATTTATTATTAAACTTTTTCAGTTAAATTTTTGAAAGCCTTAACAATTAATAACAAATTTAAGAAACACTACTTTAATTATGATGACTTCTCATTTTGAATGAAGGCATATAGATTATGAGCTAGAGTGCTAGGCCTATAGTCAGGAAGACCCAAGTTCCTATTCTGCCTCTGTCACTTAGTTGGATGTGTCCTTGCACAGGTCATTGAACATCAGTTTTCTCATCTGTACAATGGAGCAAAGAATAATGTCTACTTCATAGGATTATTGTTTGGATCAAATGAGATAATATATGATAGCTACAAAAATCTCAGAGGAGCTAGACATATGTCAACTGTTATTATTGTCATCTTTTCAAGGACGCATTATCAATGTAGCATCACCACCCCCATAGGCAACAGTAAATGCCATTGTTTTTCAAGAGTTATTATTTTAGACAGAAAATTTTCTACAGGATCTAACTTTAGACATGAGTCGCCTCATTTTGGAGCTTCAGTTGTACTTGCCTTTTCACTGCACTTGTCAATTCCAAATGACTGCTCATTTCAGAAAAAAATGCTTGTAGAAACATCACTAATGATGTATCATGAAGGACATCACACAAGAACCAAGAGTAAAAATTTCTGTAACTAATGGCAACTATTTCAGTTGACATTTCTCTATCATCATAATCCCTCTGTTTCTCTCTCTTACTTTCTGTCTCTGTTTCTTGTGTTTCTGTCTCTCTGTCTCCTTCTGTCTGTCTTTCTGTCTGTCTGTCTGTCTGTCTGTCTGCCTCTCTCTGTATTTCTGTTTCCTGTATCTATCTCTTTGCATCTGTCTTTCTGTCTCTGTATTTCTGTATCTCTGTCTCTGTTTCTGTATCCCTCTGTTCTCTGTTTCTTTGCCTTTCTATCTCTGTCTCTGTCCCTGTCTCTGTTGCTCTCCCTTCCTCCTTCACTTTTAAATCTCAAACTACTTAGGTACATATATATTGGCCACAACTGTATGACTGGGACATTGAGTACATGAGCAGTCTAAGAAGGTAGATGCTCTGAGTTATCAATGATCCTCTTTAGATAGTGCCTAAAATTATAGTAATGTAAAATTGCAAAGAAGCTTAAAACTCAAAGGCTATACACATAAAATGATGTCAAGTTACCAGGCAATTAAGGTGTTTCTCAAAAACAATAGAAGGCAAATGCATCTTTAGAGGCAGTTAGTTAGACAGTGTAGACGTGAAGTCGGGAAAATCTGAATTAACTAGTTCAGACACTCAGGAGATCTGAACTAGCTAAATCACCAAACTTTTGATGGCTTCAGTTTCCTTATCTGTGAAATGGGAAAAATAATACCACAACTTCCAGAGTTATTGTCAGGACTAAATGAGATAATAATTGTCAAGCGTTTTGCCAACTTTAAAGGGCCACAGTTAGTATTCTTATTTTAATATTAGTCCAGGCAAAACCTATTTGGAAAGGAATTAGCAACTAGTAAAAATTGTAATTGAACAAGTCTAACTCTACAAAAGCATTCAATATAGTGTTACAGATTAGTTGCTGAGAAAAGCAACCCATTTGTGGTTTAAATTTGTTGTTTAAATTCATTATTAAAAATTTCAGTTAAATTTAGAAAACCCAGAACAGGTCATTAATGTCTTTGCATAGATTGCAAAACTGGCTGTTAAGGTTTTGGAGATTTTTGTTTGGTTTATTTTTTAGTTAAGACATCTATGTTTATTTTCTAGGTGGAAAACATTAGTTGTAGAAACTTCAAGAATGGAAAAAAAAAACATCAGATAACTTGAACTTCTTCCCAATTAGATTTTTTTCTTTAACAGTTGGGGGGAAAGTTTGAGGAATAATACAAATGACAAACATTTAGTAAGTATAAAATCTGTACAAAGCCCTAGGAATATAAAGAGCAAAAGGAAATAATCCCTGGCTTCTAGGAGCTTACTTTCTTTTTAAATTTTCTTTTTAAAATAATACAAATTGATACATCAAAAATAAAATAAAAGTATACACAATGCTTGGTGGAATCAGGGTCTAGAGTACTGGACATAGAGTACTGGGTCTAGAGTCAGGAAGACTGATTTTCCTGGTTCAATATGACCTCAGACAATTACTAGATATGTGACTCTGTGCAAGTCACTTAAACCTGTTTGTCTCAACTTCCTCATCTGGAATGAGCTGAAGAAGGAAATGGCAAACCGCTCCATTATCTTTGCTAAGAAAACCCAAATATATTCATTAAGTCAGACACAAATGAAAAGACTGAACATGAACATACACAGAGATCCACATCTAAGGACTTCCCTAAACTACCAGCCTTTTCATATCTCTTCTCTGAGCCTATGCTTCTCCTTTGGCATTTTGAAAAATTCACTTTTGATTGTTTTATGCTCATTATCCTTTCCATGTATATATTGTAATCATTATGTATGTTGTTCCCTTGGCTTTGCCTGTTTCATTTTGTATCAGTTCATGTAAGCCTTTCCGTGCTTCTCTAATTTATCATATTTGTCATTTCTTAAAGCAGTAATATTTCACTCATTGGTACATTCATGTATTATGGCACATTTATACTACAATTTGTTTAGCCCATTCCCTAATCAATGACTATCAACCTTAGTTCTTTGCTTCCACAGAAAGTGTTACTATAAATATTTTTGAGAATGTGGAAGATTTCTTCATTATCAATGACCTCATTGAAGTGGAGTTTACTTTCAAGTAGGGGCAAGATATAACAATTAAGAATTTATATAAATATGAATTATATTAAAAGTAACAGTATAATTCAAGAGTGTGTCAATAATTACAGGGTCAAGAAAAGTTTTATGGTAAGGAATGCTACAATTATATAGAAAATGGTTTCAACCTTCAATTTTATTCATATTAAGTAGGAAAGAGACGAGTTCTGCCATTCTGGTAGCAACCCAGGATGGATTGGACAAAGAAAACCACTGAAGAGTAGAGGAAACTATTCATGTAAAGACTTTTCTCCAATATGGTAAACACCTTCATTCTCCTGAATGCAGAGCAATAAATCTCAACTGCCTTGTGGAACTGGAACAAGACTTCTTAATCTGGAGTCCAGAAACTTCAAAGGCTTCTAAACACAGATTTCATGTGGATGCATGAATTTGGATAGGGGAAATTAACATGTTTATTTCAATATAAATGGCTTCCTTTGTAATCCTGTGTATTTTATTTCATGTATTTAAAAACATTATTCCTAGAAGTTCAGAGGCTTCATCAGTCTGCCAAAAGGGTCAATGGCACAAAAGAAATTAAGGACTCCTGACTAAGGGACATGGGGAAGTAAAGAATGAACACTTAATGGTCAATACAGAATGTGAGGTTAAAACATTTTTGCAACAATATTCATCAAGTAAATCAGTTTGAGGTTTCTGAAGCATTTTCTGTACACTAAAATATACCATTGAAGCAGTAAGAAACAAAGAAATAGCAAATAAAATGAATAATAATATAATATTTATAAAGCATAACCCAACAAGAAATATGGTACTAGGGGAGGGAATGGAGATTATTAGAAATATAATGGCATCTTTTGCTCATAGGTAGGCTTCCTTAACTCACAGGGGAAGGGAAAGGAATAAACATTCAAGTAGCATCTTCCATGTGCCAGGTACCATGCCAAGCACTTTTTATAATTATTATCCCCCTTGACATTCACAACAACACTGCAAGGTAATTGCTATTCATGATTCCCATTTCTTATTTAAGGAAATTGATAAAGAGGTTAAATGACCTGCCCAGGGTCACATACTTGACAATTGTCTGAGATCATACTTGAAGTCAGGTCTTCTTGTGCTTCCTATGCAGCTGGGTGGCACAGTGGACAGAGTGCCAAACCTAGCGTCAGGAAGAGAAATCTTCCTGAGTTGAAATCTGGCCTCAGCTGTGTGACCCTAGGCAAGTCACTTGACCCTTCTTGCTTCAGTTTCATAAGTTATAAAATGAACTGGAGAAGGAAATAGCAAACGACTCCAATATCTTTACCAAGAAAACCCAAAATGGGGTCATAAAGAGTTATATAAGACTGAAAAGCAGCTGAACAACTTCCTGTGCCACCAGCTACCTCTCATTAGTAGAATATAAGCTCCTTGAGGGGAGGGATTATGTCTTATATTTTGTTTGAAGGTTTCTAGTTATTAGCAAAGTGTAGGCAATATAAACTGGCTAAAATGAAAAGCAGTAGATGTTTTGCCTTTTTGACATTCAAACCTCAGTCTCCACTGATCAAGGGAATATTAAAATAAGTCATAGTACCACAGGTAAGATTCTGAAGAATAAGAATATTTCAGGAAATGAGGATGGAACTGATACTAGATTTGCAGACCAAAGAGAAGGTAAAATCCCAAGAATCCAAGTACCTTTTGTGTTCACCTGTTATAAACTGAGGCAGCTAGAGGATGCAATAGATAGAACATGGGACTTGGAGTCAGTAATGCCTGAGTTCAAGTCAAGCCTCAGATAGTCACTTAACCTCTGTCTGCCTCAGTTTTTTTCTACTTTAAAATGAGGATAATAATAGCACCTACCCCACAGGGTCAATTGACTTAACCTAACTTATGTAAACCTTAAATTACTCTATAGATGCTAGCAATTATTATTACAAGCATAAGCCCAAATATGAGCATAATCTTCATAACTATGTGAAGTGAATACCATGGAAAAATTAAATGATTATTCAGCTCTGTCAAATTAAACCAAAGAGACTAATGGTCCAAGTAAAAACAATGGTGGAAATTAGCAGTGAATTTGAGATTGAAGCCCCCAACTACCACATACTTCATTGAATGGCCTATCACTGAAAGAATTCCTTCACCTCCTGTAGACCTCATCTTCACTACTATGAAATGTGGGGCAAGAACTAAATGATTTCTAAATCCTCCCCTCTAACCCAGATATCCCATAGATAACTTGGATTTTCCTCCTCAATAAAATGATGCAGACTAGAAGAATCTAAATGATTGCCTTGACTCCCTTCCTCATGTTATTACCCATGTACAGAGTTAGTAAATCTAAAATAGGAATTGACTCAGTTGTGATAGCCACTGAGTTGTATGTCAGATTTTAAAAGGAACCTTCTATATCCTGTGTAAATATTCAATATTAACACTTTGCTAGCCCTTAAAAATAACAACACCACAATATGTTTTAAAAGAAAGAGCATCTAACAATATTCTGAAAGCCACAAAGTAGAGGAGGATATAATTCTTTCCAGTCATTAAAAATGGAATTTAATAAAAAATGCATTAGATTCATTGTATTTGGTCCAATGAAAACAGAAAAGTCAAACAAATATGAAAAAGACCACACAGCACGGAGGAGGAGAAACATTTGAATAATAATTGCTCTGCTTTGACATTGCCACAGCTCATTATTACATTCCAATCTGAAGGGCAAAAACTCAAGAGAAAATGTGACTTTTGATAATGTACTGAAGTAGAAATATTTTTAACCATTTAATATTATCAGCTTATGCTTGGCAATAAAGAACTTTTGGGCATGTTTGAGCAGAAGGGACAAAGGAAGAAAGGAAAGGTAGGAAGGAAGGAAGGAAGGAATGAAGGAAGGAAGGAAGGAAGGAAGGAAGGAAGGAAGGAAGGAAGGAAGGAAGGAAGGAAGGAAGGAAGGAAGGAAGGAAGGAAGGAAGAAAAGAAAATTTGAAGCAATTGGTTCCTAAAAAGATAGGGTTGAAATTCACCAAAACAAAGACGGCTTTGCTTTTATTGCCAATTTATCCTAGAAAGCTATCCCAAGCTGAGTGGTCAATTATACTCTGCCATAGGCAAGCAATTCACTTCCTTTCTGTCTCTATGCCAAAATCCTCCAGATGTCAGAGGGAACCCAACATAGGCATCAAGTTCTCAGACGCCCTAAGTATTTAAATGTTGCTCTCATCTAATCTATCTATTACACCATATTTGATAACCACCTTGGTTCCCAACAGAAACAGTGCAAGCAGTAATCTGAATCACTAATTATAAAATAAATTGGCAATATGCAAGGCATCTCTTTTATTTAAATATATCAAAGACATATATTTGTACTAAAAATATACATATATATGTAAAATGACAGCAGGAAATAAAAAACTTCTAAATATGGCATCTTGAGATTTGATATTTTTAATGAACTGATATTCTACCACTATGAGCTAATTGCTTGCATGTTCCACTGACACTAGGACTATAGCATTCAAATCTTTTATGGTTTATTTCTTTTCATAACACAGCTATTTTAATTCCTAAAAAACCTAAGCTTACTATGGAAATTTCTAGATAAGAAATTCTTTTAGGCTTTATCTGATTAAAGCAGAATATACAAACACTAAAGAGAGTTTGGCTGCAAATCTTGCATAATGGCAAAAAATAAACACAATTCAGAATGAACGGAGATAAAGAAAAGATGGAAAACAAACTTCAAAATGTGTCATAGGAAATAAATTCCTCCTAAGAAATATGTTCTCTTCTAAATTTCATATTTATAACTTTGGGAACACACTGTATTTCAAACAGAAGCAATATAGCACTTAAAAAAAAACCAAGGAAACACATAAACTTACATCAACTTTGAAACTTCATGAAAGTGGCCTTAGCAGCCTGGTATAAGTATAATATCTGGCAAAATAAAGGTTTAGGAAGATATTAATTATCTTCAATGAGTTATGCCTTCAGGAGGAAAAAGAGTCTGTAAACTGAAGTAATGCTGAAGACGTCCTTTCTCTTTACTCCTTAAGCTACTATGGATCCTAGAAGATGATGACCAATCTCATTTTCAAATTATACCATTCTAATTCTAATGCCCTTTCTTCCATTATCAAGCAAGAAAATAAAAATAACCCTCCAAACTCTTTAGTTTTTCATTCAAGATCATTTATAAACTAGCCCCATCTTTTACATCCCACCTTGTCTCTCATTTCTATAATCCTTTGTTAGTCTTATTCCCTGCATCCAGAATGCCCCCTTTCCCCTTGTTTCACATCATCTATTCAAATCTAACTCCAGCCAAATTCAGTCTTGTTTCAAGCCTCAAAATCTCTCAGATCTTCTCTGAATATTCCAGGCCACATTGATCTCTCTCTTCTTGGGTACCCACAGCCTCCAGAATCCACCTGACACAATCTGATATTTATATGGATTTGAAAGTGCATCATTCTTTCATTTTGCAAAGATATAAATATTTTCTTTCCATATGATTGTAAATTTTTTTAAATCAAGAACCATGTTGTATAATTAACCTAAAGTCTCTAGCATAATACTGGATGCCATATGGGCACATAGCAAGTTTTGTTTAGCATAATACATTGATGGTGATGTCAAAAAACCATTATCAACATAGTTTGCACAGGGTATATTACACTGTCCTAGGCACCCCAAGGGTAAGCAATAATCTGGAGCATCACAGTCACTTCACCTTTGTGCTTAACTTTGAGGAAAAATGGACATAAAAGACCTCTAAAATTACTTCCAACTCTAAATTCTATGACCCTAAAGGTCTAAGAGAAGCACAAAACTGTGAAATAGCAGAAATGTGTCTTTTGTTCACCCACTCAAAACTATGAGCTCCTTTTATTGTACCCTCAGTGTTTTTACAGTCTGCTCTTTTGAAAGTATCTGATATCAGTTATCAACAACATATGGCAAACTTAAATCAAACTATTATCTACTCCTAGATATCTAGGTACAAGGTAGAGAAGAGATATTGAGGTTAATGTTCTACATAGATTATATTTCTACATAGCTGAAATAGAACCACTCAATCAACAAGCATTTATTAAGTGACTATATGCGGGGAACTGTTCTAATCAAATGAAAAGAAATCTCTCTCTTTTGAAATTAAAGAAAAAATTAAAATTAAAAAATTAAAAACAGGAATGAAAATAAAATAAATATATAATATGATAATAACAAACAAATAAAAATTAAATAAATTAATTCAATTTAATTAAAATAAAAAAGAATTATAGAAAAAAGAAAAAGAAAAATTAAAAACTATCTAATTTACTTCGGTTGGGTCACTATGTCTTCTCAATTTAGCTGGCACTGTAGGCTGTCAGTAGGTAAAAGAAATACTTTGAAAGAGAAAATAAGAAAGCTTACTAGTGTGTGTAAGAGTTAAAATGTGGGGGGAAATTGAGGCAGGTAGAAATTAGTTTCTCTCTGCAAGGTGTATTATATTTTAGAGTTTCGTTAAAGGTTGAGAATTGAGAATATACAAGTAAGAAAGGCACATGCTAGGCCTAGAGAGCCTATTCATGACCACTCACATCTTGTCTGATAGGTGGAAAATAGGAAAGAGACCCAGTAGCCTTTACAGCCAGGTTAAATCGAAAATTTTGACCTCGTCCAGGTGGAAATCTCAGTGAGATTAGAGGGCATTCTGGGAGCTAGCAAGGACTCCTGGGAAATGGAGTCCCAGCTTCAAGTCTCCATTTTTACATGTGACAGAGGATGTTACTAGAGAAAAAGTGCCAGGCTGAAGAGTATATGAAATTGATCACCTCGATGGGGGAAGGGCCCCAGGAGTTTGGAATCTCAAGGAGGACAAGACTTTGGCTGGGGGAGAGAGCAGTGAGGCCCTCAATCAGGAGAGGTGGATAAACACTTTCTCTTGAGGGTTACCCACTTTTCCTGCTGTTGACTGGAAATCTTTCCCCCCAACACTTCTCAATTGAAGGGACTTCTGAAGAGAAACTTTAGCAGGCTTTACCTCAGCTCCTGTTGCCCAGGGGTGTCAAGAAGGGAGGAAAGGGGTTTAGATAGAGACAGGGATCCCCTTTTCCCAAATTCCTTTTCCCATTCTTCCCTTCCCATTATTCCTTTTGTATTACCTGGTGGAGTTGTCATTAAAAGTTATCTGTTCCCCAAGCTGATTGTGAGTGAACAGATCAAGAGGAGACCCTTTGGTCTTGAACAGTAGATGGGGGACAAGAGGGACAAGAACAAATTGGGGAGAACAGCTTTAGCTAAGGAGGGAAGACAGAAGGGGGAAAATCTTCAAACCCCCTCTCCTCTCTCTGAGCCAATCCTAAACATCAACTGCCCCCCCATTCCACTTTGTGGAAGGGCGGTCTCCTCTCTCTCCCCCTCTCAAGTCTTTACCCCTTGCATTACAAATTAACCTCCTTTTTTAATACACTAGTCTTCCAGTGAATCCTTCAAGTACAAGACCAAGATCATAGCATCTATTCATTTGAATTTATTTATCCACCTATTTGTCTATATTTATCTATATCTATCACAGAATGTAAGCTCTTTGCCGCTAGAGACTATTTCATTTTTGTCTTTCCTCCAGTCTAAGCATAGTGCTAGCTTTTGAGTCATAAAGATCTAGTTTCAAATCCCACCATTGACATGCCCATTAGAAGTCAGCTCTGTTTTGTCTTTCCTTGTATCCACAATGGTGGCATAGTGCCTAGCACATAGTAAATGTTTAATAAGTGCTTGATTGACCTTCAACTGACCGATGAGTGACATATTCTGGTTATGGCAGATAGCAAGTAGTTAATAATAAAATTATTTACAAGCCTTTTTCCATGTCATAATTTTTAGTGACTCAACCACCATTTTTAAAAAACTCACCCCCTGTCTTTAGCATGTTTTCCATGATTTGAGTTTCCTTCAGTGATTCAGATCACAATCAATCCAAACCTACTCATCCAAAGTCTTCCACAAAGAGTTCACCCAAAATGCTAGAGATCTTCTTCTCTTTCTTCTAAGTTTGTGAGTAAACCAGAATAAATTGTGGCCATTCACGTGGCCAATTCTATGCTTTCTCTATGTGATATTTCCTTTTTTTTTGGTTATTTTCATGATATTTTTATTCCATCTTTTTCAGAATTCTTCATTGATTATATGTTGTAGCCTACTCCCCACCATGCACTTTTCCATTGATCTCTGTGTACCAGATATGTTGTACCAGATAGTGCTGCCATACCATTCTTTTGAAACATTTGGATTAAGACAATAGGCCTTTGTTGTTATGGAAAATTTGAAGTCAGTAAAAGTGGTCTATAGTTTACCAAGTGTAATCTAACCTGCTCTCTTCATCCTTTCAATTCTGGGACCAACTCATTGTCCATCTGTATTATCTGTCTCATATTTACACACTACTGAAAAATCTCTATGGGTTGCACATTCAGATGAATGTTGAAATCCAGGCAATATGCAATCTTCATCCTTTTAATATTTCTTGTGTAGATGAACAAGTCATATTCCTTTGAATAATGGCAATGCTCTTACAGAAGAGTCTGTGATATCATGGTATTTAATGGTAGTCATTAAATGCTTATTGAATAGAATTGAATTGAATTGAATGAGTCTATTCTCCCTCCTAACACTGAGAGGGAGAATCTCAGAAAGTTTCTTGCAGACCTAGAAAGGTAAAGTACAATTAATTACTTACTGGAGGAGAAAAACTCAGGTTTTTTATTTTGTTTTCACTCTAAAGGAAGCAGTCTCCAAACTCAAAGGGGAAAAAAGATACTATTATAGATCAGTTTGATTTAATTCCCTAACTTTAATTATTTCTCACTCTAGGTAAACTGACAACTTGGGCTTTTCTAAATTCTAGTTCTTCACAAATGTCAACTTCTTCTGTGATATGAAAGTTAGATTAACTAGCAGATGTGGTCAGAGAATGGAGTATTCTAGTTGATCAGGAGGCCTTCTTAATAGAGAGTTCCCAGAAAAAAGAAAACAAATAAAAGCCTTAGGTTGGAGAATGGCTAAACAATTCACAGCACATGAATATAATGGAATGTTACAACCCCATAAGAAGCAACAAATAGGAAGAATAGAAATGAGGATGTGAAAATAAATAGGAAAGCCTCAACATCTCTCAGTTTAACTCTCAGGGCTTAAAGCATACAAATTATTTTTATTAACCTCATTCTAAAGTTGCAACTACACTCATTTGTGAATGTACATAATAGATAAAACCCATGAAAAGTTTAATACATACATGTTTGTGGAGCACCTAGAATAATCCCAGGTATTTCAGTGATCTTGCTTACTCCACTATGACATAGAGTTCCCCATACATTCATTGCATATTTTCGTTATTTAACTTTAAAACTCAAGTTTTGTGTTGAACATGCCCTTTGGGCCATAAGCCCAACTTTACAAATGATGCCATTTAGTGAGAAAATAAAGGTGTTAGATAAATTTCATCCCCAGATGTCTGAAGTTGCTCTGGTCAATGAGCTTAGTATCAGTGAACTGAGAATTCATTCCACAGTACAATACCATCACTACCATCTGACAGTGAAAAGTAAGTTTCAGGTTATAAATGTTTTAGTTTAAAGAGTTTTATTTGATGAACAGCATTTATGGTACTGTCAACTAGGAAAAACACAGAACTATTAAATAGTCAAAATCACTCTTTAATCAAGGGAAAAGGGGTTAGCGCTGCTACTACGACAACAGAGCTGATTTCCAAGACTGCACCGGAGTCAAGACGCTCTGGTCACCAGCCCCTGGGAGTGCCACTGACTCAGGATGAACTCTGAGGAACAAAAGAACTTGGGGAACCTATGTACCACTCTAGATGACCTGGGGGCTTTAGGATTAGAGGGACAGTTGATTGACTTTACAATGGTGAGAAAGGAAAATGAGAAGTTCCAGACAGGAATAATAGTGAGGGGCTGGGGCCCCACAATGGACACAAAAGGGAAAGACTCAGCCTAGGGCTGGGTCACCTTGGTCATGGACTTTAGCCTAGGGGGAAGAAACCATTGGGACAAAAGGGATGTTTAACATTGGATGGGATTTGCTGTTCCCACCCAACCTACCAGGAAGTTCACTGTCTGGTGAAGAGGGACCTTCCCTCAGGGGGAAACTCTCCCGTGAGAAAGTCAAAACCTGGGGTTTCCACACTCCAACTAAATAAACTGGGGATGTCTAGATTTCCATGTTGACAGTACTATAGATTTTATGTTCAAGAAAACTGAATTTTGTCTGAAATCAACTTTTTTTAAAAAATTAAGACATTAGCACAAAGTGTCAAAAATTCTAGAGAATTACTGGAGAGAAAAAAATATTTTACGTTACCAATTTTATTTTGTGTACTGCATTTTAAGATTTATTTCATGTTACTATTTTAAGAAAAGTTCATTTTATAAGAAATAATGTTTTGTTTTAAAGAATTATAGGCAGAAAAATGTATTACATGCAATTCTAGCAAATGATTAAAGCTTTTGGTGGTTGCAAGAGGCTGTGAAGGGTTACATTTTTGGGGTAGGAGTTTGAACAAAAGGAGAGCAGTTTCTTAAACACAAAACACTTACTTTATTATTAGGAAAATATGGATAGGAAATTGAAAGGTGAAAAGCGAATAATCTTATAATAGCTTATAAATATACTGAAAATCCCAATCCTATCTAAATTTTTTTCTAGAAAACCTAAATCTATCTGCCTTTAAGGGCAGTGCCTTCTGTCAGTCAGGCTTTGGCCCAACTTTTCTACTCTATCTATTAATTTACCCACTATCTATCTAACTATCTACCAAGATAATCAATAATCAATATGGCTGTTAAGGCCTTAAATCCATTTCTCTGATTCCAACAGTCCCAGAGAGAGCAACCCACACACTCCTCTCCCCAGGGGTCCCGGAGACAAAAAGCCCCTTTCCAACTGCCAGCTGTAACTGACAAACTCTCAGCCACACCCTTCTAAAGATGACCAACTGACAGTTTGCACAGCAAGGGGGACTTTTACTCAGAAATCTTTTTGCTCCCTTGCCTCTTAAATAGAAAAAGGGAGAAATTAAGAAAACTTCTCTTAAGAAAGCTAACGCCCTATTTCCCACAGGTTTACTATATCAACATTCACATTTTTTTCTTTCACTCCATTTTCTAGGAATGTAATTCCTGTAAAAGTTGAGGATCAACAATATGAACTAATGCAGAGTAAAATAA
Organism: Monodelphis domestica; assembly: GCF_027887165.1. Taxonomy (NCBI): domain Eukaryota; kingdom Metazoa; phylum Chordata; class Mammalia; order Didelphimorphia; family Didelphidae; genus Monodelphis; species Monodelphis domestica. Next base: position 448,866,056 of record NC_077227.1, read on the forward strand.
TCAGGACCAGGAAAGCAATGTGTATAATGTCAATATCAATGGATGTGAAAAAAGTGAATGTTGTTTAATCAGAATGAATAAACTTTATCCTAGAAAATAGCTGAGAAAATGTATTATTGCCCTTTTGTAGAGTGGAAAATGATGCACAGACTCGGTCAATATGACGATTAGTTTTGATGAACTGCTATTTTTCCTCTCTTTTAAAAAAAATTTTGTCTCATTGGATGGAGTGATAAGGAAAAATATAGTCAGAAGAAAAAGTGACATAATGGAAAAAGTATCAATAAAAATTGTAAAAAATAAAATGGATTGTAACCAAACCAAAAAAAAAAAAAAGAATTTGCACCACTTCCCTCCCTTTTTTGCAGAGATAAGGGACTGCGAGTAAAAACTCTATATGTTTCTTCAGTCAAAGAGAATATGTCAATTAGTTCTACTGAAATATTTTTCTATCGTCCTCATTTCTTATTCTTTGTTAGAAGGGATGAGTCACTAGATAGTGAAGAAGGCAGAATCTTTTCAGGAATGAAGGCAAAACAAAAGATAATTTAAAATTTTGAAAAAACAAGAGTGTCATGAGATCTAATGTATAAGGAGACAGGATGTCAGAAAGGCAGAAAGTCAAGTAAATTTGGGTCTGAATCTTTGCCTAGACAGTAATTGTGTGTTCCTCAACAAATCACTTAATATGACTCAATTTCTTCATCTATAAAATGAAGATAATAATACATAATTTACAGGGTTGCCCCACAACGTTATCCTTAACAATACCAGAAATTATTGTATCATAAACCTATTAGAGAGGTTTACACTATTAATTTGAACACTACCTTCCCTTAGACCCCAAAGGAAACAGCCCAGGACCCTGAATCCAAAAGCTCTGGCAATGAGTTTTCTTCAAACCACTAGTCCACCTTCTAGCTCAGGTCTTGTAAGCATCATCCAGGGAAGCAATCCCTATTCCCACCAGGTGCTGAATAGCTGCCATCTTTAGGGAAGACAAAACAATCCAGTTCAAGCAGCAAGACACCCTGAGTGAGATATGAAAAAATATATAAATTTTTAAACGGCATGTGGCGGAAGGTGAGTCAAATCACTACTTCCATCTCAACCACCATGTCTCCTCAGACCCAGATGGGACAACCGATGATACTGAGCCTAAGGACCCTGGAATAACAGTATCCAAACAACCTTGAGTCCTGCTTCTAACCTGATCCTTAAAATATGTCACAGAGAAGAAAAGCCACTATGAAGAAGCAATCAAACTTCTTTTTGACCACCAATATTAACTGATGACCAACTTCCACCAAAAAGAAAGTAAGACTAGAAAGCTCTAGGAACAATTGAGACTCCTAGTCAACATCATTATTCCAACCCAGCTCCCAAAGTCATTATTACTCTGAAAAACAACTTCTATGGAGATACAAGCTACCAACAGTTTCTAAAGATGCTGCAGCCCATACCTCTTCAGTAACCAGATCTACTAGACACTCAGAAATAAAGTTCTTACTATCAAAGTCCTTGGCAGCATTAAGTGATTCAACATCAAAAACATGTATAATTTTATATGTGGAAACGCTATTAAAGAAGATGCAATACCATCTGCTTTTTTGCTACATCCCAAGGACCATGGCACATTTTTATCAAACTTGCAATTCAAACCTTCCATATGTGTTTTCCTTCCAAGAATGGGGGGAATGTGAGCTCCTTGAGAGTAAGGAATGTCCCTGTATTTTAGATTTGTATTCCTAGCAGTTAGCACAGTGCTTTGTATATTGTGAATAATCGTTTCATTCATTCATTCATTCATTCATTCACTAAAGTCAGGAATTGGTTCAATTCAAATGCTGCCTCTGACATAAATACTTGTTTTATGACTCACAAAGTCACTTATCTTCTCAGTCTGTACCTCAGGCAACTCACTAAATTATAGACAAATTACTGGAATGGATCCATAGTGGAATTTCCATACTCAGATTCCCAACCAGATGAAATCACAGGTTAGAAGAAGCAAAAACGGATGTGAATGGGTACCATTTAAAAGAAATCCAGTTAATAAGATGTTGGATAGACCAGACCTTCTAGAATCTAGAATGTGGTTTCTATAGGGTTATTAAGATAAGATACTCCCTTGAAGAATCTCTTAGACAATGTCTACTATAGTTGTGAAATGATTCATTTGTCTTAGATTAAAAACAAAAGTATCCAACCATGGCAAGAAGGTCAAAGGATGCCATATATCTCCCCAAAACACTTTTTTTAGAGACACGTAAAAAATATATCAAGTGAGAGTGAGAGAGAGATCAGAGTTTGGAGCTACATTTTCTGACTTCGTTTCACACCATCATGCTTCTGAACATCTTTTGTTTTCATTTTTTTTCTCCAAAGGGTGGGGTTCATCTGTGAGTGATGATGGTGATTGGTGAGCAATCCTACTGGGTGCCTAATAAAATGTAAATGGAGAGGAGGAGGAAAGACAAGCATCACACTGTCCTTCACTTCACAAATAAAGTGTTACAGAGCTGCTCATGCTATCAGAGCACCATGCTGGCACTGCATCTGCTGTTTCTGACAGCTCCCCAAAGGAAGCTTACTTCTTTTTCTTTTTCTTTTTTATAAGCCAGCAAGCTGTTCTTGGAAAGTACAAAAGGAAACTTGCTTTAAAAAAAAAGGAAAAAAAGTTCCCTGACAAGCGAGAAATGCATCAAATTCTCCCTTAAAAATTTAAACTCTAATGGCAAAATCTAAGCCCTGTGCTAATGGGGTGTCCAATCTTCTGTGAAACTGGAAGGGTGGAAGATAGTAAGGAAAGTGGGTGTTACCAGAAACTAGACAGGTTTATAACAAGTCAACTTAAGGTTTGTTTTTCTTAATCCTGTGAAGTTGAGAAGGGGAAAGTAGAGGAACAGAAAAAAGAAACAGCACCAAGAACAGTGATCAGGAAAACCAGTCTGTATCTGATTGTCATTGATTTATGGAAGGCACTGCCCCCAGGGCTAACTCCCCAACTCAACACTCAAAAGTTTTCCGATTTATTCCCTGGATATCTTGTGAATGTTGTTGTTCAGTTTTGTCCAACTTTTCACGATCCCAATCTCTGTAGCACACCAATGAACACTGTGGGATTTTCTTGGTGAAGATACTGGAGTAGCTAGGCATTTCCTTTTCCATTTGATTAAGGCAAACAAAGGTTAAGTGAATTACACAAGATCCACTCAGCTACTGTCTGAGTTCAAATTTGAATCCAAGGCTTTCTGACTCTTGGCCCAGCACTTTTGCCCCTAAGCCACCTAACTACTTCTTACCTTGTGAATACCACTGTTAAAACTGTAGTTTAGGAGGCCCCACATTTGAGCTTATTTTTGATAGTAAGCCAATAACAGCTTGGTATATGAAGTATAAAACTTTACCAAACAATAAATTCTGTGAAATTGTCTGTTAATTTAAAATAAAAAAGGATTAATAGAAAATAAAATATCATCTAAGAACAGCAAAAATTATAAATAAATTTGAAAGATTAAAAAAAAGGAAAAAATGAAAGTATAGTACTACTGACCTCGAAGACAGACCAAAGAGAAATAATTTTTAAATTATTTCACTATATGAGAATAATGACCAAAAGGAGATGACATAAAATTTCATGAAATCATAAGAGAAAATTGCCCAGATCTCTTAGAATTAGAAAAAATAAGAATAGAGAGAATTTACCAGTAACATCCTTATAGAAAACCTCAAATGAAAAGTATTTAGCCAAAATACAGAGGTTCCATGTCAAATTAAAAAAAAAATAACTTGAAGATCCAGAAAGAATTCAAGAACAAGGTACAGTCAAGATCCCACAAGATATAGCAATCAGCACTTTAAATGAGTAGAGACCTTAAAATATGATGTTTCACAAGGCAAAAAAATCTAAAATTACAAACAAAAATAACTAAAGTAAGTATAGAGAAGGTGTGGGAGGTATGATTAGGAATGAATTTTTAATGAAACTAAGGTCTTCAAAATATTCCTGATGAAAATATTACAGCTGTGTCAAAACCTTGAAATACAAACATAGAAGTCAAGAGAAACATAAAAACAATAATAAAAGGTAAACAAGAACAAGCAATCATAAGGAATTGACTAAATAAATTTAAACTATTTATATCCAATATGGAGAGCTTATAATGTGTCCCCTCAGAACCCTATCATCAATTGCTGTCTTAAAATGAGTCTAAGACAGAATGCCTGCAATGGTTTTATGTTTTGATAATCTTAAGAGAAGAGAGAAGAGAAAGAATGGGGAATTAGATTTCTATATGAATCAGGATGAAGAGGTGAGAGGAGCAGGAGATATGAACCTCACCTTCTTCTGAAGTTTTCAAAAGAGGGAAGAATACATATACATAATTGAGTATGTAAATAAATTTCATTCATCAGGGAAACAGGGAAAATGGAGAGGGAATGAAGGCAGAGGAGTAAGAGAATATAGAAAAAGGGATAGTTACTCCTAAATATATATTTTTTAAACCTCTAGCTATAGATGGTGGTTCTCAAAGAAGGGTTAAAAAGAGAGAGTGAGAATCTTTAATTGGTCTTTGGTTTAGGTAAAGAGAAAAGAGGCAGAGAAATAGGAGCAAATAGTACTAAACCTAGAGAATGCTGGTGCTAAGCATACTTTTTCCTTATCACCCTCTTTGCTCCTTTAAAAATAGGGAGCAAGAAACAAACAGAAGAAAAAGTATAAGAGAACTAGATGGGAGGAAAAACACAATCACATATCATAACTGGTAATGTTAATGGCATGAACTCCCCCATAAACTGAAAAAGGAATAGTAGAATGAAAGAGTAGAATCCAACAATATTATTTTTTTAAAGTATAAGAGAACTAGATGGAAGGAAAAGCACAATCAAATATCATGAGTGGGAATGTGAATGACATGATCTCCCCAATAAACTGAAATAGGACAGTAGAATCAATTAATGAGCAGAATCCAACAATGTTATTTAAAACTATCTAGAGGAAACTAGGTATAGATGAATATCTTACATTGTATACCAAGATAAATCTCAAATGGATACATGATACATAAAGGGTGACATAAAAAAATTAGAGGATCAAGGAATAAAATCGTTTGCCAAACAAGACAAAGCAAGGATCATAATAGGTAAAATGGAAATTTGGGGTTGTATAAAATTTTAAAAGTCTTCATAAAGAATGACTAAAATTAGAAGAAAAGCAAAACAATGGAAGAAAAAATAGTTGCAGTGATTGATATGATAAATGATAAATAGGAAACTGAATCAGATTCATAAGAATATGACACCTTCCTTAACTGATAAGGTCAAAGTTTATGAACAAGCACTTTTCAGAAGACAAAATCTAATAGACACACACACACACATATGCTCTAAACCACCAACATAAAGGAATACACATTAAAACAAGTTTAATATTCTATCTTATATCTATCAGATTGGCATAAATGGCAAAAAAAATACAGTTTCTAAAGGGAAAATAGGAACAAAAGCATATTAATGAACTGCTGGTGAAGCCAGTCTGGGACATATCTTGGGAACTAAGCTCCAAAGCTGTAAAACTGTGTTTACCTCTACTAGTTCTAAATCCCTAAAGAGATCAAAGAAAGTGGGAAATGATCCATATATTTAAAAATATTTACAGTAGTTCCTTTTTTATAGGTTGTACATATATTATCATATAATACATATTTCCATGCTCATCGTGTTTTGAAAGAAGATACATATTGCTTACCCTAGACAAAAATTCATGAAGGAAATAAAGAATGGTATATTTCAATTTGCACTCAAACTCCATCTGTTCCTTCTATGGCAGTGGATAGCCTTTTTTTTTTTTTGACATAAGTCTCTTGGATTTGTCCTTGTCCTAGACAATTGCCTTGTTGATAATAGTCAAGCTATTTACAGTTGATCATCATACATTATTGTTGTTACTGTATACAACATTATCCAGGTTCTGCTCATTTCACTTTGCATCACTTCATGTAAAATTTCCCATGTAATTATTTTGTGATTATTTTGTCATTTCTTATGGCACAATAGTATGCCAATCCACACACACACACCACAATTTATTCAGCCATTTCCCAACTGATGGACATCCCTTTGATTTCCAGTTCTTTGCCACCATATAAAGCGCTACCAGAAATATTTTTGTAAATTAGGTTCTTTTCTCTCATCTTTATCTCTTTGGGTTACAGTCCTAGTATTGGTATTGCTGGGTCAAAGGGTATGCATAGTTTTATGGCCCTTTGGGTATGGTTACAGATTGCTCTTCAGACTGGTTGTATTAGTTCACAGTTCCCCCAGCAATGTATTAGTGTCCTTATTTTGCCACATCTCCTCCAACATTTATTACTTTCCTTTGCTGTCATATTAGCCAATTGGCTAGGTATGATGTGGTACCTCAGAGTTGTTTGAATTTGCATTTCTTTAATTAAAGGGATTTGAAGCATTTTAGTACCTCTTTTTTTATAGTGACAAAACTGGACATTTTAGGGACTAACCATAATTAGGGAACAGCTGAACAAGTTATGGAATATAAATTTAATGGAATATATTTTTGCTGTTACAATTGATAAAGAATATGATTTCAAAGGAATTTCAGGAAACTTTATAAAAGAGCACACTCTGTCAAACCAGAAGAACAATTTATACAATAACAATATTATTATAAAGACAATCAATTTCAAGTCTTAAGAAACTCGATTTCTGTGGACCCCTGAAGAAACATAGTGCCCTCATCCTAATAGAGATATTGGACTCAGAGTATATATAAAAGACATGGTCAATGCAGAGATTAGATTTTCTTGACTATTCATATGTTATAACAAATGTTTTCTTTTTCTTTCTTTCTCAATGAGAGAGAAATGACTTTGTTGCTAGCAGAAAAAAAAAAGCAGTACAAAAAGTTTCTAGTCCTACCCAAACTTTTTCAGTCTGGATAACTAAAGTTCCTAGTTAAGTAATTTCCATGGACCACAAGTGACTTCATAGAAATAGGAGTTGAAAAGAATTTTCTCACTAATTTAAGTAAAGGACAAAGTGGCAGCTCAGATAGAATCAAAGAAATTCAAAAGGCAGTTTTAACCTAAGCCTACAGGCTTCTGTGGGCTAGTAGTTAAGGCTTCAGGGATTTTTTAAAAGAGAAAGTTAAGCCTGAGGTTATGTGCTAGAAGACCTAAAACAACAACAACAGTAAAACTTTCATTGAGAAAAGGGATGGGTGGAGGAATGGCAAATGGGGGGGTGGGGTGGGAGAGAGCAGAGCAGGTACAGAGAATAGCAGAAGATCTGTAAAGACAGAGGTATATACAAAGAATCAACCAATAGCACAGCACAGAAAACCTAGACAACAACGTGTAACCAGGTGACCTCACAAGACTGGCCAGACACAGCAGAATCTTTGTAGGAAGAATGTTACAATTCAATTTAAGAAAAGTTTATTTGGTGTCTTCTACCAAGACAAAAGGCAAAACATTCCCTGCTCTCTAAGAACTGAAATTCTAACAGGGGAAACAATACATATAAAGGTAAAAAAAATGCAAACAAAATACAAAACAAAATGAGGGACAACATGACGTAGTAGATGGCAAACTGGCTTCATAACTAAGAAGACCTGGATTGAAATCTTACCTCTGGCATATACTGGCTGTGTGAGCTAATAGGCAAGTGAATTGCAGCTTTTCAATATATAGGAAACTCTTTAAGACTATAAATTGTAGAGAAGGTGCCAATCTAAATTGACAGAGGGAGTTCCATAATCTGATAGTTCCTTTTACCTGTGAAATAATAAATCCAGTCCCTGTTCCTACAAGTTCATTTTGTAGGGGGAAAAAAGTTAAGGAAATTAGAAAAGACCTTGTGGAGAGGATAGCCCTTGAGAACAACAACATCCCAAGTATGTGTGTTCATCACATGCCAAGTAAATCAGTTTGATCCTAAAATAAAATACATGTATGGAGATAATGTCCACTAAGTCTGAACGGATAGAATGGAAGCAAGTTGTGAAGAGTAGTAAATTCCAATTTAGCCACCAGGTGGTGCTACTAGCCAATAACCTGATCCTATTTACCAGGAAAGATCAGGTCATGGAGTAACATTCTTTCTGGTGGTTATGGTCCTTTAGTCTACTAAATGGAAATGCTAAGAAAGTGCTCAGAGAGTGGATGTTATTTCTATGACCCACCTCTTTCTTGGCATTTATGTCACACCAGTATCTAATTATGGCTTAGTTTGGATTAAAATTAATATGCTCAAATAGAGTGGGACACAAGTCCTGATATTACTATAAAATCCTACCTCCTCCATAACCTTGTGATGGTTTCTGAGCCCTAATCTCTTGTCTTTGGTATAGTAGAATCTCTTCCATCAGGAATAAAGCAAACATGCTTCCATATAATACAACTCCTTTAAACACTTTAAACAGAATTCTAGGACAGATGTTCAATCAATCAATATCCGTCAATAAACATTTATCAAATACCTATTAAGTGTCTGGCATTGTGTCCAACACTGATTGTTCATTTTGATTGTGACAAGCTGTAGTGTAATGGAGCAATATGGACACCAGAACTGTTTAAAGATTACTATTATTAATAGCTAATATTTATCCAGCACTATAAAGCTTCCAAAGTACTTAATAAGCATTATTTTATGCTCACAGCAACCCTGAAAAGTAAATGCTACTATTAACCCCATTTTACAGAGAAGCACAGAGTTTAAGTGATTTGCGCAGGGTTACACAACTAGGAATTGTGAGTTAGGATTCAAACTGAAGTCTTTCTGAAAGCAGATTCAGCTCTCTATATAGTATAACACCTATATGGAGGGACAAATATATTTCTGTAAGTATAGATGTAAAATTTGAGAATGCTAAGTTTAAGCTAATATATAGCCTTCACAAAGAAGATCCAGAAGGTGAGTCCCAAAAATAAAGTAGGAGAGGGAGGGAGGAAAAGTGAGAGGCAGAGGCAGAAGGAGAGGAGAAGGAATAAAAAGGATATTCATGAAAGCCAAGCTTGAGGCTAGAAGCAATATATTCCAGTGGTCGCAAACTCAAATAGAAACGGTTCTCTATGAGCTGGCTAGTATATTAAACTTCAAATCAGAAAGACTTGAATTTGGGGAAGGCTGGGTGGTCCAGCAGATTGAGATCCAGGCCTAGAGATGGGAGGTCCTGAGTTCAAATCTGACTCAGACACTTCCCAGCTGTGTGATCCTGGGCAAGTCACTTAACCCCCATTGCCTAGCCTTTACCACTCTGCCTTAGAAACAATACACAGTATTGACTCCAAGATGGAAGGTAAGATATTTACTATCTGTGTAACCCTGGACAAGTTATTTAATCTCTGCCTCACTTTCCTCCTCTCTAAAATAAGGATCACCATAGCACCTACCTCAAAAGAATATGTTTTGATGTGTGCTGGGAATGAACTAAGATAACATATATATTAAAGGACTTTGTAAAATGTAAAGTAAGGGTGTCTGGTAATTGTTTAATAAATGATCCTCCAAAACAAATGTATATAAGACACACTTTTAAGTTTAATTTACATAATAAACATTTTCTCCATCACTTTCTTAAGTCTAAACAATCAGCAAAACAAGCCCTGATTTGTAGCATTTGTTGATTTCCATGGTATAAAATTCTTACACTGAAAACTTAACAATCATCTCTACGATGATTAGAGCTGGCTCCAGCACGCCCTGCTTAAAATTTTATATTGATGGTATTTATTATTGTTAGTTCTAGAGATTATAGGGAGTCAATGGTTCTTACTAAAATAGGTAGTAAGATGGACAGATGTGTGCTTTAGTAATACCTATATTTAGAAGCTGTATAGAGGATAAATTAAAATAAGAGAGAGTTTGACTATAGAGGGATCAATTGAAAGCTATTTCAATAATCAAGAAGAGATGATGAGGCTTTAGAGTAAGGTTCTATTTATGTGAGTTGAGAGAAAGGAATGTGTTATAGAAATAAAACCAGCAAGATTTGGGTATGGATTTTACTGGGTATGGACATCAAGATGTTGTTGGATATGAAAGATGAGGGTAAAGGGAAGCATCAAGGAAGACTGCAGGTGTAGGTACCTGGATTCCTAGTAGGATGGTAAAATACTTGATAGAAACATGAACATTAGAAATAGGTATGAATTAGAGACAGAAGACAATGAATTCTGCTCTGGACAAATTAAGTTTTAAATGTCTATGGGATATCCAGATAGAGATATATCGCACGTACTTGGCAACAAGAGACTGGGACTCAGGAGAGAAATTAGAGCTGGATATGTAGACATAACAGTCATCTGCACTGAGGTGATAATTAAAGTAACAGGAACTAATGAGATCACACAGAGAACAAGCCAAAATATAAAATGAAAAACTCTAGGGATACACCTCTGCATTAGAGATGGATGATAATCTAGCAAGTGAGGATGAGGAGTGGCCAGATAGAGAGGATTAGGACTAAGAAAAAAGAATATTAGAAAAATCTAAGTACAGGAAAGTATTCAAGAAGAGGAGATAGTCAACAATGACAAATGCTGTGAATACTTCAGAAAGGATAAAGATTTAGAAAAGGCTCATGTATTTAGCAATGAAGAGAGCAGTGGTAGCCTTGGTAAGAACAGTTTCAGTCAAGTGGTGCCAATGGAAGTCAGGCTGCAAGGACTTGAGAAGTGAGTGGGAGGAAACAAGTGTACATTATGGTATATGAGTGTGTATGTGCATGTGTTTTAAAACTAGGTATAAAAGGGAAGAGAAATAAATGATGACAATATAGGAATAGCTGGCAGCAACACTGGAGCCAGAGAAGGGTTCTAGCAGAAATTCTGTTCTGCATATATGAGCTCATTTGGTTGCATACATTCTTATGCTTATGTCTTCCCTAAGACATAACATCCTGGCCACCTTGCATGTGCATTTTCTACTCATGTTTCCTACATATGTTCCCTCTCACATCAATTTATAGTAACCTATGCAAAAGGATACCCCCTGAAATGGGGTATTGTTAAAATGTATTTTGCTATCCTGTTAAAGAATTGTTTTTAGTTTATTTGTCCCCTAATTGGTCCTATAAAATTATCATCAGTGGGGGCTTATGGACTGTGGTTCTGAGTGGAGACTGACTCCAAATATATCTAGAACTTGGGATAGCTTTCATGGAACATCATGTGGGGGGCGGATGGTGATTGTGCGATAACTTTTATAAAAAAAATCTTCAATAGCTATATTTCTGAATTTTTTATAAGAACAACAAGGACTTAAGTATATATTGTTGCTATTGTTTCTTTTGTTTGTTTGTTAACCCTCTTCACATTAAAGAAGTATCATCTGACATACATATGTATATATTCAAATTTATAAAACTGTGTTTTGCTTTGTTTCTTTCTTTGTACATGGACATACACAAACAATTCTTTGAGAATATTTCTGTTGTTGTAGATAGTGTTATCTTGGTTCCCCTCATTTCACCCTTCATAATTCCATGTAGATCTTTGCATGGTGTTTTTTTATAATTGACCAGCTCATTGTTTTTTACAGTGCAGTAATATCCCATCACAGTCATATGCTACAATTTGTTTAGTCATTCCCCAGATAGGCTTATATCGTTTCTTAATGTTGACTATGTTTGTTCAGTTTGGTTTTAAACTTCTTAGGACAAAACATCTTTCCTTGGTCTTTCCTTATATTTTCTCCAGACCCCATTATAGTACTAAGTCAAAAGTAAATAAATTCATGGTATATGACTGAAATTTAGGAAACTTGAGGAATAAATTAGGATAATGTTAACATTTAGTAGTTTAAGGTCATAGTAGGGAATAAGACTGCAAAGGCAAAGAGGAACATCAAAAATGATGTTCCATGAAAGCTATCCCAAGTTCAAGACATATTTGGAGTCAGTCTCCACTCAGAACCACAGTTCATAAGTCCCCGCTGATGATAATTTTATAAGACCAAACAGGGGACAAATAAACTAAAGACAATTTTTTAACAGCAGAGCAAAATACATTTTAATACATTCTGATTGTGGAAGGCTCAAATCGAGACTAAGTCATTTTGATTTTAATCCTTACACATTGGGGAGCCCCTGAAAGAATTATAATTAGGGAAAATTTGAATTTGGATCTTAGCTTTGATATTTACTAGCTGTATGACTCTAGGCATCAAATCTCCTGATTCCAGGTCAATTAGGCAAAAAAACATTTATTTAGCACCCTCTCTGTGCCAATGCTGCACTAAGCCCTGGAGGCTTAGATTCTTTCCTCTATACCACCCAGTTTGCTTTTCTCTTCCTCATAATAACCCAATGAACTTGGTAGTAGAATTATTATTATCCCAATTTACTGAAGAAATTGTGTAGCCGGTCCATGACCGTGGTGGTAGGCAGCATCTAAGGCAGGATGATAACCCAAATCTCCTAACTCCAAATCTAGCACTATCTCAATGTCATCCTGCTCCTTCCTGCCTGTTAGTGCTATTGTGAATCAATTACAAGCATTTCTTAAGTGTTTACACATACCATATATTTTACCAGGCAAAGGGATAAAAATGCCAAAACGGTTTCTGCCCTCAATGGGTTTGCATACCATTTGAAGCAATAAATTTTATATGAATGGTTACACATGGAATTCATAGATTAGATGGAAGGTAACCTTAAAAGTAAAGGCACTTGTAGCTATGGAGATTAATAAAGGTCTCTTTTACAAGACAGTATTTAAGTTGAGTCTTGAAGAAAGCCAGTGAATCTAAGAAGTGAAAATGAAAAAGGAGATTTCATGCCACACATGGGGTACCTCCAGTGCAAAGTTTTAGAGATGATAAATGGAAAGTCCTGTGTGAGGAAGGTGGGCAAGTATGGCCACACTGTACTTTATATAGATAGGAATAATATATAAGAAGTTTGGAAAGATATAAATAGGTCAGGTAATAAAAAGCTTTAAATGCCAGAGGAGTTGATAAGTTTATTAAATTGGTCGGTTGTTTGGTGGGTTGGTTGTTTAGTTGTCCTTCATTGTTAAAGAGGACCAAAATTACATCGCTAAGCTGGGGTACAGTGTATAGCATTTTCTACTGGGGTGGATCAGGCCAATATGAGTTTGGGAGGCTCTGCCATAGGTCAGGCACGGAAAGCTCATATAAACATTTGGGATGGAGATGTCTCTAAATTTGCACATGTTGCATTTCTTTTGAATGAATGTAAATCTGATTTGTTCCTAGAGGACAGTACTTTCTTTGATGCAAGTACTCCATCCAGGATGATCCCATGCTAGTGTCTTCCATGTCTCACAATCAATCCAAAAGTTCTTTATAGAGACTTTGAGAGTGTCCTTGTATTGCTTCTTTTGACCTCCATGTGAGCTCTTGCCTTGGGTAAGTTCTCTATAAAATAGTCTGTTAGATAAATTTACATTTGTAACAGTTAAAATTTAGGGAGACCGAGGCAGGTAGAAATTAGTTTTTCTCTGCAAGGAGTATTATATTTTTTTAGAGGTTTATTAAAGGTTAAAGATTCAAGAAAATACAGAATAAGAAAAAACACATGCCTAGGCCAGAGGCCTAGGCCAGATAACCTCACATCACGGAAGAGACGCATCTGCTCCAAAACGGAAGTCCAAAAGAGCAAAAAGAGAGCCAAAACCCTTTGCCACCAACTTAAATCTTTCCTCGATCTCGGCCCACCTCAGAATTCCGTGAGATTACAAAACATTTTGGGGAGCAAAGGCTTGTGGGGATTGTAGTCCTGTATTCGAGTCTATTTTTTACATTTGGTGAGCCAGCTGCACAAAATTGAACTTTGGGTGTAGTTGGCTGGTCTGGAGGCTTCTTCATGGTATCTTCTCCAACAGTTCAGTTCTGGATTCAGAGAGGTAGCTTCTTTTTTACCTAAAATTCTTCTCAAAAGGAATTTAAACTTTGCAATTTAAATAATGATATTTTTTACATTCCCCCCGTTAAGAGGGTGATTGACAAATACAGGATCACTTAGGGATGCATGGCTGAGGTCTGAGGTATATGAATCAATTGGCAAGAGATATTAAAAAGACATCAGAAAAATCCAAAGACAAAAAGAAAAAACTCTGAATGAAAATATAGACTATCAAAGTCTTATGTGTAAAAATTCCAATGCATGCAATAGGTTTCAGTCAATCAGTCTCAGCAGAAGATGCTTTCTTCACATGTGAGCAGTGAATCCAAGAATCCTTTTCTCCAATCTTTATGGATGTTGGAGTAGTTAACAATATTTGGAATGGTCCTTCCCATGAAGGCTGAGTTGCTCCAGTATGCTTGAAATTCTTAATATAAACTTTATCTCCTGGATTCAGGTCATGCAGAGAAAAGTCTAGTGGTCCATCTTGTACTGCAGCTCCGGATTCATGAAGTTCACATAGTTTGTGCTGTAACTCCTGTATATAGGAAGCAATAGTAATATCTTCCCCTAATAGTGAGGTATATGCTGGGGAAAAAGGCTTAGCCTGTATAGGTGGATGTCCAAAAAGCATCTCAAATGGTGAAATATGTAAGTCTCCTCTAGGCCTGCTTCTGAGATAAAATAGGGCCAGAGGGAGAATTTCAGGCCATTTTTAATGGGTCTCAGTGCATAATTAGCCAACCATAGTTTTAAGTTCTTTGTTCATCCTCTCTACTTGGCCTGAGCTCTGGGGATGATATGGAACATGAAATTTGGGAGTTATTCCCAAGCAAGAATATATCTTATTTAGAACAGAATCAGTAAAATGACTCTCCCTATCTGAATCAATACATGCTGGCAGGCCAAAACAAGGAATAATTTCCTTTAAAAGTATCTTTGCAACAAAATCCGCCATGGCTCGGGTCACAGGAAATGCTTCCGGCCATCTGGTTAGTTGATCTACAATTACTAGACAAAATTTATAATGTCCAGCCTTTGTCATCGTTATGAAATCTATCTGTAGATGTTCAAAAGGTGTGTAAGCCAGAGGACGTCCACCAAAGGCTTTTCCACAAAATGCATGTTGGTTATATGCCTGGCAGGTAGAGCAGGCTAAACATACTTTAGAAGCTATAGTAGTTATACCAGGGGCTATCCACACTCTCTTGACAGAGTCCACGATGCCCTGGGTGCCAAAATGACCATTTTTATGAATAGATTTGCAAATTTGGTTATAGAAACTTCTAGGGAGCAGGGGTTTTCCTTCAGATAACACCCACACTCCATTAATCTGTTTTGCTTTGAATTTTTGTTTCCATTTTTCCACTTCCTTTTCATTATAGGAAAGTGGTAAATTTAAATCATTAGTAGTTGTTAATGTTAAAATTAATTCAGGCCCTTCTGTGGCTGCTAGCTTTGCAGCGGCATCTGCTCAATCATTTCCTCTAGAGACAGGGTCAGTGCCACCTGTATGGGCCTAACAATGAACTACAGCTAGGGCTTCAGGCAGCTGGAGAGCAGAAAGAACTTCATTAATAATTTCTGCATTAGCTATAGATTTTCCAGCTGAGGTTAAAAATCCTCTCTGGAGCCATAACATTCCAACTGAGTGACAAATGCCAAAAGCATATCTAGAATCCGTATAAATTGTTGCCTTTTTTAGATCTGATAGAGCTGATAAGTGTTCAGGCTTTAATTTGAGGGGTTCAGGAACCGAATCCTTTGTTAATGCTATAAGGGGTTTAGTAATTTCCCCATAGCAAGGAATCCATTGTCTGCAAAACCCTGTTGCTCCTAAAATTGCTCTCAACTGTTTCTTAGTAGTAGGAGCACTTAAATTTTGAATATTCTCAATTCATTTTGGAGAAATATAACGAGCACCCGCAGTCAGGATGAATCCCAAATATTCTACTTTAAGGAGACACCACTGAACTTTATCCTTCGATATTTTATGTCCTCTTTTGTACAATTCCAAAAGAAGGTATTTGCTATCTTCCTGACATGTTTTTGCGTCTGTTGAAGCCAAGAGTAGATCATCTACATATTTGATTAATTTGCTATTTTTAAATGTTATATTGTCTGTGTCTTGGTCAAAATTTGAAAAAACCCAACAACATATTGATGAAACACCCTCCCAGTTTATGGACAGACTTATTGACGTGGGGAATACATATATGGACCTTGATTTATCCAGAGAAAGAGACATTAGACAAATACGTAGGCAATGTGTTAAGAATTGTTGTTCAGTGGTAAAAGACTACTTTAGAACTAGCTGTCCTAATTGGGACTCTATGGACCTCGATGAACTAAGGAGAGTAGCAACCTATGTTTATAAAGGTCGTGTAAAAAGACCTGAGGAAGACGATACATCAGTGGAAGATTTAAAGAAAGAAATTGAAATGTTAAAGAGACAATTGAAAAATAAGGGAGAGACTATAGCCCCTTTGCGGGAATTCACAAATAAATCAATAACTTGCCACTTCTGTGAGAAGAAGGGCCAAATGATGGAATGTAGAACCTTTCTTAAGATGATTGGAAGGAATACGCAGTTTAATAATAGCTTTAGAAATAACTATAGAAATGATGATAATGGTCATAGAAACCAGAACAACTATAATGATGATAATGGTCATAGAAACCAGAATTTTAGAAATTCTAGAAATTATAATGATGATTATGGAAATAACTATAATGAATATAGAAATAAGAACTTTAGAAACCAGAATTATAGAAATAGGAATTGGGAAAATAATGACAATGCTCCCAATGAAGAATATGATAATACCCAACAACAACAAAATATAAGAAATGGAGCTCGTCCAAAAAATAGTCAAGGTGCCCTTCAGGGGGGTGCCCAAGGAATATCCCAAACACAATGATGGCGTCTGGGGGGGGGGGGCTGGGGCACAGGAATCAGAGGATACAACCTTTGGTTTTCTGGACCCTGATGTCCTACTAAACAACTTATTGGAATTGTGCTCTCTATGGTAGGCTCTGAATGCTTGGAAATTCAGCTTGGGAAAAGACTTTAATGTCTAGTACTTTATCTTGTCAGGTGATCTTCAGAAGCATCCCAAGACAATTCAAATGGAAGCAATTCCATTTCCTGGCAGACTGTCCAGTTTTCCCTACCATATAACAATGAGGTCAACACAACAGCTCTGTAGAACTTCAGTTTGATAGGTAGCCTATTACTTCTTCTTTTCTACACTTTCCTTCAGTTTCCCAAATACTGAGCTAACTGGCAATACATGCATCAACTTCATCATCTATGTGGACATCCTTGGAAAGTATGCTGCTAAGGTAAATAAATTTATCCACAGCATTCAAATTTCTCCATTTCCTATAACTGATGGTTCTATATATTGTTCTATATGGTTCTGATGGTTCTATATATTGTGGCTGGCTGGTGCAGAGCCTTTGTTTTCTTCATGTTTATTGTTTAACCAAAATTAATACAATCAGCAGAGAACTGATCCATGTCCTATTGCATCTCAGTTTCAGATACTGCATTGAGTGAATGGAAAGTCATACACCAATTGTCTCTCCACTTACACCTTGGCTTGTGGTCTTTTCAAGTTAAATAATTTACTGTCAAGGTGGTAGCTGATTTTGATGCCATTTTCATCCTCAATTAAAGCATCCAATGATATCACTGAAAAAAATCATGCAAGAAGCATGGGAGCAAACACACAGCCCTGCCTCATTCCATTGGTGACTAGGAAAGCATGAGGGCATTGTCCATATCCAAGAAACCTCAAGCATTCTGTTATTGAGCTAGAATACAATACTGATGAACTTCTCTGAGTGACCAAATCTTGTCATGATCTTCTACAAGCCATGTGACTAACAGTATCAAAGACCTTATGAGGCATGCAGACAATGGCTTCAGGACTGGTTGATGAACTGTTGAGAATACTATGGAAGTGTTCTCCAGGATCATGTCCTTATCACTGATCAATGGAAAGGAAGAGAATAAGAATGTTATGTGCCAGGCATGGTGCTAAGCACTTTACAAATATTATTTCATTTGATCTTCACACCAACCCTTGGAGGTAGATGCTATTACTATCCCCATTTACAGATGAGGAAATTGAGGTAGGCAGACATTTAGTGACTTAAAGGAAAGATCTACACTTTTCTGAAAAATCACATCGATGATGGGGTCAGGCTTGTGGCAGGGAGACCAATCAGGAAGTTTTTGCACTAATCCAGAGGAGAAGTGATGAGGTGAAGATCTGGCTACTAAAAGAGCATTCTATAAAGTGCTATATAGACAATTTATTAATATTGTCTCTGCCCAAGTTGAAATCCTTCACTGATTCTTTCCTAAACATAGTTACCAATCAGTCTGTAGGGAAAATTGAGAAAATTGAGAAGTCAATTTGTTATAAAACCCCACAGAATGCCAACTAAAATGAAATTATTTAGAAATAGCCTGTTATTTTCCATTATCTACAACACTTTTCAACCTCAGTAGACTAGGTAATCAAAAGCCGACCATTCCCTGAACTCCAGTGGTACCTCCCAGAGCCCCAAGTATTATAGAGGAAAGGAACCAAAGGAACTGGACACAGGAAGGTTTGAACAATGGTTATTTTTACAAGAAAAAAAGTCTAGAAATGGAAGGCACTCTAAGGGACATCTAAGATTGCCTTTTCATTCACAGATAAGAAAACTGAGGCTCAGGGAGGTTAAGTGGCATGCTCAATAATCATCAGAGTTAAGATATGAAATGAGGCCATGTGGCTACTCTGATCTTACCATGTAAGAGACAGGATATAGCTACCATGCTGCTGACATTCCTGTGACTTCATAGGATCTTAGATCCAGAGCTGGAAAGAACCTCAGAAGCCATCATCTGGAAAAAAGCCCTCTCATTTCCTAAACTTTCTCTTTGGGAATTTAGAAAAAAAAATATTCTAAATGAGATTGCAATTCCCTAGTACATTTAAAAAAATTTTAATAACTTGAAAAGTTTATATTCAAGGTATTTTTTATTCATTTGCATCAGGCATTGAGTCTTAAAAAGTACTTTAAATTAGCAGAATAAATAATCACACACCTGTGCCAAATCTTCATATCAACTACTCCAGCCACAAAGAATCTGACTCAGGCAAGAATTCACATCTAGAGATATCTAATCTCATCACGCACATTAGCAAGAAGGAAGCACATCCCATTAAAAGAAACAAAAAATGCAAAGAGGCAATATTTATGGTTTCCCTACTCTGAATCTGATTATGCAGCAGCTCTTGGATGACAAATGTATGTCAAGTCAGTGAATGAATGTAAATCAAGCTCGATTCTCACCTTTCTTGCATTATGCATAGTAGATGAAAGTGGAAGCTGTTTCAGGCCTGCCACCATGTTGCCATTCTCTGTAGACAGAAACAGCTTGCATGTTCTATGTTGGGAAATACACTGGAAGGACTGTGGCTGTAGGTGGCTAGCTAGCAACTCACATCTGCTTTCATTGCCTACAACTAGGGTTTGGGGAAGCAGCAGAGCTCTTGCCTTGTAAACACAGTTCCCCTAAATTCCCTTCTCTTTTGGCATGAGGCACCACTGCAATATCATTTACTACATTTCTTGACTAGGAACATCACAACTTTACCCATTGTAGCTTGGGAAAGTGTGAACTATTTACAGACTCTCAGATCACAGGACATATCAACAGGATCCAGAATCTAACCTTGAGGATGATTTCCTACTACTTTGAAGATGGTCCTTTCTCTAGAGAGTGACCTTTATCTAATAGGCCAAGTCATTTTGAAGAGGAAGTCTTTTTCTTTATTTATTTCTTTGTATCCTATTTAAGATGCATAGAAAACTGGTCCTAGACTCAAGGAGACCTGAGTATACAGCTCTTGCCTGATTCATACTACATATATGACCCTGGGTGAGTTATTCAACCTCCTGGTGTCTCAAGGCAAATTTCTATAAGTTGCAAAGAAAGTACCAACCTGGATTAGAAAAGGAAGTTTCTCATCAAGAAAATTCTCTACATTTATAAAATCAGGTCTCCTTTTATACACAAAAAGAAAATAGAAAATGTCTATCTTTACATTAGAAACTTTTAGAGAAGAAATTATAGAATCCTAGAAGTTAAAGGTACCATATTGTTGTTTAGTCATTTCTCTCCAACTCCTCATGATCCCATTTGGGGTTTTCTTAGCAAAGATCTTGGAGTGGTTCTCCATTTCCTTCTCCAGCTCATTTATAGATAATCAAACTAAGGCAAATAGGGTAAGGTGACTTGCTCAGGGTTACACAGCTAATATGTACCTGAGGCCACATTTGAACTCAAGAAGATGAGTCTTTCTGATTCCAGGCCCAGCATTCTATCCACTGTGCCACCTATCTGCCCAGATGGAAGGTACTATAGAGATCATCTAATAACGCGCACACACACACACATACCCATTTTACAAATGGGAGAATTGAGGCCCAGATAATAGAGTTAGAGCTGAAAGGGAACTCAGAAATCATCTAGTTCAACCTCTTCATTTTATAAATGAGGAAACAGAAGACCAGAGAGGACAATTAACTTGTTAAGCATCCACAGGTTGTAGTTAGTTAAAATGGAATTTA
Source organism: Monodelphis domestica (assembly GCF_027887165.1). Lineage (NCBI taxonomy): Eukaryota > Metazoa > Chordata > Mammalia > Didelphimorphia > Didelphidae > Monodelphis > Monodelphis domestica. The sequence continues at coordinate 448,886,583 of NC_077227.1, forward strand.
AGTATGGTACCTGCTTCATACCTATTCTTCATTCATCATTCTGCTTCACAGAGAAGGGCAAGACTTTGCCCAAGATTTCATCATTTCAGTAGCAGGACTAGGACAATAACCCAAGGCTCCTGACCCCAGGTGAGTGCCTTTGACTTTATACTACACTGATTTCTAATATTTTCCATAAGTCCCTAACCCAGTCACATAATATACATAGTATATTAAATATATGCATATTTCCTAGAAGCTTTAAATACATGGAATTCATTTCAATAACACCATTCACCTTCATGTGATACTTTAACATTTAAATAGTGCCTTTGTCACAAGGTGCCATGAAATAAATAGCACGCGTAATATCAACTTCATTTATAGATGAGGAAATTTCAGCTCAGAGAGGTTACATGACTTGTCCACAGTCTGAAATCTAAGGACATGTGGGTGCCTAGATTTGAACTTCAGTTTCCTGGCACTTAGTCCAGCATTTTCCACTATGTTATCCAGCTTCTTTTGCCAACAAGGAGAGAACTCATTTGGTGAGATATTTGTGTATAAGACCAAAGAGTATTAGCTTTATGGTGAATGTCAAGGAAATGTTATAAGAGTGAAGGACACATTATTTACCACAGGCCTGTGGATTTTAAGACTCTCAAGAAGGACTTTTGTAGCCTCCTATTCTGTGGAATTAAAGGCAATAAAGGGGAATTATATTTTAACTCCCCTTGAATTTTAGTTGTGGGGGTTTTAGAACTGACTTGTCATTTCATAATTCAGAGGGATAAAAATTTCTTCTCAGTCCTGAGAGTGATTTGGATTATTGTGATCTCTGAACCAATAGATGGACTCAAGTTAAACCTGGGAGTTTTGAAAAAGGATACACACAGATTGTCAGAGAAAAGAATGAGTTTGAAGGAGCTGGGAGACAATACCTTCAGCCTCCCTGGGGATATAATGTGAGCAGCAGCAGCAGCAGCACTGGGGCAACTGTCAACAAAAGAAATTAGAAATTAGAAAAGGGGGATAAAGTTGCAACAGAGAAAGGAGAGATCTTAGTGGGCAATCAGACTCCTATAGGCATCTTGGAACAGAAGTCTAAGGGTAAAAACACTGTTTATACCCACTTCGCAAAGGACTGAGGGAAGGTTCCCCAAAAAACTGCTCTCTAGCTATTTCTCCTCCCTAATCCTTTCCAGTAACAGTCCCTGTAATATAATCATCTTGCTTCTTTTACCTAAATATCTCTAAAAACAACAAGCTTTTTGTACTAGAAATAAATTATTGGATTGAATATAAAGTTAAATAATTTACAATACCAAAACAATTACGATGAATAGAGAAGTGACTCAGAGGATCTAAACAAACAATGAAAGTCTTACCTAGAGGGGAAAGGAAAGGAAATAAGCATTTCTATTGTACCTACTATTACTATGTGCCAGGCACTGTGCTAAATAAGGACTTTAAAAAAATATTATCTCACTTGGTTCTCATAAAAATCGTAAAAGGTTGGTCCTATTATTATGCTCATTTTATAGTTGAGGAGAACAAGGCAAGGCAGCTAAGTGACTTGCCTGCAGACACACAGCTAGTACTCAATTCAGGTCATTTTGATTCCAAGTTACTGGTTTCATTTAGAGTATGGCATCCCATAAAGGGTGCAGTTAGGTGGCACAGTGGGTAGAGCACTGGACCTGGAGTCAGGAAGATCTGAGTTCAAATCTAGCCTCAGATGTTTCTTAGCTTTGTGATTCTGGGCAAGTTACTTGACCCTGTTTGCTTCAGGTTCCTCATTGTAAAATGAGCTGGAGAAAGAAATGGCAAACTGCTCCAGTATCTGTGCCAAGAAAACCCCCAAACAGGTCACAAAGAGTCAAACACAACTCAAACAACTCAACAACAAATCACACAGAGGGTGGGTATTTCTAGATATAAAAGAAAGAACATCTGAAGAAGTTCTAGCTACCTATTATTTTAGTAAGCTCATTCTTGATCTAAATCTGTTACATCTTTAAATATATTTACTTATTTTGAATCTATACCTAAAAATGGTGCAATGGAAAGGGTACAGAACTAGGAATCAGTGGACCTGGGCTGAATCCTAGCTTCAACTCCAAATTGCAGAGGAGCTTCTGAGCTTTAGTTTCCTTATCTGTAAAATGTGAGGGCTAGACTAGATGAGTCCCATATCTAGCAATATATATGATTAGATAGATAACATCTACCCTCAATTTCTTATTGTGCAAATACAAATGTGTATGCACACAGATCAAGAAGGTAATATTGGCATCAAGTAAAATGAAATCAAATAAGTAGAATTTTTTTTCTGCCTGCACACAGTTTTTTATGAAAAAAAGAAATGACAACAAATAAGCCAGCTTTTGTGAGCAAACAATTAAAAAAAAAATATATATATATAGCTTAGACAGAGAGTCAGAACTTATTCAGTCAAATCTCCCAAACTTTCATCTATATAAAGAGATTGGGTCAACCGATATCTAAGATCTTTTCTAGCTATATAATTCTTAGTTTAATATCTATAATTCTAAACAAATAGATTGATATTTATAATGCTTATCCCTTTGCCTTGCAAAATCTTTGTGTTTTCAATTTAATCCAAGAAAGATAACCTTATGGTCAGAATAATTGTAATGTTGTGTAGTTTATTTTATGCTAATGTGTCAAACCTAGTGTGTGAAAAGAGCACTGGACATTGATATGACAATTTCTGGGTTAAAGTTGAAACTCTAATATTTATTAGCTATCTCTGTACAAGTAATTTAATCTCTCTGAAACTCAGTTTCTTCCTATGTAAAATGGGGTGATAATGCCACATGGCTTTTGTGAAAAAAAAAAGCCTTTGCAACACCTTAAATCATTCTTTAAGTGTGAGTCATTATTATTATTGATCATACATGTAGGGTAAATAATATAAATCTTAATTAACCACATTCTAAGGTATAAAGAACACCAATCCTCCAATCATTCAGGATCACAGTTAGGTGATGTTTACTGTTTTTCTTCTGTATAAGGAGTCATGGCCATTTTGCCCCTGATGCTACTATTTCCCCAGATAGTCTCTCATGATATATAGTATGGTACAGTACTTAATGGATCAAGAGATTTCATATAGGCTTTTAGTAATAAATCCATGGTCTAAGAAGGGGGCATTTTCCTCCAACCCATTCCCCCCAAAGAGCTATTAATAAAAGATAACTCAGAGAATATATTTCTACTAAACCAAGCAGATTCCTGGGACATGGACCCTTGCTCAAGTCATGCTGAGCCCTTTATCCCCACTGACAAAAGTCGACGATGATTGATGATGCCTGCCAGGAGACTGTCACATTTTTTGCTTTGCACCATTATGTACATTTCATCCATAGTAAACTTTAATGTGGATGTCTTTCTAGGCTCTACCTGGAGATGGGTGAATTTAACAGAGGGCTCTAGGTTTAATCTCCCTGCAATTGAAGCCTCAGTTTCAGTATTGATCAGTGAAATTGCACAGCTACAATGGTGAGAAATCTTCACATCCCATAGCATCCCATAACCAAAACAAAACAAAGGAAGAATTGGTTTCCCAAGTCAATAAAAATAGAAAGAAAATAATTAATTTAGTGTTTACAGAGACTTCCTACTTGATATTGAATTTAGAGGGTAAATTCCAAATGCAACAAAGAAATTCAAAAGGAAATTTGAAAATTTCTCCGATGCTAAAGGTATTTCTACTATTTTTCACAGGCTGCCTTTTCCATGATCCATCATTGAATCAGAAAGAGATGATTCAACCAGATCAAGTTTAACATTTTTGAACCATAAATTCTCTTTAATTTATCTCTTATTTATATCTTCCTGAAGACCCTTAAGAAAATAGTGACGGAATGTTTCCACTTTAAAAGAAAAAAAAACAAAGAAAAAATAACTAGGCCCTATGATATGTGATTTTTAACATCCCAGATTTCAATCAATACAACACAACTTCTGTCAGTAACTTTCTGGCATTCTGAATAATGGCTTTAAAATGTATTTTATTTTTACATCACCATTTCCAAACATGCCCCTTCCCTTATGACTCTTCAGAGACCCATTGCTTAGAACAAAGAATAAAATGGAGAAAAGAAGGAAAAAAGCTATTCAGCAAAATTAATCAGTAAATATTCCACATCCCCTGAAAAGGAGTGAGAAAGATGTATTTACTGTCCCCTTCTTCAAAGCTAAGTTTGATCAGAAATAATTCCTTTAAAAATGGAATTTGTATCTTCTTTTCCCCTTCCTCAGTACATACAATTCCCCCTTGAGAAGGGAGAGATATAGACAGCATGCTAATTAATTGTAAGTTTATTCCCTTATTAGAGAAAAATCTAAAACAAATAGCTAGCAGTTAGTAAGTATTAAGTCCATCAGAGAACTTGAGGGGAGGGGAAAATGAGAAGTTGATGGTCTATAAAGGCAGGGCTCTTCTCCACATTTTTGAGTAGGCACTAAGGTACTGCTGACCCAGACTCCTGCCTGGCTCCCAGAAAGCTTTCAGATGATGAAATTCCTCTAGATATCATTAATTGAGTTCACCTTGAATAATTCACCTGATGCCTGTGGGGAGAAATTCAACTTTCCCCTAGTGATTCCACTGAGAAACAGCCCCAGCCAAGACCCGAGGATGCTAATGACATACAGGAGCACAAGACAGTCACTTCACATGGCCTCCCTTCTTCAGTGGGATTTGAATATACCGTTTTCCCTTAGGCCAAAAGAGATTGTTCCCTAGGCAAAGAGGAAACCCTTAGGAATGTTATACCTGAGCATATCCCATCTCAAGCTATTTTTTCCCTTCTAGTATATCAATTACTAAGAGAATAGTTTCCTTCACTATGATTATCAACTCTACTGGACAAAGAAAGTGGGTTCTAATTTCACTTTAAATACGGAAGTTTCCTGTGGATTTTTTCTTTTTGAGGACTAGGATAGTTTTGTATTTTTCTTAACCACTACATATTTAAACTCAGATATGTGCCAAGGATCAAAAGTATTCTTCTTATGAGTTAAATTCTCATTCACTTCCCTATTATGAAGCTCCACTTTCCTCCTAGTGGAAAAGAGCCTTTTGACCAAAGAAGAAAATATTCTACCCTTCAAGAAGAGGCAGAATATTGGAGGTTTTTTGAGAGAAGGAAAGCAGCTATGGAAGAAGGAAAGATCACCTGGAGACCATTAAGTTCCTTCTATGTCACTCTGCAAACTAGATAGTTAAAAGGGGCAAAGTGAACTTTTTGCCCATGATAGGAGAATTCAATTCATACATTTATAAATAAATGATCTGACTCTAATTGGTGTGTCTGAGTTTTCTCTTGGTAGCAGCTACCTTGTTAACAAGTTACAGCATTTGACATTGGTGATACACCATTTCTGAGAAGAGGAATCATAAATCTATTTCCAAATTCCTAATTTGTTAGCCAAAACTGGCATGTTTCTTCTCTGATACTCTGGACTGAAATTTTCATTTTTGTTCTGTCATTAGGCCCTTGAGAGTGACTAAAACTGACTGAGAGAATTCAAATAATGCAAAGTACTCTAAGTCTCTGTTTCCTCATCTATTAAAGAAGAAAGTTAGACTGGGTTTCTGCAGTCTGTGTAATTGGAAATCTGTTACCCTAAAAACTGCATTTCCCTGAAGTCCACTGACTTCCTGTCCTCATGTACTTCCTGTAGACAGAGGGATAAATTCAGTGGGGTTGCTGGTCTCATGCTCTTTGCTTCCTGGGTTGCAACTGTGATAATAAGCAGGCTTTTTGAAAAGAGAGATTAGCAATGGGCTCCTGGTTTTTTATTTTGTTACCTTTTTATTCCTTTACTTCTAATGACCATTAATAAAAGTTTTAAAATATAATATTTAAATTATTTTTAGATTATTTTTTATTTTTACATGTCCTTTCTGCTTCTAAATCTATAACTCCATCATGGAAAAGTTCTACCATAAATGAGGCTCAGGGCATATGAAGATGATCAAAATTTAGAACACAATTAAGAAAATCTAGAATTCTGAACCTAGTCAATGCTTTAATTAGATCACCAACAGGTAAGAGCAGTTGCCACAGTACCAATTATAAGAACAGTTGTGGTCAATCAGATTGTAAATTTTTTAGGCACAGTCTATGCATTTTTCAGTTTTAGGAAATGAGAACAATTCAAAAGCAATGATTCTCTGCCCAGAATGTATTGCAGAATTGCATCTTAGTGGACTGTATCCCATATCTGCTGCTGCCAAAGCCTTCTATCAAAATAGACATTTTTAGTTATGTATTTTAACAAATACTTTCCCTTCTCTTGCCATAATTTAGGTCATTGCCAATCTTGGATATATGCTCCATTTTATTTCCATATACATCCAAAAAGACTAATAAAAAAAGTTGATTCTTCCTAACACTGAGTTTTTTTTCTTCTATGCAGCCTAATAAGACTATCCCACTTGGATTTAATTTTCCATTCACATCTTACAATAATAAGAAGTAACATTTAATAATAATAGCATTTATATAATAATGTCAACTTTTGTGAAGTATTTTAAAAATATCTCATTTTATCCTTACAATATTCATGGGAGGTAGTGCTATTATCCCTTAATTTAGGGGGGAGGAAGGCAATGAGTTATATTTTGGACATGTTGAGCTTGAGATTCATTTAGGATATACAGTTCAAGCTGCAAATAATGGAACCCAGGGAAGCTGATGATATCACCAAATATCAACTGGAGAAAGGAGAATAGGTCCTGTGGCACAGCCTTTGGAGCTCCATTGGTAAGTGAGTCTGAATGAAAATCCTGCAAAGGAGACAGAAAAAGCAATCATGTAGGTAGAACACTTAAGATAACTACCAAAAAAAAAAAAAAACTAAGAGAGAATTTTTTAAAGAGGTCAACAGTATCAAATGGTATAAAAAGATCAAGTATCTGTACTGAGAAATATAGCCAATAGTAGAAGGAAATCAATAAATTGTGACAGTGGAAATTTTATAGGCAGTTTTTTTTTTTCATAAAGAGGTCTTATATCTAAAGTATATAGAGAACTTTGTTCAAAATATAAGAATATGAGCCATTTCCCGGTTAATAAATAGTCAAAAGATATGAACAGTTTTTTTAAATAAATAAATCAAATATATATGTATATATATATATATATATGAAAAAATGCCCTAAATCATTATTGATTAGCAAAATGCAAATCAAAATAATTTTAAGTTATCATTTCACACCTATCAGATTGTCTAAAATGATAAATATTGGAGGGAATTTGGAAAAATAGAGACGCTAATACACTGTTGGTGGAACTGTGAACTGTTCCAACCCTTTTGGAGAGCAATCAGGAATTATACTCAAAATTATAAAAGTGTATATATCTTTTGACCCAGTATTAACACAATAAGTTTTGTTTCCTAACATGATCAAGGAAAAAAAGGAAAAGAAACTATATGATTTAAAATATTTAGAGCAGCTCCTTTTGTGATGGCAAAAAACTAGAAAAGGAAGGGATGTCTATCAATTAGGGAGTAGCTGAACAAGTTGTGGTATATGATTATAATGGAATACTATTGTGTCATAAGAAATCAAACAAGATAATCCACTCCAAAATGAAAAAAAAATTTACATGAATTGATCGAAAATGAAGTGAGTAGAACCAGAAGAATGCTGTCTATAGTAACAACAATAATTTATGATGATCAATAGTGAATTAGTTATGATTTAGGACAACTACAAGAGACTCATGACAAAAGAAGGACAACTATTGTCATAGAAGGAACAGAGTATTGAAACATACCATTCTTCATATTATGTCCTCCATGAATTATTCTCTAATGTAAGCAATATGTGTCTTGTGTCACAGTATTATGAACAGGAAATATATGTTATATGACAATATATGTACAACCAATATCACATTGCCTGCATTCTTGGGAATGAAGGGGGGTGGGAAATAATTATATATACATTTTTGGACATAACTAATGAGAGAAATTATTTCTCTTGAACAAGTATGTTTATTATGATTTATTACATATTAATAACAAATAATGCATATTACATTATAGTTATATTACAAATATTATATATTATTATATATTAAATAAAATACATATTATTTTATGATAGATAAAATTATATTATATATTATAATATATTTTATTTTTATTATATATTATATATATAATTATATTTTATATATAAAAATTAAAAATAAGTGACAACCATAAAGCCCATTGGAAGAAATCACTAGTAACTTTGAAGAATGCATTTTCCATTGAACAATAAAGTCGGAAGCCAGAATGCAGAAAATTTAGAAGAGAATGAGAGTAGTGAGAGTAGAGGCACCAAGTATAAGTGACTTTTCGAAAATAGTTTCACTGAGAGGCAAGAAGAAGAATAGAACAATAGCTAGGAAAATCAGGAGGTATGGATAATGAGGAAGAGAATTCCAGGCATGGGAAACAGCCAGGGAAAATTCCTATTATTAAGAGATATAGTATATTGGCAAGGAACAAGTGGGCCTGCATTATTGGATCACTGGATCACAGAATAATGAAGGAAAATAAAATGTAAGACTGGAAAGGTAGAAAGTCCTTATGGAGGTCTTTATCAGCTGATATGGCTTCCAGAAACAACTAATCCAGAGGTTCCTAAATCCAACTCTGCTTTAGATTTAACTTAATCCAAACACATCCAGTTCATATAGTCTTAAAAGGCAGCTTGCATCTCTGGGTCCAAGTCTCGGCCTTTATAACATCCAACTGGAGGTAAAAGATCAACATACAACTCCATCAATAGCTATGTCCAGAAATGCCAGTCTGGGCACAGCAATCAATGGGTCCCTATGGTTAGCATAGCTCACAAGGTGTGCTGCTCTGCCTCTACTCTTATCTTTATTGAACCCCAAAGTCTTTTTGAGGGCAACAGAAACAGAATCTTGAGGATGTTGAGAAATGCATGGTCAAACAAAGTCCCTACATTCCCTGTAGCCTCAATGATTCATTAATCTGTATGCAAGACGTATTAGAGACATCATCTATTAGAACTTCGTGGAGGTCAATTTGCTTATTGGTGCAAAGAAGAACAAGACAATTTTGTCACTAAAAATGGTGTTTCTTTTTCCCTTTGCGTACATGATGAAACTAATCCTGTTAGTTACTTTGTTCACGTCTAAAGAGAACCTATAAGACATCCCTCAATTTAGCTGCAACTCAATTATAGCTATATTGTATCTATGATTAAATATACCATTTATATTGAGAATATTACTCTGATTCAGTTTCTAAAGTCATGTATCAATTTATCGGGCAAAGAAGAGACACCAAGAATTATTAGTTAATGTTTGTAGCAATGATCTGGGTAATAATTTATATCCTTTGTCTACTACCTGACTACAAAAGTAGGAGATCACAATGCGGAGCCATTTTGCCTTTTTTCTTTGTTTGCTTTTGGTTCATTTATTTCTCTTTTCCTTTCTCTCTTCATTTCTTTTCCTTCCTCTTTTCTTTATTTTCTTTCTCCCTTTCTCTCTTTCTTATTTTCTCTCATGGTTTTCTATGACCAAAGAAAACACTGTTTAATGATCAATTTTGCTAGTGATGAGACTCTCCATTCTTAGCTAGTCTGTTCTTCAGATATTATACTAAATCTGTGGCTAAAACTATACTTGAATTCCTTCTGCCTTGATATAATCTGTCAGAAGGATGGTGAGGGGGAGGGAGAAAAAGCTATCTGTGGGTCCTTTTTATTTCTTTTTTAAAATATTTTGACAGCATCTCCATGGTAGAAATTAGGTTATTTTCTCCTCTGATCATCAGTAATCCAATTATTTCAGCATGTTTTACTGCAGCAACCAAACGTAGCACCTAACAAGAAGAAAAGCTATGACATATACTCAGAAGAATATTACCCTGCAATGCTTTAATCAATTATAGCACTAACAGCTCATGTATTTGGCAAGGCTATGGTACCTCTGACCCTGACAGCCCCTTGCTAAAAAATCCTGATGCTATTTTATCTTAGAATCTAATTTGGGGTTGCCACTAATTAAAATGCATGAGACTCAGTCCAGTATTAACCCCAGGTCTCTGCTTTTGGACCATAAATTTTTCCTATAAAATCTTTCAGCCTTGGAAAAAAGTGACAATTGCTATTACTTATGTACTAGTACAGCTATAGAAGGCTATTTATGATTCATATCTCCATTTTACAGATAAAGAAATGGAGGCCCAGAGACATATATCAACAGAATGAAGTAGAAGAAAGAGTTATTGATTTGGAGTCAGAGAACCTAGAGTGAAATCGTACCTGGGTTACTTACTGCCTGTTTAACCTTAAATATTTAGGCTTTAGAGGACTCAGTTTTGTTGTCTGCAAAAAAAGTCCAGAATAGTAAGATCGTATAATATGGGGGTATTTAGCCTATTTTGGAATATAGCTCTTAAAGAGTACGTAGGGGGAAGGCATCTAGCTCACTGAATTGAGACATGATACAGAAGAGACATCCTGAGTTCAAATTTGGCCTCAGATACTTCTCCATTGTAGAGCTCTTCTGTCTTGGAACCAATACACAGTATTGATTTGAAGATGGAAGGTAAAGGTTGGGGGGTTTTTTAAGAGTATATAAGCATGAAGACATTGGAGAAAGAAATACATAATTTGAATTCAATGGACATGGTTAAGAGCTCTGCTCCTTACTACTTGGATGACCCAATTTAAGGCATTTACCCTCTATAGGCAGATCAGTGGATAAGCGATTATCTCTGAAGTCCTACTATGTGTAGGTGCTGGAAACACAAATACAATAAATGATGTAATCCTTGATCTCAAAGAGCTTCTATTCTAATTGGGAGAGAACAAGGACATATGTAAGAAGAGAATAAATAGAAAGGAGTTCCATGAAAGTTTGAGAAGGAGGACATTTGCAGCAGATAGGATCAAGAAAGGCTTCATCTAGAAGGCAGTTCTGTATTTTGAAAGGGGAAAAAGGAATTACAGGTCTACCAGTACAACAGGCAATGGAATCTCATATATGAGAATCGGAGAATACAATCTGCCTGGATTTCAGATTGTGGGAGAAGTTGGATAGATGAGTTGGGATAGGGTTGTGAAAGGGTTTAAAAGATAAAGAGAGGAGTTTATATCTGATTTCTACAGAAATAGGAGGCCATGGGAGTTTATTGAAAAGGGTAGTGACATGGTGTGATTTAAACTTAAGGAAAATCACTTTTACAGCAGGATGAAAGATGTGCTGAAATAGAGAGAGGCTTGAGACAAAGAGACTAAAAAGGAAGAACTTGTAATAATTTAGGCAAAAGAGAGCACATATAAAGATGATAGCTGTGTGAGAAATGGGTGGGATGCAGGAAAGAGAGTGGAGGAAGAAATGACAAGATTTTGCCTATGGTTGGATATGCAAAGAAAGGGAGAGTAAGGATAAAGTCAAGGTTGTGAACTAGAGAGACTACGAGAATAGTAGTGCCTTTGACAGAAATAGGGAATTGTGGAAGAAGGGTAGGGCTGAGAAGAAGGATTTGTCCTGTTTTGGATATGTGGCAGTTGATATTTTTACAACACATCCAGTTCATACTGGTTCATATGGAACATACAAGTTCAATTGGCAGCCAGTGTTGTAGTATGGAAACTAGATGTGTTAATCTGAGAGTCAGCAGCCTAAAAATGATCATTATAAACCCACCAGAACTATCATTACCAAAAGAGAGAATAAAGGGAGAGAAGAATGGGAGACCTAGAACAGAGTTTTGGGGGATAAACGTAGTGAGGGGATATGATCTATATCTGCTCCTTGTAAATGTTTTGGCTCAGGATCGTTTGTTAAAAACCTTATAATCATATGATAATATTTAATAACTTTAAAGTGAATAAGGACATTGTTAAAAATTATTGAGGACTCCAAAGAACCCCTAAACTTATTTATTCAAGTTACATCTGATTTTACTTTATTAGAAATTAAAATGGATAAAACTTGAAGTTATTAATTTATTAATTTAAAATAAAAATAACATAAAAATGTGCATACTCTTTGATCCAGTGATACCACTATTAGGTCCAAAAAGGTTTTTTTAAGGGAAAGGCACCTGTTTTGTACAAAAATATTTATTTATAGCTCTTTTTTGATAGTAAATAATTGGATATTAAAGTTCTAATCATCAATTAGAGAATGGCTTAACAAGTTGTGGCATGTGATTGTAATGTAATGCTATTGTGCTATGAAGAAAGATGAGCAGAATGATTTTGGAAAAATCTGGAAGGACTTACATGAACTGATGCAAAGTAAAGTGAGCAGAATCCAAAGAACATCATACATAGTAACAGCAATATTTTTTGAAGAACAATTGTGAATTGCCTAGTTGTTCCCAGCAATGCAGTGATCTGAATCCAGAGACACATGATGCCATCTGCCTTCTGAGAAAGAACTGGTGGAGTCTGAATTCAGACTGAAATGTACTTTGTTTCACTTTCTTTTTTCTTCTTCTCCTTTTTTTAATTTGAGATTTTTTCCCACAACATGACTAATATGGGAAAATGTTTTACAAGAATATACATGTAAAATGTGTATCAGGTTGATTATTGTCTCAGGGAGTGGGGGGGGGGCAGTGAGGGAGGGAGTCAACGAAAAGTAGTCAATGAGAGAATTTGGACCACAGAATTGTTTTTAATATAATGTTAAAAATAGTAATACTAAACCCATTGCATCTTAAAATTTAAAATAAATATATGAAAATACATGTTTCCCAAAATAAAAAAAATTAGGAAGTAGAGTGATACTGTTTTACATATTTTTGAAAATGTCATTAACTGGACTCTCATGTCTGCTTCTGAATATAAACTGGTGTGACATTGTTTTGGTTACAATATACGAAAAAAATCTGACCACACAGATATGTAGTTAGAAAAGGGAAGAGAATTTTAATGAAGAAATAATGTTTTGGTCTTATTACAGAAATAGTTATTTTTTTATTTTAAACTTTATTTCAATTTTTTCCATGGTTACATGATTCATATTGTCTCCCTTTCCTCTTCTCTACCCCCCTCCCAGAGTTTACAAGTAGTTCCATTGGATAATACATATATTATCACTCAAAAACTATTATAGAAGTAATTCTGTGCTTGTGGACCCCCTAAAAAGTCTGATACTACCACGGATCTTCAGGCTAGACTTTGAGAATTGCTCATCCAGGTGAACCAGGAAAGGAGACTCAGAAATAATATTCAAACATGCAGGAAGACAACAAGGAGAGAATAATGTCACAAAAGGTCAGAGAGGAGAAAGTGTCTAGGATAAGTCAATAATATCAAATGCAGCAGATAGGTCAGGAAAGATAAGGACTAGATGTCCTCTAAGATCCCTTTCATCTATGACAATTCACAAGGTCTCTGATGACCCTTATGATTTACCTTTGAAACTTTGCTTTAAAAACACACCATTCCTTTTCTACAGGGGGTTCCAATCTTCCTTTTTCTTATTTTCTATTCATCATACACTAGATTTGTTCTCATCACTGAATTTTCTTACCCATCTTATTTTGCTCAATCAAATAAATCCTACTCTAATATCTCATGGCATTCAGGGGACCTTGTGTCCTATAAACTTATACATGCAGATCACAAGATCTGGTAGCTACAATAACTCAGGAAGACTTGAAATACAAGCCCGGTAATTTACTGTTTTTGTGTCATTTGAAGAACATTGTACTTAAGATTGGAGAAGCTCATCATCAGGTTGATCTTGGAGTGAATTAATTTTATAGCCCCTGCAATTCTTAAGGACCATATAAATCATAGATGGGCCTCTATCTGCATCCAACAGAATCATGACTTTTTAAAATATTGATCTATAAGAGAATCTATCATTAATCGATTATAATTAAAATAATCTAAAATCACTCTCCATATTATATTTTACACGTTCTTTCATATGAACATAAACCTGAGTTTTTGATACTCAGCTAGCTGATCAACTGCTTATTTTGCTTAGGGCTCTTTTCCAGAGGCACTTACTGCATGAGTGATACCCAGGATGGTGCCTATAAATTTATATGACAAATTGAGGAAATGTTTCCTCACAAAGATTTAAGGAGCACTATTAATTAAAAATATCTTTTCACATGGGATTATATAGTATCTACCACTCAAATAATTAAGACAGGAGACATAAACTCATTTGATGTATACTATAAGGATGGAAATGCTCAGAAAATATTGACTATCCATATATAACCACCTCTGGCCATTTAAAGAAAATGCAATCAACTGAAATGTAATGTGACCAAGGTTTGAATAGGAATAAAAATTGAGTAAGTATTTTATGTGGCAGTTCTTTTACCAGCCAAATTCTGGGTAATCTCCTAATCAAACTCTGGAAATTCTCTTAATTTAAGAAAGTCATTTCAGGTTTTACTTAAATGACTACATAAATGACTAGACATGAGATTTTGGCTCTGTTTTAGATTTTTAAAAATCATACATATGTTCCTCTGCTATTCTTTATTGCATGTAAGGTTTCAGTACTTTTGTTTCTAAAACAAAGTTCTTCCGTTGGGTCCTCATGTAAAGCAAGAAGCAGACTTATTCTCCCCAAAGGATTTTTGGAGCAATGGTGTCAAACTCCAATAGAAATGAGGACCACTAATTCAATTATAAAGGGGCAGCTAAGGTTGCATAGTGAATAGAGTGCTGGACCTGAAGTCAAACAGACTCATCTTCCTCAGTTCAAATCTGGCTTCAGAAACTTGGCAGCTGTTTGATCTTGGGCAAGTTACTTAATTCTGTTTGCCTCAGTTCCTCATCTGTAAAAATACCTGGAAAAGGAAATGACAAAGCACCCTAGTATTTTTGCCAAAAAAGAAATCAACTGGATCACAAAGAATCACACAAAAGAAATGATTGAATCAAAAAAATAAATCATACATAAGGATCCATTTAGGCAACATGCTGATTTAGTTTTAAAATGTAATAATATTTTAGTTTCATTTTTATACTTTGTTAAGTATTTCCCAATTAAATTTTCACCTGGTTCAGCTTCAGATGCACTGGGGAATGTTGTGGAGAGAACATGTTTGACACCTCAGTGCTGGAACCAGATTGGATTGGGAGAGTTCACTGTCAAATTATACTTTAGAAATAGGCAAACATTACAAATCAGGGCTTGATCTATTTTTATAGACATGAAAGTAAAGGTGAAAAAATTAAAAATGCAGATTAAATTTAGTAATGTGTTCTGTTTACTTTTTTTCTCCCAGAAAGCTGATTGTTAAATAACATACCCCTGCTCCACCCCTGATCTGACATTATTCCTGACTGGACAATTTCTGGAACAGGCAACCTAGCAGAAAATAAAAGCAATACATAGGGCTCTAATTGGGCTATCAGAATGAGTCAATCAGAGGAATTGACTAGTTCAATCCAAATCCTTCTGTACATGCAAAAAAATTTTCCCTTGAAAAAAAGGTGGTACACTAGTCAGAGCTCTAGATTTGGAGATGAAAGGAAAGTTCAAATCCCAGTTCAGCAAATGACTATTTGGGTGACCTTAGGCAAGTCACTTAACCTTTATGGTCCTCAGTTTCTTCTTCTGTAAAATGAGGGTTTGGGGGGGTTGGGAGTGGAGCAAAGATGACAGAGTAATCCAGAGCAGCTCTATGCCACCATGAGAATCCTCTCTGACCAAGATTAAATATTGTCATAAAATGAATAAAGAAGTGAAAGAACCAACAAGGAGACAGAGTGAAACAACTTTCAAGAAAAGAAAAACCCAAAAGGTAGGCAAAGAACATCTGGGGCAGAGGGGTAAGAGGAGAGCAGGGCCAGTAAGAAGCTATAGCAAAAAGGGAAGAGCAAGACAAAAGCAAACCACCCCAAACCCCCACCCTACATCTATTGTCCAAAGTTCAGAACCTATGCTCAAGCCAACAACTAGACCCTGAGATCTTGCCTGGGAAAATGGTGGTACAAACCAACCCATATCCCTTGAAATGTCAAATCTGTGGAGAAGTCCCGAGCTTGAGCCCAAGTCCAGGGAATTTGAGTCTGGCCTTGGGATAAGGATTTAGTTCACACTTTGGGGTGACTGATAGTACTAAATATTGATCCTTTTGCCTAAAGATCAAGGCAGAGCACCCAAGATAGAACAATCAAGAGGGTGCCTTATTGGATCAAGTTCATAATGAGACCAAAAACATGAGCCTAAGCCTGGGGCTAAGATTTGTTCAGACTCTGATATAGATCAGAATGAGATCAAAAGTTTACATTTAACCTGAGGCAAGTCTTTAAGCTGTCAGCATCACATGGGTCAATTGAATCAGCAAATGTAGATGGCTCTCCAAGCTCTCAGCCCTCAGACCTTCACATCATCCCCCCAAGTCTACCTATAATTAGATAGGGAAAAAATGAGCAAACAACAAAAAAAGCACCTAACTCAAAAGAAAATTTATGGAGACAAGGAGCAAGGTACAGACACAAAAGGGGACAGTGAAAGCATAGTAAACACACACAAAGTTCAGAAGAAAAATATGTATTAAACAGAGATTCTGGAAGAACTCAAAAAAGACTTCAAATACCAATTAAGAGAGGCAGAAGAAAAGTGGGAAAGAGAAATGAAAGTGATGCAGGAAGAAATGAAACAATTGAAAACAGGAAAACCAAAAACTGACAGAGGAAAATCAGAATTGACTGTCTAGGAACTAATGATTTCATAAGAAACCAATAAAAAATAAAGCAGAATAAAAGGAATGGAAAAAAGGAGGAAAACATGAAATATCTTATTGAAAAAACAACTGACCTAGAAAATAGATCTAAGAGAGACAATTTGAGAATTATTGGCCTACCTGAAAACAATGATTAAGAACAAACCTTGGACATCATTTTATAAGAAATTATCAAAGAAAACTGCCCAGAGATCCTTGAACAAGAAAATAAAATTGAAACTGAAAGAATTCACAGACTACCTCCAGAAAGAAATCCTCAAATGAAAACTTCCAGGATTATAATAGCTAAATTCAAGAGCCACCAAGCCAAGGAAAAAAATACTTCAAGCAGCCAGAAAAGAAAAAAAAAACGTTCAAATACCATGAAGCTACAATCAGGATCACACAGGGCCTAGCAGATTCTATATTAAAGGATCGAAAGTCATGGAATATAATATTCAGGAAGGCAAAAGATCTGGGTTTACAACCCAGAGTCATCTATCTAGCAAACCTGAGTATCCTGTCAGGGGAAAAAAATGGACATTCAATAATACAGATGATTTCCAAGCATTTCTGAGAAATAAGCCCAACCTAAAGAAGAAATCTGAAATCCAAACATGAGACAAAACAGAAGTCCAAAATTTAAGCAACTAATTAAGATCAAAATGTTTACATATCTACATGGAAAGAAGACACCTGTAATTCTCAAAAATTCTCTCAGTAGCAGAGAAGATAGCAGGAATTTACTCAGAAAGAGGGTGTAGAAGTAAGTTGATTATGATGATATAATGTATATAATAATGTAAGATATGATGTGTATGTAAATGTTATGATATACATTATATATTTGCATGATATGTATGCTTATGAATGACATGTTAAAAAGTCAAGGGGTAAAAGAGGGTTGCACTAAGAGAAAAGAAGGGAAAGATAGAATGGGGTAAATTATATAACAAAAAGAGGCATGAAAAGTCATTAGAGAGGGGAGGATAAGGGAGGTGACAGGCAATGCTTAAATTTTAATTTCATCATAAAGGGCTCAGAGAGGATAAAACAGTGGGGTATAGAATTCTATCTTACCTCATAGAGAAGTAGAAGGGGAATATGATAAGGAGAAAGGGAGGTAATTGAAGGGAGGGGAAAGTTGGGGGTGATGAAAAGCAAAATATTGATGAGGAGGAAAAGAGATAAATGGAATAGAGCAGGATTTAAAAGGGATTATATGATAGAGGGCAATACACAGTTATTTATCATAACATTGAATGTAAATGGGAAGAACTCATTCATTAAACAGAAGTGAATAGCAAAGTGGATTAAAAACCAGAATCCCACTATATGTTGTTTACAAGAAACAAATTTGAGGTAGGGTGACACACATATAATCAAGATAAAAGGCTAGAGCAGAATTTATTATGCAGCATTTAAAGTAAAAAAGCAAGAGTAGCAATCATGCTACCAGACAAAGTTAAAGTAGAAATTGGTCTGATTAAAAGAGATAAGGAAGGAAATTACATTCTGTTAAAGGGTACTATAAACAATGAAGTAATAGCATTACTAAACATTTATGTAAAAAATGGCATAGCATCTAGATTTCTAAAGGAAAAATTAAAGGAGCTCAAGGAGGAAATAATAAGACCATGTTGTGGGCCATATTAACCCTCCTTTCTCAGAACTAGATAAGTCAAACCAAAAAATACATAAGAAAGGGACATGAATGAAATACTAGAAAAATTAGAGTTAATAGCTACCTAGAGAAAACTGAATAGAAGGAATATACCTTCTTCTCAGTAGTGAATGGTACATATACAAAGATTGACCATGTACTAGGGTGTAGAAATATTGCAAACAAATATAGAAAAGCAACAATAATAAATACAACTTTCTCCAATAATAATGATAAAAATTATACACAGGGGTCCATGGAGAGGCCATGTAAAATTAACTGGAAAGTAAATTATCTAATTTTTGCCAAAACTGGTGGATTAGATTACAAAAGAAATCATAAAAATAATTGTGAACTTCATTAAAGAGAATAACAATGAAGAGACATCATATAAAAACCTATGGGATATAGACAAAGCAGTACTCAGGGAAATTTATATCTGTGAGTGCCTATAGCAACAAAATCTAGAGGGAAGAGATCAGTTGGGCTTGCAACTTAAAAAATTAGGAAAAGAACAAAATAAATATACCTAGATAAAAACTCAATTGGTAATCCTAAAAATTAAAGGAGAAATTAATAAAATTGAAAGTAAAAGAACTATTGAACTAATAAAATAAGACTAGAAGCTAGTACTTTGAAAAAACAAATAAAATAGATAAAGCACTAGTTAATCTAATTAAAAAAAAGAAGAGAATCAAATTAACAATATCAAAGATGAAAAGGGTGATCTCACCTCTAATGAAGAGGAAATTAAAGTAATTATTAAGAACTATTTTGCCCAATTATATGGCAATAAATATAACAATCTAGACAAAATGGGTGAATGTTTACAAAATGTAAATTGCCTGGATTAACAAAAGAGGAAATAGAATTCAATATTGTACTAGAAATGATAGCAATAGCAATTAGAGAAGAAAAAGAAATTAAAGGGATTAAAGTAGACATCGAGGAAACTAAACTATAATTCTTTGCATATGATATGATGTTATACTCAAAGAATCCTAGAGAATCAACTAAAAAACTAGTGGAAATAATCAACAACTTTAGCAAAGTTGTAGAGTACAAGATAAACCCACATGAGTCATCAGCATTTATATATATATATATATATATATATATATATATATATATATATATATATATATCCAACACATCTCAGCAGCAAGAATTAGAAAGAGAAATTCCATTTAAAATAACCCTAAACAATATAAAATACCTAGGTATCTATCTGCCAAGACAAAGGAACTATATGAACAGAACTACAAAACACTTTCCACACAATTAAAACTAGATCTAAATAACTGGAAAAGCATTAATTGTTCATAAGTAGGATGAGCTAATATAATAAAAATGACAAGTCTACCCAACTTTATCTACTTATTCAGTGCCATACCTATCAAACCACCAAAAACTTTTTTTATAGAATTAGAAAAATATTATAACAATGTTCATCTGTAAGAACAAGAGATCAAGAATATCAAGGAAGATAATGAAAAAACATGTGAAGGATAGGAGATGTAATAAATAAAATTGGTTGCCAAATATAATAGTTAAAAATCTGATTTGACAAAAATAAAAATGGTTTTTAAAAAAAAAGGAGAATTGTTGAGGGGCCATTTAAAAGTTAAAGTTAAACTATGAGGCAGTAGATTGTTAGTAGCTTTATTTACAGCAACTTATAGATATTAAAGGGGGAAATATAGGAAGGAGCTAGATAATATCACCTAGATAAAAATACCCTAAGTCCTAATCCTAGTGCCTCCAGACCATGAATGCAAATCTCACTAGAATCCAAGGTCAGGATCAGGAAGCTAAAATCTGAAAAGCCAGAGATGCTGAAAAACCACTGAGAACCATCAGGGCACAGGAAGCCAATTCCACCAAGAATCCCTCCAGAATTCAATCTCCCTAGGATAAAGGCCACCAAGAAAAGCTAAGCAAGAAGCCAAGCCTCCAAGAATGAATAGTAAAGACTCCCTCCAAGAACCATGAGAGAGGACACCGAATCTCTCAGGTTCCCGTTTATATAAAGTTTTCTCTACCTATCAGTTCTCCTCACATCTCAGTAATCAAAGTTTCTTAATTTGCTTGGCACTATGGGATCATCCTCCCTCTGATGGTGTGAACTTTTATCAAAAGAATTTTCAAGTTTCTGACTGATTAAGTTAAATGATGGAGCACACAAAGTACTTGATTGATTAAATTAAGATAAAAAAAATCCCATTTCTCATGGCCTAGCAGTACCAGATCTTAAACTGTACTACAAATCAGTAGTCATCAAAACAATATGGTATTGGCTAAGAGACAAAAGGGTGGATCAATGGAATAGACTTGGGGTAAATTACCTCAGCAAGCTAGTGATTAATAAACCCAAAGATCCCAATTTCTGGGATAAGAACTCACTATTTGACAAAAACTGCTGGGAAACCTGGAAAATAGTATGGGAAAAATTAGGTTTAGATCAATGTCTTATACCCCATACCAAGATAAATTCTGTGAAGACTGGATTTGGTTCTCTCCTGATTGTAACAATGAAGGTACTTAGCTCTTCCTTGATTGTGAAGATTAAATTGTAATCCCCTGTCTATTTTTAGATTTTAATCCCCAAAGTGTAAACATAGTACTTAAAGTTGAGTATGGAGATCTACCCATTTTGGATTTTAACTACAAAAGGTGTGAACAGCCATTTCATACATTGAGTAGAAGGTCTGTGACACACATGTGAAAGAGTGGGTGGTCCTGGAGTGGAGTGTCAACTGTGACTGGTAGATGTAAAATTTAGGGGAAGTAACACAAGAGGAAAAGAGTCTTTAAAAGTGGAAACAGAGACACACAGAGGACAGACACTTGGAGACACTGACTTGGAGTGAAGAGGGACGCTCAGTCCTGGCCATGGAAATTGACCCTGGAGGAGCTTATGCAAGAGACCTCAGACTACTTTCCTTTTAGACAGTCACCGTGGTGAGTCTAAAGGCTGAATTCCTTGCCCTTTCTGGAGGTGTGAGTCTCCATAAAAGGCCCACTGTCTTCAGACTCCTTTCCCCTGGCTGGGGCCTTAGAATTGCTGCTGAGTCAGAGGAAGCCGGAGCGCATGCTCTCTCTTTCTCTCTCTCTCTCTCTCTCTCTCTCTCTCTCTGTCTCTCTGTCTCTCTGTCTCTCTGTCTCTCTGTCTCTGTCTCTCTCTCTCTCTGTCTCTCTGTCTCTGTCTCTGTCTCTGTCTCTGTCTCTCTCTCTCTCTCTCTCTCTCTCTCTCTCTCTCTCTCTCCTTTTCTCTCTTTCTTAATATCTTCCCTCTATTGTAAAATAAACTACAATAGATTTTATTTGACTTTAGTAATTCATTAAGGGATTTAGAAATTAAATCCCTGGTGACCAATTAAATACTAAGTCCAACCATAAAATTACTAATTCAAAATGGGTAAATGACTTAAATATAAAGAGTGAAATAATAAATATATTATGATTTAGGTGAACATAGACTAGTATATCTGTCAGATCTGTGGGAAATGAATTTAAGAGCAAGTAAGAGATAGAGAACATTGCAAAATATAAAATGAATTATTTTGATTATATAAAATTTTAAAAAAAGGTTTTGTGAAAGAAAACTAATGCAGCCAAAATTAGAAGGAAAGCAACAAACTGGGAGAACATTTTTTATAACAAAACTCTCTGACAAAGTTTAATCTCCCACATATATAAGGAACTAAGTCAATTTAAAAAAAATCAAGCTATTCCCCAATTGAAAATGGTCAAGGGATGTGAATGGGCAGTTTTCACATGAGGAAATCAAAACTATCAATTAGCATCTGGAAAAGTGCCCTAAATCTCTCATAATTAGAGAAAATGCAAATCAAAACAATACTGAGGTACCACCTCAAACCTAGCAGATTGGTCAGTATGATAGTAAAGGAAAATAATAAATGTTGTAGGGGATGAGGCAAAATTGGGACATTGAAACACTGCTGGTAGAGTTGTCACTTGATCCAACTATTCTAGAGGGCAACTTGGAATTATTCCCAAAGGACTTTAAAAGACTACCTACCCTTTGATCCAGCCATACCACTATTGGGTTTGTACCCCAAAGAAATAAAAGGGAAAAAGATGTTCAACAAAAATGTTCATAGCCACATTCTTTGTAGTAGCAAAGAACTGGAAAATGAGGTGGTGTCCATTGATTGGAAAACAGCTGAACAAACTGTGGTGTCTGATGGGGATAGAATACTACTGTGCTGAAAGGAATGATGAACTGGAGGAACTCCATGTGAACTGAAGAAACCTCCAGGAATTGATGCAGAGTGAAAGGAGCAGAACCAAGAGAACATTGTACACAGAGACTGATACTCTGTGGCACAATCGAATGTAACAGATTTTTCTACCAGGAGCAACACAATGACACAGTACAATCTGGAGGAATTTATGAGAAAAAATGGTATTCATTTCCAAAGAACTGTGGGAGTAAAATGCAAAAAAAAAAAAAAAGATATGATCGATCACATAGTTCAATGGGGACAATGTTGGAGTTTTGCTGTTAAAGGATCACTCTAATGCAAATATGAATAAATTGGAAATAGATTTTGAACAATTATGCATGTATAACCCAGTGGAACTGTTTGTTAGCACTTGAAGGAAGGAGGGAATTTTTGTTCAAGAAAGATCTTCAAGGAAAGAAGCTTGCTAACTCCCAAATCCAGAGAATGAACTGTTGCAGAAAGATGCCTGAAAACCTACACTACATCAATAAGATCCAGAATGAACTTTGGGTGTGGTTGATTGAACTGAAGGTTGATTGAACATTTACTTTTGAATGGATACTCTTATGCCAAAAAGGGATTGTCCCCAATTGGTTTTTGTCAATGTGCCAAGCAAAGCATTGGTTTTGTTTTCTCTCTTCTATTCCCCTCTTCTCTCTAACTATTTTAGTTTCCTCTTAGAAGGGAAAATTTTATATTCACCTGTAGTTAGAAGATTTAGAGGTACAAGATGATTATGTTTAGTTATCACTTGGGGAGACTAGTCCCACAATCATCATCAGGGGGAGTTGTGAATTTTAGATTGACTCCACCCTACTTAGTCTTTAGAATTTTAGCAACCAGGAATGTATACACCCCCCACTTAAGTATTAAGTGTTGGGGAGGAAGGCCTTTGACCAGCATGTGCTAGCAAGTGACAAATCAGAAACAACTGACTAACCCCCTGGGCTGTCCTAAGCCAAGATTAAGCCACCATTGGTACATGTGAGACACAGGAAATGATGTAAAGAACTGCCTATATAGTTTGCTTCACTTCCTGTGATCACTCTCTCCACAGCATTGGGAGCTCTCGGCGGCATTGGGAGTTTTGGGCAGCATTTGGCGTGCTTGTGGGTTTTGACTCTGTAGCGTGGTTTATGTGAGGTGTCTTCCCTGAGCAACCTTGGCGAGTAAGCCAAGGCTGATTCCTCCTTTCCTAGACCTCCTGAATGGTATCCTCTGAGGAAACCTCTCATCTTGGAGGAGGTCTCATGGCTGGAAGCCAAGCTAGATGTAATCTTCTGAGAAAGCCCCTTGGCTGAGGCCTCTGAACTTAACTTGGCTTAGGCTAGGCTGGAGAAATCTTATACCTTTCCTCTCTCTGTTCTTCTTAATTTCTTCCTGCTATTATAATTAAACCACCATAAAAATCCCAAACTGACTTGAATATTTTATAGGGATTGAATTTAAATCCCTGGCGACCACTAATATAATATATTCAGTCAACAATCCTTAATTTTACCCCTAACAAGTGGGAAAAATCATGAATCATGTAACCATGAAAAATATTCTAAAGAAGGAAAGACAGAAAGAAAAATAAAGAAAATAAAAAATAAACAACTTCAAAGGAAGTAACTGGGTTCAAATATGGCCTTAGTGGCTTCCTAGCTGTGTGATCTGGGCAACTTACTTAGCTCTAATTTCCTAGCCCTTGCCTTTATTTCTTAGAGCTTAAGATAGAAAGTAAGGATTTAAAAAAACAAATTAAATATAAAGTAATTTCTAAGGGGTGGCTAATGGAAAGAACTGAAAAGGCTGCTTATAAAGTGATTTTTTTTCTTTAATATGTTTTTTTATTTATTTCACTAAATATTTCTCAACTATATGTAAAAGTTTTTTGACATTCACTTTGAAATTTTTGAGATCCAAATTCTCTCCTCTTAATGCCTCTACCGCACCCATTGAGAAGCAAAGCAATATGATATCAATTATACATGTGAAATTTGGCAAAATATATTTCAACATTAGCTACATTGCAGAAGGAAACACCCCCCCCCAAAAAAAAAGAAGTTTAAAAAAAAGATGATTCATTCTGTATTCAGAATTCATCAGCTTTCTCTCTGGAGATGGATAGCATTTTTCATCAGGGATTCTTTGGGATTGTCTTGGATCATTGTCTTGATTAGAGTAACTAAGTCTTTCACAATTATACTTAAAATTTTGCTGTTATTACATACAACATTCTGATTCTTCTTACCTCACTTCACATCAGTTCACAGAAGTCTTTCCAGGTATTTTTAAATTTTTATTTAGTTAATTAATTTGTAATATTTCCCATCATCTTCCCAGGTATTTTTAAACCATCCTATTCTTCATTTCTTATAGTACAGTAGTATCCCATTGCAATTATATGACTGAACAAGTTCTGGTATTCTTTAATTGATGTTCATCCCTTCAATTTTTCTATTCTTTGCCACCACAAAAAAGAGTTAGCTGAGTTTTGAAGGCAGATAAATATTATGAATCAAAGGTGGAAAAGAACAGCACTCCAGAAAAAAAGGCATGGAGGTGAGAAATGGAATGCTAAGTATATAGAACATAAGTAGGTCAATTTGTAGGGAATAGAGCATTTAGGAGAAGAAATAATCTGAAATCACTCTGGAAAGATATTTTAGAACTAGTCTGTGAAAAAGCTTTTAAATAAAGTACTTTGCTTTATTCTAAAGGCTATATAGTAAGTAACTGAAGTTTCCTGAATAGAGTAGTGAGATAGTCACAACTGTGCTTTGGTAATATTAATTTGGTAATTTCTATTTGGTTCAAATATGAGATATTACAGATGGGAAGATCAATTAAAAAATACACATTGAAGTGCTCTAGGCCTGGAGTTTGGGGTCCTGACCCAGGGTGATAGCTACATATTGGATAGAGGGAGAGACTGAGAAACATATTAAGGATACAAAATCAGCAAGAGTGAGCACTTTATTAGATATGGGGCTTGAGGGAAGTCAGAGTCAAGGATAACTAACTTTGTACACCTGCATAAGTCCCAAAGTAGAAATATTATAGTATCCTTGAAAGAACAAGGTAAGTAAGAAAAAGGAGATCTAAGGGCAAGGGTAATTAATCCCACTTTGAGCATACTGAATTTAAGATACCTATCTGATACAAAAGAGAAAAAGAGTTGTGACAGAAAGGTTGAATGTTAGGATTCAGTTTCAGAAAGAAAGAAAGAAAGAAAGAAAGAAAGAAAGAAAGAAAGAAAGAAAGAAAGAAAGAAAGAAAGAAAGAAAGAAAGGAAGGAAGGAAGGAAGGAAGGAAGGAAGGAAGGAAGGAAGGAAGGAAGGAAGGAAGGAAGGAAGGAAGGAAGGAAGGAAGGAAGGAAGGAAGGAAGGAAGGAAGGAAGGAAGGAAGGAAGGAAGGAAGGAAGGAAGGAAGGAAGGAAGAAAGAAAGAAAGAAAGAAAGAAAGAAAGAAAGAAAGAAAGAAAGAAAGAAAGAAAGAAAGAAAGAAAGAAAGAAAGAAAGAAAGAAAGAAAGAAAGAAAGAAAGGAAGGAAGGAAGGAAGGAAGGAAGGAAGGAAGGAAGGAAGGAAGGAAGGAAGGAAGGAAGGAAGGAAGGAAGGAAGAGAGGAAGGAAGAGAGGGAGGGAGAAAGTATATTGAAATTATGAAGAATGAAATGAGCCAAACCAAGAGAATATTGTATACAGCAACAGAATATTGTTTGAAGAATGAATTGCGTATGTCTGCCCTCAGTGAAAGAACTGATAAATGGAAATAGGCAAGGCAAAGTTTATTACATATTGTGACAAATCACTTTAAAAGACTGATATATATTAATTTAAGGTCACCAAGGAATTCAGCTATGTAATTCCTAAATGAAAACTCGGGTCAGCAGTTAATCTTTTATGGAGTTTAATTACAATAGAAGGAAGAAAGGAATTAGAGATAGAGAGAGAGAAAAAGGGAGAGAAGGGAATAGGGCTTAAATACCCCTTCTGTTTAGGCTGGGCCAAAAGGCCCAAGCCCTTAGATAGCTGGGGCAAAGAAAAGAGCTCAGTCCCTATTACTCACGTGACCAAAATGGAGAAACAGTCTCAGAGGCCCCCACCTTCAGCTTCCTTCAGAGCAAGCTTCTCAGAGCCACACCAACCACACCGACCAACTTCTCCACCACCACCTCGAGTCTTCAGACTCCCCTATCTTTAAGGAAACCATCCAAGTTGCCTCCCCTCAGTCCTCACATCTACCAATCACCTGTCCATCAATTTCCCTGTGCCAATGGAGGCTCTAGCTTAAACCCAGGACTGCCCAGAGGTCTCTGGCTTTTGCACATGTCTGTTGAAGGTCATATTTTCAAATAATTAAATCTTTGATCCTTTGCTACAGCCCTTTCTAAATCCTGTTAACCTGAGTAGGGTAGAGATTGGAATAATTAAATTTTGATCTAGGCTGCAGCCCTTACTCAATCCTGTTAGGACTGAATAGGGTGGAGATTGATTCCAAGTATCTCCATTGTATCAATTCTAAAATCAATCATGACTCAAAGAAATTCCTGTTCTATGCTTAAGCATAGGTCAAAGTCCTTTCCATTGTTCAGCAAAAGGTTTCTGTCCTAAAGTAATCTTAAGAAGGAAAGAGAAGGAACCTCCCATGCCAATGGGGTTCACATTCCAATAGTCAAGACCCACTATCAATAGGAAATTTTTCAAGTATGAAATTTCCCAATGGTGAAATTTCCAACATTTATAAGTCTAAGAAATTTTGAGGTTTACAATATATCATTTTGTCAAACTGCTTTCTCTAATGGGGGTAGAAAAGGGAAAGAGGGAGTTAACTAGGTATGTAACAAACAAGAAAATTAATTAATTTTAAAAAGAAAGAAAGGAAAATGAGGAAAAAAAGGAAAACTCGAAGTTCCAGAATAATTTATTGCTTTTGTCTTTGTTCACAACCCTTTTCTTTCCAATACTTTTGCTATTCTCCTTTATTGAAGACTATTCTAGTTTCCTGGCAATTTTATCAGCACTACTATTTTTGTCTGGTCCTTTTTTTTTTTCTTTGGAAAATCTCATGTGGTTCACATCATAGTTTTTATCTTAGCTTATAAAGACCTAGAGGGCAATGTATATGTCTATCATGCACAGAGAAGCTACTAAATGCTTTTAGGAAATACTCAACCTCAAGTTATGATCTCACAGGCCACATTCAGATAATATACCCTTAAATACACAACTACTCCTACCACCAATAATCCATTAACAAATCCAATCTTATTTAAATCCAATCCATTTGAATACTTCTTCAAAGATGAGAAAAAATTTTCTATACATGATGAGATGTGACAAATTGTAGTAGACACAACATTACAGTTATAATCAGGAAGAATTGAATTCAAATTATGCCTCAGATTTGCACAAGTCACTTTATCTCTTTGAGCCTCAGTTTCCTCATTTGTAAAATGAAAGGATTGCACTTATTTGATGACCTATAAGACCCATTCTAGCTCTAAAACTATGATGCTAAATTCCTTTTGCAATGCAATCATTCCCTCCTCAATTTATTCTTATAGAGTAGGAGTTAAGATGTTAAAATGCATGGCCCATGGGTGGCAGTGGTGTCAATACTCCCCAGTATAGTCTGAATCAGATTAAAATTTAATTTAAGGGGACAGGTAGGTGGCTCAGTGGATTAAGAGCCAGGCCTAGAAATAGGAAGTCTTGGGTTCAAATCTAGCCTCTGAAGAAATAAATGTCAGTTGAGAGGTTAGTATTGAGATATTTGCTGGTTATACCTCAGTTACTCTCCTGACTAGGCCAGGTCACACAATTAGTTTGGAGAGCATGGGTTTCTATAAAAATATATTTATTTGTATAAAATTAAATGTAAAAAAGATAACAAAAAGGAGTACTTATCAAACTAAACCTTCTAACCTTCCTATCTGTGTAACCCTGGGCAAATCACTTAACCTCCATTTTGCCTAGCCCTTACCACTCTTCTGCCTTGGAACCAATACACAGCATTAATTCTAAAATGGAGGGTAAGAGTTTAAAATTATATAATTTAGAAAAATTTAGCAAAATAAATGAAAATGCAATGGAAAATATCTAAGGTTAATATGTAGTTTTCTAAGTCAATACTCAGTGGCAGAAATGGTACGTATCTATTTGAGTTTGATTTCACTGGCCTAGACCACTGAGACGGTAAGTGATTTATTGCGATTCACACAGTTGGCAAGTGTCTGAGGCAGGGAAAAACCAAGTTTTCCTGACTGTTAATCCTATTGCTTTATTGTACTCTTCCAATATTGTATTCATTGTGCCATGCCTCATGTCTTGAGTCTTACTTGTGAACTCCTAGAAGGTCAGAGCTGGCAGGGATCTTAGACATTATCTACCCAACTCCCTCTAATTTTAGAGTTACAAAAACTGAGGCTCACAGGATGAAGAAATGGCTTGCCCAAAGATTGTGTTTCACAGCCAATACATATCAGATGCAGGACTCAATTCAGCTCTCTGAGTCCAAATACAGCACTCCCTTCTCTCTTTAGTGCTCCTTTTCTAACAATAGATATTGCTGTTGGTTAGCTATTTGAGGCTTACTTGACTCTTTGTGACCCCATTTTAGGGATGTTCTTGGCAAAGATACTTAAGTGATTTGCCACTTCCTTCTTCAGCTCATTTTAAAAATAAGGAATGAAGGAAAACAGGGTAAAGTGACTTGCCCAGAGTCACACAGCTAGTGAGTTTCTGAGACCAGATTTGAACTCATCAAGATGAGTGCTTCTGACTTTAGTCCTGAAAATGTATCTACTGGACCACCTAACTGTCCCCCCAAATAGGTATCTACTAAGATAAACAGTATAAATATGATTGATTATACCCATTTAACAGAGAAGGAAATAGAGGCTCAGAGAGATTAACTGATTGCCCAAATCATTAGGTTTAGAAGTTACTGAACTAGAATTCCCCAAGGAATTGTTGGATGACCAATCACCAATTGGGTTATTGAGGCATATGCTGGACTAGATCAACTTTAAAGTCATTTACCACTCTGAGAGCCTGTGACTCTTCTTCTAGTTCCATATATAATGGATATGGCTTAGACAGATTTCAAACCAAGATGTCTGCAGATTTGTTTTATACTTTCACTGTTTTCATTGTTTTATGAGAAGTTGCTCCTAACTTTCCACTCTCTTCATCTCTAATCTTTTGTACATAAGTCAGTTCTCTAAATCAGTGTGGCCCTTTTGGCTGCTACATATTTGGCAAAGACACCAATTGTTTGGTGACTCAAGCAATTTTAGGCACTGTTTGATTCCAGGACATTCTATAGTATGCTATTCATTTGACATTTGCCCTAAGTAGGCAATGGTCAGATGACACAGAGATGATTAAATCAAAATTTATTCCTCTACCAATAACAAGTCATTTTCTCTCTCCTAATACATATTCAAATTCATTATTTTGATCCCTCCACTGAATTCAATGACTCAGTCAACAACTATTTATTGTCTGCTAACTCCCTGGCACTCTCCTTGGTGTCAGAGTCACAAAGACAAAAATGAGACCCACCCCTGATCTCAAGAACTTTCCATTTTTCAGGGAAGATAATATCTATATCTAATCTATTTGATATTTAGTTGGTATTCACAATTATGCTATCTATTAACTACAACTAAACCTACATGTATTATCCATATACTTATCCATATCCATGATATAGCCATATCATCTACAGCTATTTCTATGCTAACTATGTCCATATATCATTTATATCTACATCTGTCAACTATCTCTATTTCAACTATATATCTATATCATCTTCTTTATATCTATATTGTAACTATTCCTATGCCTACATCCTTATCTATATTTATATTGAGAGCTATTTCTATCTATATATACATTTACAATGACATCTACACATATATAAAAAAGAATACAAAGAAGTTTTGAGAGAAGAGGCAGTAGCAGTTGGGAGAGAACCAGGAAAGGCTTCAAGTACAAGTTGGTCCATGAGCTGAGTCTTAGAGGAAATAAGGTATTCCACAAGACTGAGGAGAGGAGGAAAGGAGTACATTCTTGGTTAATCAAAGGGGATATCATCAAAGAAAGGGTTCAAAGATAGGAATGGAGTATTGGATATGAAGAACCATAAAAAGACTGATTTACCTAGACCATAGAACACTGGAAGGGGGAGGGATGAATAATGATACCGGAAAGGCAGTGCCCCTGGCATATAATAAATTCAACTCTTATCAACTCATTTCCTGAGTCTTGAGTCACTATCCTATTTTCTAAAACTCATTTACATCTTTTGGTTTAGTTTATGAAGAAAATATCAAAACTGTAGATATTTGGTTGCCTTACAAAGAATTTCTTAACCTGGGATCCATGAATTTGACTTTTTTTTCTTTTATATTTTCCAACCTGTATTTCAATCAAATTGATTTTCTTTGTATTATTTGTATTTGTATTTAAGTTATAAATTTAAAAAATATTATTCTGAAAATGGGTTCATAGGCTTTATCAGACTGAAGAGTCCACACCATGCCAAAAGGTTAGGAAATCTTGCCTTAGAACATAGAATATGCAATATCAGTACTTAGAAGGAACCTTAGAACACAAAACCCTATAATTTCAAAGCTAAAAGGAACTCAACATATCAAATTTCAGAGTCTGGCTGTGATAAGAATATAGAATGTCTGGACTTGAAGGGAGTATAGATTAGAGCATAAGCAATATAATGACAAACTTTGGAATAAGAACAACCTTAGAATATCAAACATAAGAACTAGGATGGGACCTTAAACGAAACAACATGAGATGTCACAGGTTGGAAGTGACTCCTAGGCCATCTAATCCAATCCCTTCATTTCCCCAGTGAGGATGTCACCTGTCTCCTCTATTGACTCTGCTGGACTCTCCTAATAAGATGGAATAATGCCCAACTCAGAACTATTTACCTAAAGATTTATTTTAAATAGATTCACAGAGTAGCAATGTACCTTGGCCCTAAATCTGTCTCAACTTTGCTCCAATTGCCCTCTAAATAGTTGAACAACCTAATTAACCTGGCAACTGCTTGGTGATAATCACAGGTTTCTCTCCTCTGCAATTATCACCAGAGTCCAGGATTTTTTAAGAAAAACAAATAGGTAAGCAAAATATCCAAAATACCCAAAGTCCAAGAAAGAAACTCCCTACCTAAAATAAATACATCCCGTAAATTAAACTTTGCTTTATCCCTCAGGAGAAGGGACCTTGAGACTACAAGCATGTCGGTTTTAAACAAGTATTAACCTTTTAATTCCAGTTTCCCTTGTAGAGGGTTACTGTTACGGCTGTGCAGAATACTGATGGACAAGCCAGCCTAGAGCTGCTGCGACTGGGTCACTGCACAGTTTTAAACACCCCCAACAATGCGCAGATAAATCTTTTGATGAAACACTTTCAATTCTTTGGAGACATTTTGAGTTAACACCAGTGTTTATCCCAGAGTGGTTTCACCACTGTCAGCACAAGCATGCAGTGTTTATAATGCAGTTTGCATCCAGCCTGAGTTGGCTCAGAATCCCAAATCTGGGCAATATTCTGAGAAGGCACCCAGAGACTCTTTTGTCTGCATTATTCACAATGCTGGAAGCAAGATCAATAGTTGGAGCTCACCTGTGACTGTCCAAAGCACAGCAGGAGGAGTTTTTGAGAACAGTGAATTTAGCAGGAATGATGTGCTCCCACCCCACTACCCAAAGAACCTATATTCTCAACCTAACAAAGGAGATAACGAAGCCAAAGCTTTGGGCTCAGAAACAACCACCTGGGAATCAGCCTCACCAGGAAGGAGTCATGATCAAACAGAGAAGAAAAATCACAATGAGAGGAGAGCAAGGCACATTAGTGGTACATTGCTGGGAAAATTCTACACATCAGAGCATGTCTGCTGAAAGAAAGAGGCTTCCATCTTTCCCTCTACCACCTGAAGATCACAGCCAGGGTCTTTAAAAGACAACCACAACAGAGTCCCTAGTGGTCGCCAATACAAATATCAGACAAGTATGGACCTTATATGACCCTTCTTTGAGGAAGAAATCTGTAAAGGTCTTGACAAACAGAAGAATTTACAATTTGTTCCATAGCAAAAGGGAACCATAGAGACTTCTTGAGCAGGAGAGTAATACAGTCAGACTTAGGCTTTTTTTTGTTATTGAATTTTATTTTTTTCCAATTATATGTAGGAACAATTTTTGACAATTGTTTTCTGACATTTTGTGATTCAGATTCTACCCCTCCTTCCCTTCTAATCCCTCCCCAACATCCCCAAGGGAGTAAATAGCCTAATATAGGTTATACAAGTCTTAGGTTTTTATATTAATTTTTTTTTTTTAAAGAAGAAATCTAAGGAAGGGCTTTTAACTAGAAGAGCTTTATGAGAAAGTGAACAATTGTGATAGTAATTTTAAATATCACCTTTAAATATTTAATAATATTATTTATTTTAAGATTTATAATAATATTATTCTTTGATAATAATAAAT
Organism: Monodelphis domestica; assembly: GCF_027887165.1. Classification (NCBI taxonomy): domain Eukaryota; kingdom Metazoa; phylum Chordata; class Mammalia; order Didelphimorphia; family Didelphidae; genus Monodelphis; species Monodelphis domestica. The sequence goes on from NC_077227.1 coordinate 448,919,721, forward strand.
AAATATTTAAATAAAATCAAATTAAAATTAAAACCATAAATTCAATATTTAAAATATATAGAAGAAAACAGAAGGAAGTTCAGAAGGGAATACAGAAAAGCAAGATAATGCTGGCATTGTTAGTTAAATATAATTTATGTATTTAAAAAAAGACAAACCAAAGCTCTACACAGGGTGCCCCCAAAGTCTTAGGGCAATTTTAAGCTAAAAATGCAAGCAATAATTAATTAAAAATTAAAAGCAATAATTTAAACTGTTAATTGCAATTAGAGCTTAAAACTGCACTAAGACTTTTGGGGCACCCTGTATAATAGAATCACTATTTCCTATATAATCCTCTTTTTGTCTTTGTTTGACCATGGACATGTTCATAATGGTTGGTAATTATCTAATTTATAATTTTTAAACAATAAAAGAGATAAAGATCTGGATGGAGACAATTGAAACAGATTTAAGGTCAAAGTGAGAGATATCCCAGGGTCCTGGTGAGAATATAGGTTAAACCCCCTGTGTCCCAGAAGCAGATGCCTGAATCTAGAGTTACCGATGCCACATAGGATGATAAGTGCCTCTGTTTTTTGTCTCCCCAACTTCTAGACAGGAAGAAAAATTAAAACAAGTTGCAAACCATGGACTTCTTTCCTCTTTCCTTCCTTCCTACTTTTTTTTTCCTTCTTTCCTTTCTGTCTTCCTTTCTTTCATCCTTCCTTCCTTCCTTGGCTAAATGGAGGGCCCCAGAGTCCTTAGTTAGCAGGATAATTTTTTTCTCTATGCCCAATTCCTTTCAAGTGCGAACCTAGGTATTACTTACCAGGAAGGAACGATGACAGATCTAAAGTGCATATCACTTTCAGAAGCTCTGGATGACGAAACTAAGGCCCTTACTTATCAAACACCACAAACTCAGTGTTCAGATCATGAAAGGAAATGGGATTTTTCCCATTAAAAATTTTTTTTTCTAAGTTTTTCTAATGGACTCCAGATGACTACATCAAGTTTTGGGAAACAGTTTTCCCCATCTGCTTCTTGAGCTGTAGATAACACCCTTACAAAGCAGAAATGGGGATGTCTCTGCTTTCTGCTCCAATACACTTTTGGTTTTGTTTTCCTAGAACTTAGCAGAAGACTTTATATGTGTTATACGTACCATCATCATCATCATCATCATAAAAAGCTAACACATATAGTCCTTATTATACACCTATGCAAAGAGTTTCACGATTTATTAGTCATTCAATCCTCACAGCAACTCAGGAAGGTAGGTAATATTATTATTATCCCCATTTTATAGATGAAGAAATTGAGGCAAACAGAGGTTTAGTGCCTTGCCCAGAGTCACACAGCCATAGTGCCTGAGGCTTCATTTGAACTCAGGTCTTCCTAACTCCAGACTCAGTGCTGTTATCCACCTATTTGCCTAAATTTGTATGAATTGGAATGGTGGTCATTTCTAGCAATACATCTCATTTTAGCTTTTCTTCTCTGTCCCCCACTGCTACCACCCTAGTTCTAAGAGGCTGTGTGGAAAGAGTTGGTGTAGAATCAGAGAATGAGAAAAAAATCTCAGTTCTATAACTTAGTACCTATGTTACCTGGGACAAGTTATTTCATGGCTGTGGGCCTCTGTTTCTTTCTCTATAAAATTAGGAAGCTGGACTAGTTGGTGCCTTCCAAATATAACCCTATGATCTCTTCTCACAAGGAATGTTGAAATAATCTTCCTGCCTTTGATTTATTCCTTATCCTCCATACTACTTCTTGGAATGATCTTCTAAAACTTCTCTATAAGCATATCACTCCCCTCCTCAGAAGACTTACATGGTCTCCCCTGCTTATTGATCCAATATAAGGAAACATTTCCTAACATTTGAATCTATGCCAAAGTTGAACATGCTGCCCAGAGCTGGGAGACAATGGGGTTCCCCTTAGTAGAATTTTTCAATCAAAGCCTGGAAAACTACTTGTTCATCATGTAGAGTAATTCTTATGGATTGAACTAAATTGTCTTTAAGGTCCCTTCCAACTTTGAAATTCTCTTATTCTATGATCCTTTCTGCTAGCTAACTATGATGATTCTCATGATTCTCAGCATTTAAAAACAACCACAATCTGATTCCAACCTGAACTTCTAGCTTAATATTCCCTCCAGCTATTCCAGAATTTAAACAAACTGAACTCAGTGTTAATTCCTGTTTTCATCTTGACCCTTTTCTTCTTCATGCCTTTGTTTATATTATGCCTTTGTTTATATTATATATGATATATAATATATTATATTATATAATAATAATATATATTATATTGAAATATATATTTCAATGGAAGAGTGTTAGATTTTAGTCAAATGGTTTTTCTGCCACTTACTACTTGTGTGACTTTGTAAAAGTTAGCTCTATGCCTCAGTTTCCCCAGTTATAAAATAAAGGGATCATATACTATATATCTTTTAAGGTCCTTTACAACTCTAAATCTATGATCCTATGAGTATGCCCAGAGTAGACTCTCCACATATGTCTATTGAAGTTCCTTTCCTCTTTCAACCCTCAGCTCAGATCCCAATGCTTTTTCTTCCTCTCCCCATGCTGCCCCTCACCCCGGGAATGATGATCTTTCTAACCTCATATTTCTCCTAATACATTACCCAGAACTCTAACTTTCACTTACCTCTGTTTCTCTTTGACCATAGTTACTGGTCTCCATACCTTTCCCTCCATTCCATTACAAAGTTCTTCAAGAAAAGGTCCCCTGTTACACTTGCCTTTGCATCTACACACCCGGTCACTGGGCTTTGTTCATAGTAGGTGCTTAATAAATGTCTATGTAAATTTAATGAATTGACTGCTTACATTGAGCAAAAAAGATAAACTCAGAGATTTTAGGAAAACTCCAGTAAAAAAAATGAATCATTGAATCATTAAGCACTTATGTTTTATATTAAAATGCTTTGCATAACATTTTCTCAGACCAGAGATTTTTATATCAAATTCTACTTCCTGACATATTAGACCCAATATGATAGATGCCTAGCGCCATGCTTGGTAGATACACAGCATAAACATAATCCTTGAGAAATTTTTCATATATTCCTTCTGAGAATCATGAGAATCATCATAGTTAGCTAGCAGAAAGGATCATAGAATAAGAGAATTTCAAAGTTGGAAGGGACCTTAAAGACAATTTAGTTCAATCCATAAGAATTACTCTACATGATGAACAAGTAGTTTTCCAGGCTTTGATTGAAAAATTCTACTAAGGGGAACCCCATTGTCTCCCAGCTCTGGGCAGCATGTTCAACTTTGGCATAGATTCAAATGTTAGGAAATGTTTCCTTATATTGGATCTAAATCAAATTTGTCTCTGTAGTCTCTATCTGTCATTCCTAGTTTTGCCCTCCAAGGCCAAAGACAACAAACCTAATCTCTTTTTCATATGACAGACCTTCAGATACTTGAAGATAGCTATGTCCCCTATGCTTTGCCTTATACCTTCTCTCTGCCAGGCTAAAAATCCACAATTCTTTAGCAAACCTTTATATGTCATGATCTTAAGCCCCTTTACCATTCTGGCTATCCTCTAATTCATTTTCCAAAATGGAGCATGCAAAAAATGGAATATTTTACTTCAGATGTTATCTCATTCATTTGGGCAAAAGTGAACCATCACCTTGTCCTAAATATAATGCTATTAATGTAGTCAATAAGAGCATTGATCTTTTTTTATTCCTACCTTACAGTTTTTATTCAAATTGATTTTATAGATCTCTAAAACACCAAGGTCATTTTAAATGAAATGTTACCTAACTATATTTTGCCTCTTAGAAAAATAAGTTGATTTTTTTTTTTGCTTCAAAGTATAAGACTTCACATTTTATTCCCATTAAATTTTATCTTCATATTTTGGGCCCAATATTCTAGCCCATCATGTTCTTTTGGAATCCTAACTTTGCCATTAAATTTTGCTAGCAATATCTCCTAACTTAGTGTCATCTACAAATTTGATAAGCATGTTATTTATGCTATTACATATATATATATATACATATGTGTATACTATTATCTGTTATTTGTACATTGCCTATGTTTTCTAATGTGTCCTCCCCTACCTCTTCCTAGAAAACCATATTTATAACAAATAAAGGGGAAATTCAGAAAGATTAATCCATAAAGTCGAAAAAAGTTTGACATTATATTCACCATTCTACACTCATTGTCTCCCTCCTCTGCAAAGAAGCAAGGTATCTGTCCTTTGGAGCCAAGGTTGGGTCATCTTTATCATAATTAATAATAATAATAATAATAACTAACATTCAAATAGTGCTTTTTAAAAGTCTACAGAAAACTTTATAAATATCTCATTTGATCTTCATACAAACCTGAGAAGTAGGTGCTATTATTATCCTTATTTTATAGTTGAAGAAAGTAAGGCAGACATAAGTTGAGACTTGACAGGGTTTTCACAACTAATAACAGTATTAGAACAGATTTGAGCTCAGGCCTTCCTGCCTCCAGATCCAACAACTCAATTGAACAAAGAGGGACAGCCCTATCCCTTACTCAAAGGGAAAATCCCAAAGTCTCTAGTTTAGCAAAGTAGAGATAGGTGACATGATAGAGAGTGTCAGATTTTTTAAGGTCTTCCCTGAGTCTTTTCCTTCACCAATTTGAAGTGGGGTTGCCTTCATCCATCTGCCTTCTTGAAGCAGGAAGCCAGAAGTACCCAAAGCAACTTGAAGGTTAAAGAGCCAAAAGAAAACCAGAATTCTCCTGCTTTCACCAACCCCAACCTGCCCCTCACTAATGACAGTACATTCAACTGTATCATTGAGGAGAGAGTTCCATACCAATGGGCTTTTGGACAGGTAACACTGGCAAATTCTTTGGAGTTATACACTAAAATCACTAAATAGTGCACACCCTTTGACCTGTGGCTAGGGAAAGAACTTGTATACACAAAAATATTCAGAACAACATTTTTTGTTAGAGCTAAGAATTATTAACCTAAAGGAAGGGGTGCTACAAATTTAGAAATGATTAAATAATGACAAAGCACAAACTAAAAGGAATAATGATGAAGCTTGTTTTCCATGAGAAATGTTAGATTAGGGTCACAGAATGAGACATAAGTTTTAGACATTGTCAAAGTATGGATTTGTTTTGCTTTGCTATGATTGTTACAAAGAGGAAGTTTTTAAGTGAAGGAAAAGATTAGGGAGAAAGTAGGGAGAAAGAGGACATTTGTGATGTCAAAAAATAATAAAAAGAAAAAGATCAGAAATTAAGCATCTAAAATGCACAGAAGGTAATTTAGAAGGACAAACAATTAGAACATTGAAACCAATGTGTTGAATTTATTATTTATTTTTTAGAATTAAACTGTTCAGAATAGAGATTCACAGTGTCTTATATAAACCTCTTTTCTGAATTTCTTTATATTTGGCAATGTTCACTTTTGAGGCATCAGTTTCAAAATTTTAAAAATAAATAAATAATTTGAAAAAGGTAGGTGGAACCCCACTCCCTCTCCTCCCAAGATATATATGCCTTCTTCTGCAGTGTCTTCTGTGATGCTCCTTTCTTTTGGTTTTTATATTTTTGAACATTCCTCACTCATTCTCCTTCTCTATGTCATCATCCAACTCCCTAAACTTAGTTATTCCCCCAGGTTCTTGGGTCCCTTCCTCTTCTCTTTTTACCATGGTTCAGTAATTTCATTTGCTCCTATGAGAACAATTATCATGTCTACACATACAACTTCTAGACCTACATATCCTACAGTCTCTCACTAGCACTCAGGTCTCACATCAATATCTGACTCATAAATATCTTCATGTGGATATATGGTAGGCATTTTACATTCAGTTAATTAATCAATCAATAAATTAAGAAGCATTTATTAATCATCTGGCACTTTGCTAGGCAACGGGGATACAAAGAAAAAAAGTAAAATAAGTCCTGCCTTCAAAAAGCTAATATTCTGTTGAAGGAGAAAACACACACAAATGCGTGTGTGTATGTATGTGTATAAAACACATCAATAGCAGAAACAGAATGACTTTGAATTAGGAAAGCACAAGCAGCTGAGGAGGAAAGGCCTTAAATCCTGGGCCATAAGATCCTACTTCAACTAAGCCTTGAAGAAAATTAGGGATTCCAGTAGGGAGAGGTAAGGAGGGGAAAATATTCTAAGCATGCAACATAACCTGTGCAAAGGCATAGACATGGAATGTCTGTTGAGAAAAACCACAAGGTGAACCATGGAGAGTAGAAATAAACAAAAAGGCTAACAAGGAAGGTTGGTGGTAGATTACGAGGAGGTTTAAATGCCAAACAGAGAAGTTTATATTTGAACCTAACATAATGGCAAGATGTTAGTATCTGTGGAGTGAGCAGTGTGGGAGGACAAGGAGGTAACATGGCAAAATATGTGCTCTAGGAAAATCACTTTGTTAGCTATATGGAGAATGGATTGGAATGGTAAAAGATTAGAATCAGAGAAACCAATTGGGAGCTTATTGCCATCAAGAGAACAGATAAGGATCTGAGCTATAGTGTCAGACTATGTGAATGGACAGGAGAAGACACATGTGAAAGGTCTTATAGTGAAGGAAAGGGCAAGATTTTCACAGCTGACTCGAAATGTGAGATAAATAAGAGTTATGAGACAAGAATGACACAAAGATTGTGACCCTGCATAACTGAAAGAACATCAGTACTCTTAATAGTAATAGGGAAGTTAAGAAAAGGGAAGAGTATGAGGTTAAAGATAAATTCTGTTTCAGACATATTGACCCAAGGATGGGTATAGAAATATCTAGTTAAAAGTATCCAATGAGCAGATGATGATATGGGATTGAAGCCCAGAGGAGAGAACAGGACTAGATAAACAGATGTGTGAGTCATCTGCATAGTGTAACAATTGAAATTCTTGAGGGGCATTATTTCTTAATTTTTAGTTAATTTATGAATCAATTGCTCAAGATCATCTAAAATGGCTAGTAGACTTCTACCCTCCACAATCCAAATGGGTACCAATGAGAGTGAGTGGGGCAAAGTTAGAAGTGTCCCATAAGCAGGCGATTATATGAGTCTAAAGCTCTCAAACAGTCCAATGTATACCCCCTTGTGACTTCACCACTCAGATTCTCTCCTGGACATCCCAAGACATCTCTGATTGATAATAGTCATTGAGGAGGTAAATCTACATACAACCAATTTCTTCCTCATTACTGCATCACAGGAAGAGGTGGGTTTCAGGAAGATACCACTATATCCCTTCTTCCTTTCCATGTAGCTGGATCAAACCAACATGGCTGCAGAGTACACAGGCTTCCTTTAATCCCTCTAGTTTATCAAGTGGCTGCTCATCCTGGTCCTTAATCTTTTTATCCTTATTAAATATCTTAACAAAAAGGAGGTCTCAACCCAGTTTCATAGCCTCAACTTGGGGGAGCAAAGATTTCATTATTTAATATTAATTTCCAACAATAGAATTTATCATTGAATTTGTGGGAGATGATTGTCATTAAATAAGAGAAGATAGACATAAAATAGAAGCAGTCTTAGGATAGATCTTTGATATATATATACCTGCAGTTAGTTGATATGACTTGGATGAAGATATAGTAATGGACACTGAGAAACAATCAGAGAGGTAGAATGAGGTGGGGAAAGGAGAGAGCAAAAGAAAATTCAGAGAGAAGAAATGAGCCTGGACATTAGGCTGTTCCACAATGTCTAATGATGCATTGAGGACAATAATAATGGAGGTTGAGGAAAGATTATTAGATTTGGAAATGAAGGAAAAAAATGGTAACTTTGAAGAGGGAAGTTTCAGTTATACAGACACAAAGAACTGGTGTCATTTCTTTAAACCTGATTATCAGAGAATTGGGAAGGGGAGCATTAGAAGAATATTCTCTACCCATGGATAAGTGTAAGACAGTGCTTAACAAATCTACAGGATTGTTATGCTGAAAGACACTGTGCAGTTGTAACAAAAATCTTAATCCAAGGTGGTGGTGGGGAACAATGAGGACTTGAAAGCAATAGATGTTATCTAAATTAACTGTTTTGAATATAGTGATGAATAGCATAACTATTTTACTGATACCCCTTTACTTTTGCATCATCACTTTCATTTCTAAATATATGCCTCTCTAACAGTCATCCCTCATGACAAAGATTTAAAATTAAAAAGGAGGGAAAAAAACAGTTCAGTAAACCAATCAATATATCAACCAAGTCTGATAGTATATAATGTATTCCACATCTGTAGCCCCCTTTCATCTCTGCAAAAACGTGAGAGGTACATTTTCTCCTCCCTTCTCAGGAGCCAAACTTGGCCATTATAGACTTCATTTATATGGTTTATTCACTGTGTATAAATTATTTCCCTGGTTCTAGATTTTTTCTTTTTATCAATTCCTATAAGACTTCTCATAATTCTCTAAATTCTTCATGTTCAGCCTTTTTATGACACAATATAGTTTGTTACATTCATGAAACACAATTGATTTAACCATTACACAGAAGATAACGAACTGTTTTGTTTCTATCTCTTATCTACTACAAAAAACGCTTCTATGAATATTTTTATTATATATTATCCTCTTTCTGTCTTTTAACTTCCTTAGATAATTTACCTACCAATCAGATCTCTAGGTTGAAGATGATGGATAATATTGTTATCTATTTAAAAGAAGAATTACAAACTATTCATTATATAAGTTCCTCATCAGTCAGGCAAAACTTGAGAATTCTGATTCAGGGATGTTTCATTAGAAGTCATACTCTTAAGAGCAAGGTCGTATCATTTGTTTTTCTGTCATATCTCAGAATACAATTCTATCTTCATCCATGACTTCTCGTAATTCCCTTCAGAAATGGCCTGAAAGTATAGAGAGAATGAAATTATTCAACCACCACAAATTTAAATGTTTCTGTTTGTATGGTCTTAGATGCTGTGATAAAGGGGAGGGAGGAGGAGAAAGATAGGGAGAGAGATGGAGAGAAAAAAGAAAGAGAGAGATTTATAGTGAAAACCATATAGCTGAATTAGTCAGCTCTAAAGTGTCTTCCATTCCCTAGCTACATAGGACTGGAATCAATTATCAAGTCAAATTCAAATCAGTCGAGATATCTTCATAGATTTTGTTTCTTCTCATTAGGAAATCATCTGGAGCAATGAAATAGAAATTAATTTTATTATCCAAGAAAATGGCCTTAACCAACCAGAGTACTTCAATGGTGTATATATATTTTTTCTCTGTTAACTAAATCTTTTTCAATGCTATATTCTATTCTTGCCTTTAAAGGGAAACTAATACAGCTAATAATCAGTAAAAAAGCATTTATTTTAAAACTAAGAGGATTAAATTCATTCTTTATAATTTTTCATTTATCTATTTAAAATTAATTGATTTTGTCCTATAACTGCTTAAGTCATGTTTCTTTAGCTCTGAACTTAGTGCTGAAACTCAGCTGGTCTGTAATGAGTTAAATTTAGAATTCCTGTTCTCTTGTTTATCACTGTTCTATTCTTGCCTCAAGGAATTCTGTTATCCTTGGGAGATGCAGATGGACACCAGGGAGTCTGGTCTAGTATTTTTATACCACCAAGAAATCCTTCAAGGATGTCTGAATTGCTATCCAAAGAAGTCTTCCCCACTATCTTTTTACCTTACAGATGGACTCAAACAGTAAACACTTCTTAGTCACAGAAGGGAAGGAGGGGGTTGTTGCTAGTCCCCATTCCCAACTTCTAACCAATCATATTGTTCCTCTCACCTCAGCTATATTTATAGTTAATTGATTTAGTCCTGTAACTAACTAAGTCATGTTTCTTTAGCTTTGAACTTAATGTAGAAATTCATCTGGCCTATAATAAGTTAAGTTTAGAATTCCTATTCTCTTATTTATCATTTTATCATTACCCTGTTCTTTTATAATAATGAGTTAAGTCTTTGTCTCAGCTTCTTTGGCTTAAAACTGAGGCACAGTCATTGACCCATTCTCAGTGGTGATTTCACACTCTGTTAATAAAATGTTATTTCACTCAGAGAGAATGTTGACATGACATAACATAAACCTACTTTGACTTTTACTCGCAACAACACCTACTATATGTCAGTCCATATGCTAGCCACTAGAGACACAAAAACAATAAGGAAACAGTCCCTGACATTGATGATTTTACATTTTATAGGAAGATTGCTGTTACACATAACTTTATATAAAATATATGCAGAAGAAATTTTAGATAATTTGGGCACCAAGACCCTTGACACTGGAGACACCAAGAAAGATCTGATAAATATGGGATATGGGTTTAATCTGAGCTTTGAAGGAAAGTAGCAATTCCAAGAGAAAGAGATGGGGGGGGCGGCATTCTGGCATCAAGGACAGCTTTTGCAAAAGCAAAGAGCTAGGAGATGGAATGTCTTGTCAAGACAAATGCAAGCAGAGTCTGTGAAGGGAAGCCTGGAAAAATAGGATGGAGTCAGGTTATGAGGGGTTTTAAATGGCTTGTAAATCGACCATTTCATTTGGGATATAATGACACTGGCAATAAAGAGGATTTTCTGGCCAAGTATTCAATCTGTGGAAAACTCTCACACTTGCTCCTAAACAAATTCCCCCTTCATGGTCAAGAGGAGTTTTACCAGTTACACCATTGATTGGTTTCAGAAAAGGAGCTCCATTTTCATTGATCTCTGATCTTTCTTTTTGATTCCATGACTGAATAAATCCAGAATAGAGAACGATGTATGGCTCCCTTTGACTTCAGGGCTCTCATCTCTTGCTGAATTTGTCTTTTGAATGTAAAGTGAATCACTCAAAGATGAACATTCTTACATGTGGTCAGAATTTTCTCATCCCAGTGACTCTGAATTCTGTATATCATCATCCAAACTCCATTCCATGTCCCCTATTATGTAATTTCTCATTCCCATCCCCTTCAAATCCAACATGTCAAAGTTATGCCATAATTTCATTCAACCTTTCCACTGCACTTTCCTTTCCAACCCTGGATCACACCCACCATTCATCATCTTCAATCTAACATCACTGAATAAAGGTAAAGAACTCATAGAACCAATCGGTATGACAGATTTTATGGTACATAATCTGAATTGGTTACTTACTACTATTTGCTAGGTAATTCTTCTATGTCTCCCTTATCAACTCACTATCCCACTCTCCACAGTGGCTTTTCCAATTTTATCACCCCTCCTCAAACTTCCCATGGCACTCACTTTCCCCATTCTCTCAGCTGAGAATTTTCCCTCATATTTGACAGAAAAATTTGAGGTCATTCACCTCCACTTCCCTCCTCTTCTTTATCTCCTCTCATTCAGGATACCAATTGCTTTCTCCTTCATCATGCTTGTCTCACATGATGAAGTGGCCTTACTTCTTAAGAAGGCCAACTCCCTTAATCTGTTCAAGTGATTCAATTTCCTCCTATCTCCTCCAAAAGATTGTCTCCCTCCTCTGTCATTCCCACTCTTTCACATTTTCTGTTCCTATTTTTTTCTTTTTTTAAATGTAGGTACAATTTTAATAATCATTTTCTAATATTTTGTAATTCATGTTCTCTCCCTCTCTCTCCCCACTTATTCCATACAAGATGGCAGGAAACATGTTATATGTTATACATGTGTTATCATACAATACATATTTCCATGTTTGTCATGCTATGAAAGAAGGCAGGAATCGCTTATACTAAAGAAAATTTCATAAAGGAAATGTAGTGAAGAATGGTAAGCATCAAATTGCATTCAGACTCTATCAGTTCCTTCTATGGTGGTAGATAGTCTGTTTCTTCATGAGTCTCTTGGAGTTGTCTTAGATGCTTGCATTGCTGATAATATTTAAGTCATTTATTGTACTTTATTGTATCATTGTACTTTATTGCTATTAGCAAGTACAACATTATTTTCCTTCACTTACTTTCAACTTTTCCCTATGTAATTACTTCTTTCCTACTGCCTTCAAACATGTCCATGTTCTCCCATCCTGAAAAAAACCCTCACTCAATCCTTCCATCCCCATTAACTGTAGTCCTGTACCTTTTCTGCCCTTTGTAGTGAAACTCTTCAAAAAGGAAAATATATGTGCCTCCACTTTCTCTCCTTTCAATCTCTTCTTAAACTCTTACAATCTAGCTTCATCATTATTCCACCAAAACTACTCTCTCCAAAGTTATTAATGATCTTTTAGTTGTCAAATCCAATGGCCTTTTCTGAATCCTCATTCTCCTTAACCTCTCTGCAGTCCTTGACACTATTTATCACATTCTCCTCCTTGATATTCTCCACTTTAGGTTTTTGGGACACCATTATCTTGGTTCTCCTCCTACAAATCTGACCACTCCTTCTCTGTTCCTTTGCTGGATCCTCCTCCAGATCATGCTTTCTAATCTTAGATGTCCTTCTGATTTCTAAACTGGGCCCTCTTTGTTTCCTCCTATAATTTTAATTGCCATTTCTAGGCTGATGATGGTCAAATCTATCTATGCTTCCCTTTTCTCCTTGCTTACTTCCAATATCACATCTCTGACCACCTTTCAGACATCTCAAATTGGATGTTCCATAGACGACCTAAATTTAAAATGTCCAAAACAGAACTTTTTTCCTTCTCTCCTCTGCCACTTCCATCAATCTAGTTCAAGCCTTCAGCACCTCACACCTGGATTATTGCAATAGTCTGCTAGTGGGTCTGCCTGCCTCAAGTCTCTCCCCATTCCAATCCATGCTCTGTTCAGCCACTGAAGTAATTGTCCTAAAACACAGATCTGATCATGTCACTCCCCAAGCAAATAAACTCCAGTGACTTTCAATTTCTTCCAGTATCAAATACAAAATTCTCTGTTTGGTATTCAATACCCTTCATTATTACCTAGCCTGATCTTCCCTTTCCACTCTTCTTATACATTACTTCTAGACACATACTTTTAGTTTCAGTGACACTGGCCTCCATCTTCTGGCATTCTCTCTGACTGTCCCCCAAGCCTGGAATTATATGTCTCCTCTGTTGTGACTATTAACCTCCCTGCCTTCCTTTCATTCCCAACTAAAATCCCACCTTCTTAGAATTCTAAAGTTTTCCATCTATTAAGTATTTCCTATTTATCCTATATATAGCTTGTATTCTATATATTTTGTTGTCTCTTCCATCAGATTGTAATTAGATTGCATGCTAGAGAACAGAGACTATCTTTAGCCTCTTTTTGTATTCCCATGTCTCAGTACAGATCTTGGCACAAAATAGGTGCTTAATGATTTTTTTTAATTCATTGGTCTGAAGATTCTTCATAATATTTTCTTTTAAGAAATACTCTCTTGGGGGCAACTGGGTAGCTCAGTGGATTGAGAGCCAGGCCTAGAGACGGGAGGTCCTAGGTTCAAATCCGGCCTCAGCCACTTCCTAGCTGTGTGACCCTGGGCAAGTCACTTGACCCCCATTGCCTAGCCCTTACCACTCTTCTGCCTTGGAGCCAATACACAGAATTGACTCCAAGACGGAAGGTAAGGGTTTAAAAAAAAAAAGAAATACTCTCTTGAAAGAAGTATCTTAGGTGCAGAACCAAGGTGGTACCTTAGTAGCAGCCAAAGCCTAAACTTCAGGATCCCAGGATGGGGGCTACACCAGTAAAAATCTCAGACCCACTTCTTGAAGTCCCAGGCCCTGGCACCAGCCCATAGTGGGGCCCAGAAGTCCATAGCACTGGGTACTTTCAAGTCTCCTTAGTTGAGGAAGTGGAATCAAGATGGCCATTTAGAGGCAGCAAAAGTCCAGACCTCTCTGAAAACCCTTCCATGCCAATCAAAAACAGTGCTTCAAGGGGAACAGAAAACAAAATCTAACAACAGGACAGAGCTGGGCGGGGAGGGGTCATCCTGCTGGATTCAATTTAAAAGATATGCCAAAAAAAGGCTCAATTCTCAGGTTTAAGGAAAAGGAAGAAGGAAGGTCCCAGGACCCCTTCCCCACTTATGCTGAGTCTCTGGTGGCTGCTGGAATCTTTGGACAGGCAAGGGTTTGGCCTGGAGGGAGTGCCTTGCTGGCATAGCTGTGCCAGGCTCAGGGTGCTGACCACAGTTAGCATGGAGACAGCTGGAGGAGAAGCAAAGAGAGGGCAACTAGTCTCAGCCCAAACTCTCCATTTTAGTCCCTCCCCTTCTAGAGGTTTTCTACTGAGAGCACATCCAGGTCTGCAGATAAGTTCCACCCTATCTTAATCTTGTCTATAGGGAAGATAAGAAATCTTCAGAGGGCAGAGAAGCTCTAGCTGTGCTGAGAGCTATGCTGACTGAGCTCCCAGGGAGAAGGTTGCAAACACCTTAGAATGCCTTATAACAGGGTGGGAAGTCCAGCTCCCTTCAGTCTCCACACCTTTACCTACACCTTCAACTTCTGCTGCCAGCTAGGGATGATCTGACCTCAGGGTTCATTAATACTCCATCAGTCTAATCTAGTCAATTAGCAGAGTAGAGAAGCCCCTTCAGGACAGAACAGCCCAAATCCACAGATCCAGAAAATAAACAGAGGAGCAAGATTACAAGCAATGATAGAAGAGAAAGAAGGGGAAAATATGAGTAAACAACAGAAAAAGAAAAAAGAAATTACAATCAACAGCTTCTATCCAGGTAATGAACAAAGAGCAAATAGAACAGAAGAGGATCAAGGAACACCAAACAAAAACACAGAAATTCCAGCGAATTGGACACAGGCTTTGGAAGAATGTAAAATGAAGGTGAAAGATGACCTACAAACAAAATCAGACCAGAAGGATAAAGATAACCAAAAAGCCAGGGACAAAATTTAGTTTTTAAAAATTAGAATCCAGGACTTCCGGTTAAGATGGCGGCTTAGAGAAAGCTGAAGCTCAGATCTCCGGAAAACCCTTCCCGACCGATCTCAAACTAGAAGCTCCTAAGGCGCCGAAATTCAAAACGATCAACAGCACAGACCCTGGGAACCCTCCTCCTGGACCTGGACCCGGTTCAAAAGGTACGGCTCCCCTTAAAAGCCAGAACCCGAGATCACTCGGACCTCAGGGGTAGGAGCGCAGAGTCCAAGGCTCCCGGAAGCGGCAGCCGCGCCGGGCTCAGAGAGCAGGGTCTGAGGAACAACAACCCTCAGGGTCTTCTACCCAAGTCCCAGTCCGGGTGAAAGTTACTGCCTGGGGCTTCCGCTGCAGAGAGCCCTTTGGTCCGGGTGAAAGTTACTGCCTGGGGCCTCCGCTGCAGAGAGCTGGTCAAAACAACAGCAACCCTCAGGGCAGGCAAGACAGCCTCACGGGCTGGATCCTGCTATCCAAGTCTCAGTGAAAGTCTGTGCTCTCGGAGCTTGGGGAAGCGGCAGCCCATCCCCCCGCAGGCCCACGAAACAGCCTCACGGCCAGCGATTCTGAAGGCAACTTCCGGAAATCGAGCCAGGGGGAGAGTGTGGCCTCGTGGTCCGACCCTTCCATTCCAGTTCCAGTGAGGCATATTCAGTTTAACCCAGGGAAAGCTCATAGAACTATCTGCCCAGGACTAAAGCCCCTGAACACCAGAAAGAGACAAGAAAAACTAATCCTCCACATTCAGAAATGGCAAACTCCACAGAACCACAGAAGCCCCAAAATACCAAGAAAAATAAGAAGAAAGGGGCGACTTTGGACACATTCTATGGAGCCAAAATACAAAATACAGAGCAGACAGAAGATAATATAAAAGAAAATGCTCCAAAACCTTCCAAAGGAAATGGAAACTCTCCACAAACCTATGAAGAATTTGAATCAGAAATGACCAAAAAGATGGAAGCCTTCTGGGAGGAAAAGTTGGAAATAATGCAAAAGAAATTCACGCATCTACAAAACCAGTTTGACCAAACTGTAAAAGAAAACCAGGCTTTAAAGGCCAGAATCAGGCAGCTGGAAGACAATGATCGTGTAAAAGAGCAAGAATCAATAAAGCAAAGCCAAAATACCAAGAAATTAGAAGAGAACATAAAATATCTCACCGACAAGGTGATAGATCTGGAAAATAGGGGGAGAAGGGATAATTTAAGAATAATTGGACTCCCAGATAAGCCAGAAATAAACACCAAACTGGACATGGTGATACAAGATATAATCAAAGAAAATTGCCCAGAGATTCTAGAACAAGGGGGCAATACATCCACTGACAGAGCTCACAGAACACCTTCTACACTAAACCCCCAAAAGACAACTCCCAGGAATGTAATTGCCAAATTCCAAAGCTATCAAACAAAAGAAAAAATCCTACAGGAAGCCAGAAAAAGACAATTTAGATATAAAGGAATGCCAATCAGGGTCACCCAAGACCTTGCAAGTTCTACTCTGAATGATCGTAAGGCATGGAACATGATCTTCAGAAAGGCCAGAGAGCTGGGTCTCCAACCAAGAATCAGCTACCCAGCAAAACTGACTATATACTTCCAAGGGAAAGTATGGGCATTCAACAAAATAGAAGACTTCCAACTTTTTGCAAAGAAAAGACCAGAGCTCTGTGGAAAGTTTGATACCGAAAATCAAAGAGCAAGGAATACCTGAAAAGGTAAATATTAAGGAAAGGGGAAAAATGTTATCTTCTTTTACTCAAACTCTCTTCTATAAGGACTACATTTATATCAACCTATGTATACTAATATGTGGGGAAAATGTAATGTATAAATAGGGGGTAAAGAAAGACCAAATAGAATAATGGTTCTCACACAAAGATTCACAGGGGAAGGGGAGGGGAAGAAAACTCCTATAAGAAGGAGAGGAAGAGAGGGGGGGGGTTCACTTAAACCTCAATCTCAGGGAAATCAACTCTGAGAGGGAAAAACATCC
Organism: Monodelphis domestica; assembly: GCF_027887165.1. Lineage (NCBI taxonomy): Eukaryota > Metazoa > Chordata > Mammalia > Didelphimorphia > Didelphidae > Monodelphis > Monodelphis domestica. The sequence goes on from NC_077227.1 coordinate 448,936,566, forward strand.
AGATCCATTGGGATCTTGAATTCTATCTTACCCAACAAGGGTAAGGAGAAGGGAAAACCAAGGGGGGGAGGGGGAGAGGGAGAACAAAAAGGGAGGGAAAGAGAGGGGGGAGGGGGAGGGAAGAAAAAGGGAGGGACTAAAAAGGGAAACATCAAGGGAGGGGACAAGGGGGACTGATTCAAAGTAAATCACTGGACTAAAAGGTAGAGCCGAAGAAGAAAAGGTTAGAATTAGGGAAGGCAATCAAAATGCCAGGGAGTCCACAAATGACAATCATAACTTTGAACGTGAATGGGATGAACTCACCCATAAAACGTAGACGAATAGCAGAATGGATTAGAATCCAAAACCCTACCATATGTTGTCTTCAAGAAACACACATGAGGCGGGTTGACACCCACAAGGTCAGAATTAAAGGATGGAGTAAGACCTTCTGGGCCTCAACTGATAGAAAGAAGGCAGGAGTGGTAATCATGATATCTGATAAAGCCAATGCAAAAATAGACCTGATCAAAAGGGATAGGGAAGGTAATTATATTTTGTTAAAAGGGACTCTAGACAATGAGGAAATATCATTAATCAACATGTATGCACCAAATAATATAGCACCCAAATTTCTAATGGAGAAACTAGGAGAATTGAAGGAAGAAATAGACAATAAAACCATACTAGTGGGAGACTTAAACCAACCATTATCAAATTTAGATAAATCAAATCAAAAAATAAATAAGAAAGAGGTAAAAGAAGTGAATGAAATCTTAGAAAAATTAGAATTAATAGACATATGGAGAAAAATAAATAGGGATAAAAAGGAATACACCTTCTTCTCAGCACCACATGGCACATTCACAAAAATTGACCATACATTAGGTCACAGAAACATAGCACACAAATGCAAAAAAGCAGAAATAATGAATGCAGCCTTCTCAGATCACAAGGCAATAAAAATAATGATTAGTAATGGTACATGGAAAACCAAATATAAAACCAATTGGAAATTAAACAATATGATACTCCAAAACCGTTTAGCTAAAGAAGAAATCATAGAAACAATTAATAATTTCATCAAGGAAAATGACAATGGCGAAACATCCTTTCAAACCTTTTGGGATGCAGCCAAAGCGGTAATCAGAGGCAAATTCATATCCCTGAAAGCTCATATTAACAAACAAGGGAGAGCAGAGATCAATCAATTGGAAATGCAATTGAAAAAACTCGAAAGCGATCAAATTAAAAACCCCCAGCAGAAAACCAAATTAGAAATCCTAAAAATTAAGGGAGAAATTAATAAAATCGAAAGTGATAGAACTATTGATTTAATAAATAAGACAAGAAGCTGGTACTTTGAAAAAACAAACAAAATAGACAAAGTACTGGTCAATCTAATTAAAAAAAGGAAGGAAGAAAAGCAAATTCACAGCATTAAAGATGAAAAGGGGGACAGCACCTCCAATGAGGAGGAAATTAAGGCAATCATTAGAAATTACTTTGCCCAATTATATGGCAATAAATACACCAATTTAGGAGAAATGGATGAATATATACAAAAATACAAACTGCCTAGACTAGCAGAAGAGGAAATAGAATTCTTAAATAATCCCATATCAGAAATTGAAATCCATCAAGCCATCAAAGAACTTCCTAAGAAAAAATCCCCAGGGCCTGATGGATTCACCTGTGAATTCTATCAAACATTCAGAGAACAGTTGACCCCAATACTATACAAACTATTTGACATAATAAGCAAAGAGGGAGTTCTACCAAACTCCTTTTACGACACAAACATGGTACTGATTCCAAAACCAGGCAGGTCAAAAACAGAGAAAGAAAACTATAGACCAATCTCCCTAATGAATATAGATGCAAAAATTTTAAATAGGATACTAGCAAAAAGACTCCAGCAAGTGATCAGAAGGATCATTCACCATGATCAAGTAGGATTCATACCAGGGATGCAGGGCTGGTTCAACATTAGGAAAACCATCCACATAATTGACCACATCAACAAGCAAACTAGCAAGAACCACATGATTATCTCAATAGATGCAGAAAAAGCCTTTGATAAAATACAACACCCATTCCTATTAAAAACACTAGAAAGCATAGGAATAGAAGGGTCATTCCTAAAAATAATAAACAGTATATATCTAAAACCAACAGCTAATATCATCTGCAATGGGGATAAACTAGATGCATTCCCAATAAGATCAGGAGTGAAACAAGGATGCCCATTATCACCTCTACTATTTGACATTGTACTAGAAACACTAGCAGTAGCAATTAGAGAAGATAAAGAAATTGAAGGTATCAGAATAGGCAAGGAGGAGACCAAGTTATCACTCTTTGCGGATGACATGATGGTCTACTTAAAGAATCCTAGAGATTCAACCAAAAAGCTAATTGAAATAATCAACAACTTTAGCAAAGTTGCAGGATACAAAATAAACCCACATAAATCATCAGCTTTTCTATATATCTCCAACACAGCTCAGCAGCAAGAACTAGAAAGAGAAATCCCATTCAAAATCACCTTAGACAAAATAAAATACCTAGGAATCTATCTCCCAAGACAAACACAGGAACTATATGAACACAACTACAAAACACTCGCCACACAACTAAAACTAGACTTGAACAATTGGAAAAACATTAACTGCTCATGGATAGGACGAGCCAATATAATAAAAATGACCATCCTACCCAAACTTATTTATCTATTTAGTGCCATACCCATTGAACTACCAAAATACTTCTTCACTGATTTAGAAAAAACCATAACAACGTTCATTTGGAAGAACAAAAGATCAAGGATATCCAGGGAATTAATGAAAAAAAACACATATGATGGGGGCCTTGCAGTCCCTGACCTAAAACTATATTACAAAGCAGCAGTCATCAAAACAATTTGGTACTGGCTAAGAAACAGAAAGGAAGATCAGTGGAATAGACTGGGGGAAAATGACCTCAGCAAGACAGTATACGATAAACCCAAAGATCCCAGCTTTTGGGACAAAAATCCACTATTCGATAAAAACTGCTGGGAAAATTGGAAGACAGTGTGGGAGAGACTAGGAATAGATCAACACCTCACACCCTACACCAAGATAAATTCAAAATGGGTGAGTGACTTAAACATAAAGAAGGAAACCATAAGTAAATTGGGTAAACACAGAATAGTATACATGTCAGACCTTTGGGAGGGGAAAGGCTTTAAAACCAAGCAAGATATAGAAAGAATCACAAAATGTAAAATATATAATTTTGACTACATCAAACTAAAAAGCTTTTGTACAAACAAAACCAATATAACTAAAATCAGAAGGGAAACAACAAATTGGGAAAAAATCTTCATAGAAACCTCTGACAAAGGTTTAATTACTCATATTTATAATGAGCTAAATCAATTGTACAAAAAATCAAGCCATTCTCCAATTGATAAATGGGCAAGGGAAATGGATAGGCAGTTCTCAGATAAAGAAATCAAAACTATTAACAAGCACATGAAGAAGTGTTCTACATCTCTTATAATCAGAGAGATGCAAATCAAAACAACTCTGAGGTATCACCTCACACCTAGCAGATTGGCTAACATAACAGCAAAGGAAAGTAATGAATGCTGGAGGGGATGTGGCAAAGTAGGGACATTAATTCATTGCTGGTGGAGTTGTGAACTGATCCAACCATTTTGGAGGGCAATTTGGAACTATGCCCAAAGGGCGACAAAAGAATATCTACCCTTTGACCCAGCCATAGCACTGCTGGGTCTGTACCCCAAAGAGATAATGGACACAAAGACTTGTACAAAAATATTCATAGCTGCGCTCTTTGTGGTGGCCCAAAACTGGAAAACGAGGGGATGCCCATCAATTGGGGAATGGCTGAACAAACTGTGGTATATGTTGGTGATGGAATACTATTGTGCTCAAAGGAATAATAAAGTGGAGAAGTTCCATGGAGACTGGAACAACCTCCAGGAAGTGATGCAGAGCGAGAGGAGCAGAACCAGGAGAACATTGTACACAGAGACTAATACACTGTGGTATAATCGAACGTAATGGACTTCTCCATTAGGGGCGGTGTAATGTCCCTGAACAACTTTCAGGGATCCAGGAGAAAAAAAAACACCATTCATAAGCAAAGGATAAACTATGGGAGTGGAAACACCGAGAAAAAGCAACTGCCTGAATACAGAGGTTGAGGGGACATGACAGAGGATAGACTTTAAATGAACACTCTAATGCAAATACTATCAACAAAGCAATGGGTTCAAATCAAGAAAACATCTAATGCCCAGTGGACTTACGCGTCGGCTATGGGGGGTGGGGGGGAGGAAAAGAAAATGATCTATGTCTTTAACGAATAATGCTTGGAAATGATCAAATAAAATATATTAAAAAAAAAATAAAATAAAATTAAACAATTAAAAAAAAAAAAAAAAATTAGAATCCAACAAATAGAAGTAAATGACTTCACAAGGCAGCAAGTCTATAAAACAAACTCAAAAGAATGAAATAATTGAGGAAAATATGAAACATCTCATTAATAAAACTAAAAATCTGGAAAATAGTTCCAGGAAAGACAATTTAAGAATTATTGGACTACCAGAAAATCATGACAAAATAAAAAGTCTGGAAACCATTCTACAGGAAATTATCCAAGAAAACTGTCCCAACATTCTTGAAGAAGATGGAAAAGTGGAGATTCAAAGAATCCACAGATCACCTCCTACATTTAATTACCAAATGACTATAGCCAAATCCAAGAACTAACAGACCTAAGAAAAGATACAAGCTACAAAGAAGCCATTCAGATATCATGGAGCCATGGCTAAGATAACACAGGACCTGGCTGCATCCACACTGAAGGACTGGAAGGCATGGAATATGATATTCTAGAAAGCAAGGGAACTAAGTCTACAACCAAGAATCAACTACTCAGCAAAACTGATTATATTCATGCTGGAAAAAGTATGGTCATTTAATAAAATAGAAGACTTCCAAGCATTCATAAAGAAAAGGCTAGACTTAAACAGAAAATTTGATTCCCAAACACAGAACTCAAGAGAATCACCAAAAGGTAATTAAGAAAGGGGACCCAATAAGTTCAAATGATTTGTATTTCTATAAAATGATATCCATAACTCAAGCCTCCTCAGCTGTGCAGAAGACCTAACCCCCCAAGACAAAACCCTGCAAGTCAGGAGAGCAGGCAGAAGCAGCAATCCGCTTTCAGAATTCCCACAGGCAAAAATAAAGACTGGGAAAATAAGCCAACAGCAGGAAAAAAACCAAAAAACTTAATCCTCAAAAATTTCTATGAGCTCCAAGAGCAAAGTACAAAACCAATAGATGGTAAGATCCAAGCAATCACATGCAAAACATCCCTAAAAAATAGGAACTGATCTCAAGCTTTGAATGAAATATCTTGAGCTTTCCTGAATTAGGATTCCATTGGCTTGTAAATCATTCTATCAACAGTGAGTTACTTCACCTTTTCTAAGTGGTAGAAAGTCACACAGAGATTTGCATAACAGTGAATTTGCCTAAATAACTAAGAAGGAACTTTGGTATTTAGAAACACAGGAGTCAAAGCTAGAAATTTCTTAATCAGGGACAAATATCACAAACTGAAGGCAAGCAGCATGAAATGTAGTTGAGAGTTGACTATAGGTGGGCAGTGCCCTTTGGAAGAGGAAATAGAGACCTCCAAGGCATAAAAGCTTGGGAAAGGAAACATGGAATGAGGGCATGGAACTCTCCTATCATCTGGTAACTTTCTATTTTAAAATAAGTTCTTTCTAGAACTAGGTGCTAAGCTCTGTTTTTCTATGCAACCCAATGCCTTTTAGTGAGGTCATCACCCTTTACATTTATCATCCTCTAAATTTGTCATCTTCCAAATTCAACACATTAAAGCAAAGCCCCTTTGGTACATTCCTGGTTTCAGTTCTTTTGCAAGGAGTCTTTGTTTGACAATAATCTGCTTTGTGAACCAGAAAGGCTGGAATTCTGGCATAATAGAGTACATGGACACAACCCACCTGGAAGTGATCCCCATATTGTTTCACTTTATTCTAAATGTGCCCAGAAGGATAGAGATGTAAATGGTCAAAGCAAAATAATTCATGGTTTTTAAGAGAATTTCCCACTCCCTTTTAGGGGGCTGGACAATCTTCAGATAATACTTATTTAACACTGATGCCCTTGATGGAGGAAAGCACTTACAAAGAAGGAACAAAAATAACCCAGCTGAGCTAGAGAGCATCCATACCACTGTATCTGATACAAAAACCAATTGCTCACCATGATGACTGCAGAGAAGACTGGAAATAAAATTACTATAAAAGTAATTAAAATAATCCAACCTATGTGATACATTTGCTATTGATTATCTGGAGCACAGTTTCAGGGAGTTAATTAATACAGCCTCCACGGGAGCCACATGCTGGAGCACACACATAACACAGCATTGGTTGTCGTAGCAACAGGTAGGAGAAAGGAGCTCACAGATTAAATTGAAAGAAAATACAGTGTTATTGAATTCGACTTAAATGAAATGACTTTAAAATATGAGGAGGCAGCCTAAAATTTAAAAAAAAAAATCTGTATGAAAATGAGTCATTGTATGTCTCTAATTGGACCAGAACAGAGTATTTGTACTTAGACCTGGGAGTGCACAGTGTGGGAAGACTTGATGTGTGTTATAGGAGTGGGTAAAGGCTTTAGAGAATTCATTATGGAGAAAATGTTGCTTAAGCATTGCTAGCTTTGGGTACCCTCTCCAGCTAAAATGACTATTATGAATAATAATCTCTGAGAGCCCTAAGTAGGATGAGTCAATTTATTTTACCTTCCCTGGAACGGAGGGGTTTGGGGGAAGACACAACTTATTTTGAAGCACTAGTTAATAAGATGAGTCTCCTGGAAACCAGCTTCTTGTACATAGTACTAATAGATAAGCCGCAGGCTACCAAGGGTGTTTGCTCCCAGGCTCTCTCTTGATGGGGGGATTGCCACAAACAAGTCCTAGATTTCAGTAGGGAAACAGGCCAACTGTGGTCCTTAAATTCAAGAAGTCTTCTGAGAAGATGCAGTAAATAAAGTAATTTTGGAGGTACTAGAAAGGACCCCTTTTCCCAAAAAGTATTTTTATCAAAAGTTTACTGAAGCTGAAAAATCTCACCATTAGAGAGAGATTCAGTATTTCAACTAACTAAAACTTTGTCCTCTATTAAAATGAAAACATCCATGGGATGGATAGGACATTCATTATCACCAGTCAGTTAACTGGTATTTGTAAATTTATCAGATGCTGTCCAGAGGTAGGAGGGACCCATAGTTTAGAGAAGGTCACTGGAGTGTGCTGAAGCCAGTTTGAACCAGACCCAGGGCCAATTGTTAAATTTTCAATGTGAGTATTTGTTGTTTTACTGATTTTCTAAATGCAAGAAAGTGATGGAAAAGTTAATAATCATGCAGATTACAACTAAAATTGTGTCAGGAGTACTTTTTTTTTTCTTCCTGGAGAGCCAATCATTAAATATTTACCCTGGGAGAGAATGTTATCAGAACCTCTTTATGACTTAGTTTAACTATAATAAAATAAGGGATTTTAACTTGATGATCTCTAAGGTCCCTTTCAACTAAAGATTCTATGATCCTATGACACAGAAAAGGGAGGCTAGAGACAAAATTTTACTAACTTCACCATTTTTTCCAAGACTCAGAACCAAAGAGAAGCTCCAGCCATCAGGCTTAGATTTTAGCATTTGGTGACAGTATTGGTTAAATAAAGTAACTAAAGGCTAACAATTATATAGCAATTATTATGCCACACATTGTGCTAAGCACTTTATAATTATTATTTCATTTAATCCTCACAACAACCACAGGAGGTAGATGCTATTATTATTCCCATTTTATAGATGAAGAAATTGAGACAAACAGAGGTAAAGTGACTTGCTCAGGGTCATACAGCTATTAAGTGTCTGAAGTCATATTTGAACTTAGGTCTTCCATTCTGTAAGCCCAATACCTCTGCCCCTTACATCCTAATATCTTATGTTTTCTCCTAATCCTGAAATAGCATATCGATCGGTATTAGAATGAGACAGGGAAGGGGAGAAAAATGGATAATGGGCCATATAGAGACCAATTAGTGAAGAACACAATGCCTGGCACAGAGGAGGCACTTAATGACTACTTGCTGAATGAATGAAGACCTGACAATTGCTTTGTTAAGCTTGGTAGGGCTATTTCACCTGTATGTCACATAATTGCCTCCTTCTTGAGTCTACTGAGAGTAAAGTTCAGAATAAAGTTAAGTGGAGTCCACTCTCCCAGTGCTGGAAGCCAGGTTTTTCTACCTGAAAGAGGAAAAATCATGACAGTCAATTCTCAAATATTAACACTAATTAAGGATGGATAACTCAAAATAAGAATGAATCCAAGACATCTTCCCCCTGGGTTTTATAAAGCATTGTGATGTTATGAGATATAAAACAGATAACATTGACTACATTAAATTAAAAAGTTCCTGCACAAATAAAAGCAATGCACCACGATTAAAAGGCAAAGAACAAGCTGTGAAAAATCTTTTTAGCAAGTCTCTCTGACAAAAATTTCTTTTCTCAATAGATAGAGAACTAAGCCACATCTCTAAGAATACAAAGCATTTCCCAATCGAAAAATAGTCAAATGATGAGAACAGATAATTCTCAGATAAAGAAATTAAAATTATTTTTAGTTTTATGGGGAAAAATGCTCTAAAACACTATTGATTAGAGAAATGCAAATTAGAACAACTCCTAGCTACCAACTCACACCCATCAGACTGGCTAACATGATAGAAAAAGAAAATGATAAATGCTTGAGAGGATGTAGAAAAATTGAGGCACTGATACAGTGCTGGTGGAGGTGCCAACTAATACAACTATTCTGGAAAGCAATCTGGAATCATGCCCCAAAGGACCATCAAACCATGCATATACCCTTTGACCCAGCAATACCAATACTAGGTCTGTATCCCCAAGAGATTAAAGACAGGGTAAAAAGAACCTACCTGTACAAAAAGATTTATGGTAGTTCTTTTGTGGTGGAAAAGAACTAGAAAGTAAAGGGATGTCCATAAATTGGGAAATGGCTGAACCAGTTGGAGCATATGCTTATAACAGAATATTATTGTGTCACAAGAGATGACAAACAAGTTGATCACAAAAAGATCTGGAAAGGCCTAAATGAAAGAGTTGTAAAGTGAAATGAGCAGAACCAAGAGAATGTTGTATACCATAACAACAATAATGTTTAATGATCAACTTTAAATAACAAACTATTATTAATAAGACATGGATCCAGGACAATACCAAGAGATCATGACCAAGAAAGGACATCCAATGCCATAGAAGGAGTAGACAAAGTCCAAAGGCAAGTTGGAACATACAATTCTTTATTTCCTTTATGAATTTTTGTCTAGTGTAAGCAATATGTCTTCTTTCACAATATGATGAACATCAAAATATGTATTAGAGATAATATATATATATATATATATATACCATCTATATCATATTACCTGCCTTCTTGGGAAGAGGGGAAAGGGTGAGAGGAAGAAATAAAACATGGATTACAAAATATCAGAAACCAAATATTAATAAATTGTGTTGACATGTAATGTGGGAAAAATTATTTTTAAACATTTTAAAGCATTGCGGTAGGGGTTGGAGGAAGAATCATTTACCTTCCTAATTTTATTTGCTAGTCAAACAAGATTCCTTTGGTGAAATTAAATTACCTGGTGGTAGAGGAGAATTCTACAGAATGTGCCTTAGAGGAAAAAACAATAATTATAGCAACAGTAACCCTTCAAGACAATCCACCTCCATATAGCTGGAGCAGAGTGGCCCATAGGCATGTATTAGAAAGAGGATTTGAATTTTCTAATGCCCAGCACTCTGGGCAGAGAGCACATTTACTTGCTCTAATTATGTCTAAAAAATACAATGAAAAGTAAAACAAATGTCTCTGATTTGTAAAGGAGTTTTGAGGGTATAGTATTAGTTGAGATGCTGTTGAATCCCCATTCCTTCACTATCTATATGAATTTGAGCCCTGGAGTTGCCACTAACTCTGTGGCCCTGATCATGTTTTTTTTTTTCTCTCTGAGTCTCAGTTTTCCAACCTATATAATATGTGACCTATCAGATACAATAGCCTCTGAAGCACTGAAGATGAAGCTCACTTTAAAAGAAAGGGAGATATATGCAGTGGGTAGAAACAAGTGGCAACATGGGGCAAGCAAGGCATTAAGTAAAAGAAGCAGCATGAAGGATGTTGTTGCATAAATGTATGACTGGGGAGAGCTAGGTGGCTCAACAGATAGAAAGTCAGGCCTGGAGATGGGAGGTCTTGGGTTCAAATCTAGATTCAAACATTTCCTATCTATGTGTCCCTTGGCAAGTCATTTAACCCCAGCTGCCGAACCCTTACCCCTCTTTAGCCTTGGAACCAATACCTGGTATTAATTCTAAGACAGAAAGTAGTATATTTTTACATAAATTATAAATAAACATAAATAAATGTATGGCTGGGGTGGGAGGGGAATTGGGCCAGTCATACAATGAGAGTGAGGACTAACCTATAAACAGTCCCTTTGTTCCATCAGCATCTAAACAATGTCAAGAGATTTAGAGGAACATCCTCCCCACACTGGGCGTTCTCTCTAAGGCAGGTAAGCTGACAGGCATAGAGCGTCATACAAGATGGTTAGCATGTATGTATGGGTTGCTATCTGCCTCTTTGGAGGTAGAGCAAACACCAGTGAGATGACAGATCCACCGAAGTGGCAGGGATGGACTATAATCCCTGGAGTTCCTTTCATTTCCACAATTCAAGAGTTCTATAAACTATCAAATAAATGATTATCCTGAGTATCTGGAATATCCTGAAGTCTTTTCTAAATAATAAAAGTTAAATAGCATTAGTTTTATAATTTTATAGGCATCTCTCCAAATTAATTTTTATTAATTTTGTATCTGTATATAATTATTACTAATACAAATTATTAATATTATTTATATATATATATATATTTGGCCCCCATATGGAGCATGGTTGTGTCATTGTATGGTTCAAATAGAGCTAGAATAGGCATCTCTAACCTCTTCCCCTAGCGACTATTCTAAGGGATACATTAATTCCTGTCAGGAAGGGAAGCGGGAGATAGGGGCCAGAGGCCACTCTGTTTTCTTCAGAGGGAGAGACTATTAGCCTAGATTTATATTTCACTTAAATATTATTATGCTGGAGGATATTCTTTTCAGTTTCAATCTTTTTAAATTCTATTTATCCTAATTATATATCGATACAATTTTTAATCATTGTTTTCTGACATTTTGCAATCTGTGTTCTCTCTCTCCCTTCCTCCCCTCCCCCCAAAGGCAAGTAATAGAATATAGATTATACATGTTCTGTCACACAATACATATTTTCATGTCATGTTGTGAAAGAAGACACACATCACTTATACTAGGAAAAAACTCATGAAGGAAATAAAGTGAATGCTTCAGTCTTCAAGCTCAGTTCCTTCTATGGTAGTAGATAACCTTTTTTATTAGTTCTTTGGAGGTATCTTGGATCCTTGCCTTGCTGATCATAGTTAAGTCATCAACAGCTGGTCATGATACAAATTGTTGTCACTATGCACAACATTCTCCTGGTTCTGCTCATTTCACTTTGCATCACTTTATATAAATTCTTCTAGGTTTTTTGGTGATTGTCCTGTTCTTCATTTCTTACGGCACAATAGTACTCCATTACAAATATATACTGCAACTAATTCAGCCATTCCCCAATTGATGGGCATCCCTTCAGTTTTTGATTCTTTGCTAACAGAAAAAGAACTGTTATAAATATTTTTGTCCAAGTAGGTCCTTTTTTCCCCTTATCTTTGATCTCTTTGGGATATGGACCTCATAGTGGTATTACCGAGTCAAAAGGTATGTACAGTTTTATGGCCTTTGACATGGTTCCAAATTGTTTTCCAGTCTGGTGGTTTCAGTTCACAGTTCTACTAACAGCATATCAGTGTCCCAATTTTCCCACATCCCCTCCAACATTTCTCATTTTCCTTTTTTTGTGATATTAGACAGGTGTGAGGTAGTACCTCAGAGTTGTTTTAATTTGAATTTTTCTATTTAATAGTGATTGGAACATTTTTTCATATGACTAAAAACAGTTTTAATTCCTTCATCTGAGAACTGCCTCATTATAGCCTTTGACCATTTATCAATTGAGGAATGATTTATATTCTTATAAACTTAAGCTCTCTATATATTTGAGAAATAAGGCCTTTATCAAAGACATTTGCTATAAAACATTTTTCCCAACTTTTTGTTTCCCTTCTAATCTTGCTTTCATTTTCATTGCTTTTGTTTGCACAGAACTTTTTTTTAAATTTAATGTAATCCATTACCTATTTTATATCTCCTAATGTTTTCTATGCCTTATTTGGTCATAAATTCTTCCCTTATCTATAGGTCTGACAAGTAAACTATTTTGTCCTCTTCTAATTCGTTTATGGTATCACCATTTATTTCTAACTCATGCGTCCATTTTTACTTTATCTTGGCAGATGGAATGAGATACTGGTCAATCTAACTTCTGATTGCTGATTCATTAATGGGGAAAAAGCATGACTCCAAGCATTATATCCAAAGTTTGTCTCTCTTTCACTAGCTTGACAAAATTATCAAAGAAAGCCTTTGTTCACTTTCATAACAAAATAGAAGACAAAGTATACATAGAAGAATAAATACTAGACAATACAGAGTGAAGGAGGTTTTTCTTTGGGAATGAAGTAACTCAAGTCAATCAGGAGACAAAGGCAGAGAATGGAGAGAGAGACAGAGACAGAGTCCTAAATTTCACACAAGGAGAAGTTCCCCAGAGTCTTTAGAGTAGCAAGTTAGGGATAAGAAAATGGTGAGGGGGCAACTGGGTAGCTCAGTGGATTGAGAGCCAGACCTAGAGATGGGAGGTCTTAGATTCAAATCTGACCTCAGACACTTCCCAGCTGTGTGACCCTGGGCAAGTCACTTGACCCCCACTGCCTAGCCCTTACCACTCTTCTGCCTTGGAGCCAATACACAGTATTGACTCCAAGATGGAAGGTAAGGGTTTAAAAAAAAAAAAAAAGAAAGTGGTGAAGACTACTGGATGCTCTCACATCTGTTTCTTCCCAGTTGAATGATGAGGGCACAAGTCAAATTGCAGAGATTTTAGAAGCAAGTGAGAAGAGAGGAAGTGGAGAGACCCATTGTGGATGGGTTTTTTTTTTAAGGAGTTTCATCATAAAATAGAGAGGCATAGACAATAGCTGAAGGAGATGAATGGATCAAGTGAGAAGGTTTTTAAGGACCAATGAGACACGGATATGGTCATGGGGAGGAGAGAAGAAGAGGAGGCAGTCTGCTAGAGAAGATGGGAAGGACTAGGATTAAGTGTATATATAAAAGAGTTAGCCTGAGAGAGAAAGGAAGGAGGAGATAGAAGGGTAGGAAATATCTGAGTGATGTGAGATGAAAAACTTAGAAGAAGGAGTATTTAGTGAATGGCCTCAAATTTTTTTCAGTGAAATATGACTTGGGATTCTCAGGTGAAAGGATGAGGGTTTTGAGCAGGGATGAAAAGGTTTGGAAAAGTCTCTGTGTTGAGTGTCATAGTGAATATTTTAGGGAAGTATGAAGGAAGTGCCTTACTACTGAGTTGATATTAGGCTAAAAAATGTACATGTGTCGGTATTCACATGTGTATATCTAATACATATTTATATATATGCATGTATATGAGAATATGTTTATATTATATAATGTAAGACCATTTATGTGATAAATATACATTATTATTATTAGGAAAGGCAATAGTATCGGTCTAGCACTGGAATCATTAAGACATGGAGTCAAGTCTTGAATCTGATACATACTAATTAATCTTTCAGTGTCCCGTTCAACTTTTTAAGACTATAATAAAATTGTTGCTCTGCATTTGTGGATGAAGTTTTCATACTAGAAAATCCCCCTCAGATTCAGAATTGTTAATGTTATGTATAAAACTCAAATGACTTACCATATGCAATGTTCCAGACCTTTACAAACCTTAAAGCACTATCTAAGTGGTAGTAGCAGTCATAATAATAGTACTCAATCATAATGGTAGTAGCAACTCCAGGAAAGTCTTACTCAAATACCTCATACCCTCATCATGGTGTCTGGGTGATCCTTCCTGGGTTCCCAAACACTATTCCAGTGGAACTCAAGCTCTGGTGGATCCTGCCAAATTGGAAGGTCTTCAAATATTAGCATAGTAATGAACACATTTATGTTTTCTGAGAACAAGCTAAGTGAAGCGAGGCTCACTAGAATTTTGCCACTGGGGAATCATTTTCAACCATATAAACTTAGAAAGAAAATGTCCTAAGAGCTAGAAAGAAAAGGGTGCCTGAATCAAAGAAATTCAAAGCATTAATGAATAAACAGAACATATACACAGAGTAATAATAGTAATAATTCACACTAGAGTCAGCATGAATTGTGTTTGAACCCTGGCTTTGACCCATACTACCTGGGTGACCCTGGACAAGTTACTTATCCTCTCTGGGCTTCAGTTTCCTCATCTAAAAACTGAGAATGTTGGACTTGGTGACCCCTAAGGTCCCTTTCAGCTTTAAATTTATGATTCTATAGACACTTTAAAGTTTACAAAAAGCTTTATTTAAGACATTTCTGTGAGGTAAATATATCAAATATTATTATCTCTATTTTACAGAGGGGGAAACTATGGCTCAGGGACATTAAATTATTTTCCCATGGTTAGCCATCTAGTTAGTGCCTGAGGCAGAATTTGAATGCAGATCCAACTGATTCTCAAATAATGTTCTTTCCATGACACCACAGTGCTTCTCATGATATATACATATATGGAACATTCGATTCTCCAATATAGTATGGATGAAATAATTTATCAAGTTTGTGCCCTAAATTCTATTTATCCCCAATCCTGATATAATTCCAATCAATCAATTAAAGATTTATTGTATCCTATTCTGTGCCAGGCACTCCACAGATAGAGAAGATAAGTAGAGAGCAAATGGAAAAATATTGCATGAAAGGACCAGTTCTGGCACATTCTAAAAGGTCAGTTCCCTCCTCCCCCCACCCTCCATATCCAGGAGTCTTGTTTTATTTTTTCTAACAAGACAACAATTAAACCAAAAATCCAACAGAGTTGCTTTTAAGGGAAAGAGAAGAAGCGGAGCCTACATCTCCTTGGCTATCATTCCCTGAGTCAGGGTCACTCTCTATATCTCATTCCAACATCCACACAATTACATAAAGTTTTCCTGGGCTGCAATTAAACAAGAGCACACAGACCTATATCTCTGTGTGCAAGCTCATTAAATGAGAGATAAAGCAAGGGCCAACTGACTTTATAGGCATTCAGTGTGAGAAACCAACACCTCAAAATTTAGATGCTGAGAACAAATAGGAAACACAGACAAGGCTGTGAGATGAGAAGGCAAATTGATTCAAAGAAAGTGTAGTGGGAAGCACAAAAATGTTTGGGGGAAAATGATATGTTTAGAGATAGAACTGATTGTCTTTTACAGTTTACATAGATATCCAAAAAAGGTAGCAGAAATTCAAGGAGATGGTGATGAGCCAGCATAGTAAACACTTCAGAACAAGAGGTCTCTTTGTGTCCTGAAACCTCATGGCATATAAACAGCCTCCCATGCTGGTTCTACTCCTTTATCTGTTTTCATTTCCCATTCATTCCTTCAATCAATGACTTTATTGAGGACTCTATCATGTGCTCAACACCCTGTTCAGTGTTGCAGAGCATTTAAACAAGTGGGAAGAATGATCCTTGACCTCAAAAGGCAGATACTCTCTTTAGGGAGTCAAAAACAGCATAAATGACCTCAAAATACCAAGGAAATATTAATAACATAATGGGTGGTGAGGAAGGGGAAGGAAAGTGAATAAGCATTTATATAGCACCTGAAAGTGCCAGGCACTATGATTAATACTTTATAACTACACAAGTCAATGATATGTTAATTTACATAGCCATAGCAGTTTAATGTAGACATAATGCTTGGCAGTCATTATTATATGATTTGATCTTCAAAATTATTTTATGAGGTTAGTATTCTTATATTATTGCTCCCATCCTATGGATGGTCAAATTGAACATCAGAAAGAGAAGATGACTTGGTCAACAACTAGTAAATTAAGAATTGAGGATTTATCATAGATCGTAGACTTTGGAGATTGAGTAGCCCTTGGAGAGATATTTTATAGATTACAGGATCCATTTTACTGATGAGTAAATTGAGTCTGAGAGGTTAATTGAACTGTTCATGGTCACACAGTATTTTTCTAAGGTACAACTGGAATTTAGGTTCTGCCTAATCCCAACTCCTGTATACTACAAACATCTAATACAAACTCCTAATTTTGTAGATGAGGAACTTGGATTTAAAGAGACTAAGAGCTTTTCCAAAGTCACAGAGACAATAAGTAACAAGGATTCAAACCCATGTCCTCTCACTCCAAATTCAGCTTTCTTTTCCCTTGCATTATGCTTCCTATAATTTATTTTAATATTTAGAAGCATCCTATGCAATAGGTGGGAACCATAGGTAATAATATCTCTAGAATACACATAAGGAAATCGAGGGAATTCCGAGATTGAGTGACCTACTCCTGAAGATACAAATAATCATTGTGAGGGGTGAATTGACACCTCTACCCTCATTCTACAGATGAGGAAACTGAGGCCCAGATTACACACTTAGTAAGCAATAGATTTAGACCTTAAACCTGTGTTTTCTAAAGCCACGTCCAGGGTTCTTTCCATTATGCCACAAGAGTCATTTAGCAGGATACAGATCACAAGGGTCATAAGTCCTCAGAAAAGTATAAGCAAGGTTCTTTGGGAAAATACTAATGCTAATGAAAATATACAGTACCTGCCACCATTTCACTCCAACATCTTCTTTTATTCAGCACTAATTCAACTGAGAAGGAGAGCTGAGGCTCTAATCCTGTAACATCTTATCCAAAGAGATCTGTTTGATGCACTGATTCCAGAACAATAAATCCCTCTCTTAGACCTTGGGATATTTTATTTGAAAATTGAAAGGTAAGGCTTTCTCAGAAATATTTGAAGACTCAAGGGCAGCCAAGTGACTTAGTCAATAGTGAAACAGGCCTGGAGATGGGAGGTCCTAGATTCAAATTTGGCCTCAGATACTTCCTATCTGTATGACCCTAGGCAAGTCATTTAATCTTTTGCCTCACCCTTACCATTCTTCAGCCTTAGAACTGATATTTAGCATCAATTCTAAGGCAGATAGTAAAAGTTTTAAAAGAAGAAATAAAAAGAAAAAAATGTTTAAAGAAAAATTTGAATGTTCCCCCCAAACTCTTCTTTCCATAAACATATTCAGCTCCAATAGCCAAATGTATATCTGAGTTCCCCAGTGGTTCGGCAGAGAGACAGAGACAGAGAGAAGGATCTAGGAAATGATATCAGATGACAAGTCCCATCCCTCTCTTACTACCTTGACACAGGCATTAGAGTGGTTTCAGATCACGGAAGAGTTAAATGCCAGGGCAAGAAGTAAAGACAAGAATCAAAGCGTAGGCTGGCATGAATTAGAGAATATTAATGGAGTCAGACACACATTCTTCAAGTCCTTTTAAGATAATCAGCCAGTTCTCATTGGCATTATCTCATTCCAGCACCACAGTGAAAGAAAATTCACTTGATGGCTCTCCTGGTCAACTCCACAGGAACCAAATAAGCTATATTAATGTGCAGAAAAGATTGGGGCCAGAAAGAGGGGGCAGAGAACTAATTCCAGCAATGAAATCCTTCCAGGACTCAGGGGTTCTCCTTGCTTTTTGCAAAAGACTAAAATTCACCATAAGCAAATTAAATAGTCATGTCGATTAATCATCTTCAATTGGCTTAATCTCTGCAAGAAGAGCCCCACATGCTGTGGGCTCTGTCTAAGGTTTAACACTTAGAGGGCCTGAGCCTGACTCAGGCTGATGGAATAGAAAGAACCTAAACTAAACTAGGTCCCAAAGACAGAGGCCCACATAACACTGACTTTTGAATTGTCTTTTTCAGTATATGGAGTCCATGACAGAGGATGAAGCTATCGACTTTGAGAAATGGAAGGAGAAAGTATTCAGTTCTAATTGGGATAAATCCTGCTGGCCTGTCACTATTTTATATGTCTTTCCAAAGTGGAATGAGTACTCAGAACTTTTATTTGGGGATATGATTAGTGTAGAATCTCCATTTGTGTCTTGACCCACACTTTTGAATCAGATTACAAAAGAAAGATGGTGAACTTGACTTTGGTTGAGACAACATAGAGGCTCCTGACAGAACTGATCTGAGCTCACCTTTTGAAGTGGTCTCTTAAGGCCTGTAATGCTTTCATGATGCCATATAAATTGGTTATAAAACATCAAAATAATGAAGGCTAAGGAAACAGGCAACATGAAGACTTCCCTCTTTGGATATTTATCAGTCAATTACAAAAGAAACCACCTTCACTACAGATTAATATATGTCTAGAAAACCAAAGGTTACCAGCAACCCTTAAGAAAATTTCCCCAATCTTCATCCTCCTTTACTTTTCTACAGACTTTGACCCTATTGGTTACCCCCTTGTTCTCCTTTTTTATTATTATTCCCAATTACATGTAGAAACACTTTTTAATGATAATTTTCTGACATTTTTGCAATACATATTCTCTCCCTCCCTCCCTTTGCCCCCTCCCAAAACAGCAGGTAATATGATGTAGGTTATTCATATGCTATCAAGCAATACATAGTTCCTTCCATATTTGTCATGGGAAAGAATATATATATTATACATTCAGGAAAAACTTATGAAGGAAATACAGGGGAAAATGGTATGCATCAGTCTGTGACTCCATTAATTCCTTCTATGGCTTTGCATAGTCTTTTTCATCATGAATCCCTTTGAGTTGTCTTGGATCCTTGTGTTGCTGTTAATAGTCAAGTCATTCACAGTTTATCATCATACAATATTGTTTCTGTGTACAACATTCTCCTAGTTCTGTTTACTTTACTTTGCATCACTTCATATGTCTTTTTTTCACTCTATTTTTCTTAAAACTTTCTGCTCTTGGGATCTCCTGATTCTCCTGCAAACTCTCCAATTACCATTCCTTCTATTCTGTTGAATCATTTTGCTTGCCAGTCCTTAAACATGAGCCCCTCATCACTTCTAAGGACAGATGGCCTCCCTTCCAACTATGGTTCAAATGTTGGCTTTCTTCTCCTTCACTTCTCCATCCACTCCCTTTATAACACATCTACTCTCAGAGCTTCAGGTGGATAGCATCCAAATCTCTATCTATCTACCCTTCTCTGTTTTGCTTCTGAGCTCTATCTCTTACTGCCTGCTCCATTACTCATTTAGATGTTATATTGCCACATCATACTCAACTAATCCTCTCCAAGTATGATACAAAGGTAAGCTTTTTGTGTGTTTAGTCAAAAGGAAAGGATGTAGCTTAAGGCAAAGAAATGAATAGCTTAATTGTAAAGTTTCAGGCATTGATGAAAGAGATATTGTGGTCTTCCTAGAAACTTTCACATTACACTGTATAGATACAACTTCTCCAACCTTGATCAATATAAGGTCAAGTCCAGCTGAAGAGAAAGATCACCCTCATTTCACATGCACATTCAATCTGTGTATCAGCAGTACCCTAAGAAGTTCTTCATTTTTTCCTCATTGTTTGGAACTCACCAAATTTCCCCAGATTGACTGACATGAGCCAAGACTGATTCTTCAATCAAGCAGCATGCTTTTTGACAAGAAACAAATTTTGATGTGTGTCAATCAACCCATATGACATCATTTCTCTTAGACGGATGTGCCAAATTCATAATATACTTAACAAAACCCATCCACTCTAAATAGGAGGAAGCCCATCAATTCCATGGCATGCTATGTTTCAAATGGGGTGGGGTTGATGGTCTTGACCTCTATCTAGAGCAAGACCCCAAAGGCAAAACTAGTGTGAAACTGTTCAACTTCAAGTATGTTGTTGTTTTTCCTTTCAAATGTAAGGAGGCAACACGCCAAATCATTTAACTTATGATGGGTGTCATTGCTTCAATAAAAAATATATTCTTTTGAAATATGGCTGTGTATCAGCAGAAGTGAGAAATAAGCCAAGAGTCTGCCTCAACCAGAACAGCACAGTGGGGTGGGGGTGGTGAAAAAGAAAAACAGGCATATGATTTTTTCAAAGTGTTGGCTGATTTAAGTTAATTTGCCAAAATGGAAAAAAAAAAGTTTAGGTGAAATGGTTGCTTTTTTTACTCACTATTCAGATACTCAGAGCATGATGAAGATAGAGTTTGAGAAGCTACTTTAGTAAGTTCACCCCTGCACACAACAGTTAGTTATGCCTAAACTGGCCATAACCTCCCAAGCTGACAACCGTTGCATGGTACAGTTGAAAGAATAGCTAGATCTAGAAAGGGAGGACCTGGATTCAAATCCTGCCTCTGATACTTTCTTTCTGATTTTTGTCAAGTCACTTTCTGGGGTTCAGTTTCCTCATCAGAAAAAAAAAAGGCAATAAAACTTGTAATATCTAACTCACAAGATTGTTGTGGAGTTAAAACAGTATAATAAAAAAGGAAGACATGTGTAAACTTTAAAGTGCTATATAAATATCTATTATTATTGTTGTCATGGAAATGAACTAAATCATGGTGATGGTAAGTAGATGAAGAGACAGCCACCAAGAGGCTAGAAAGAGCAAATCTTTTCTTTGACACATTCTTTCTGTGATCTTGGGTAAATCGCCTAATCTCTTAGTACTCTGGGTCAGAGGTGGCAAACATATGTCTCCAGGCCACATTGTAGCCATCAACCCTGCAGAGAGCATCCTGAACCAGATTAAAATGTAATAGGGAAATATTTAACAACATATATAAAACTATAATAGAGCATACGTCATGGGGCCATGTGGTATTCTAAGTCAATGTGTGAGAATGGATCTTTATGTGGAGTTTAGTGGCACCAGTTTCTAATGGAATTTGACACCATTTCAAATCTAACCAACCCTCCAAGACTATGAAATTGTAAGCCTGCGTTGTTAGGAGTTCCCTATCAGGTCAGCTTCCTTCTATCTCTAAAACAAGGATGCTGTCTTCCTAGCCCCTCTCCTCTGCTTACCCAGCCTGTGCTTTGACACAAGCTCTCTGAGGGCTGTTAATTGGTTGAGGTGTTAACTCTACCCAGGTAATATTTTCATTTCACTGGTGGTTTTCATTGCTTGACCTTAATGAATAAATCTGATACAGGGGTTTTCAGACCCTGGGTCAAGTCAGCACAGAAATATGAGCTGATGGAGGTGTGGATCCTATCCTTAAATCATGCTAGGTAACAAAAGCAACCAGGCTGCCTCTGTCCCTTGGAGCCAGAGGCCACAGAAATAACATTCTGAGAAAGGACCAATTAAACTCAATAGAACAAGCAGAACCCAAGGCCAAGTATGGCAGCCATATTCTTCCCAGAGTCCTTAATCTCATAACAACCCATGACATGGCATTTCCTTGAAGCAGTTCTACAGAGAATAGAGCTCAGAAAGTCCCTTTCCACCAAATTTATGCCTACAAAGAAGAACTTGTGAGAGAAGAGTCCGCTTGCCAGTTATTTTTTTTAAATAATTGATTTGTTTTCCCCTGTGTATTCAATCGTTTTTCCCTTGGCTGCTGACAGAAACTACAGGGCCGAGCTCTTGGAAGGGTGCTATTAGCAGCAAATTCGTTGTCATGTGTGGGAGCCCAGATCTGAGGCTATGATGATAAAGAAAAGTTGGATGCAGTTAGGGCTTGCCCCAGAACTCAAAATTCTTAGTTATAGTTCTGGATAATGTTGGTAACATAAGAGTTAGTTTTTCTACAGATATAGATATTGCTAGAGATATATCTATAGATAGATATATGTAAATATATGATACACAGTCATTTGTATATTTGCATATAGATAATTATAGACATATAATTATAACTATAAATCAACAGGGATAGGGAGAGCACATTAAAGCAAAGTTCTAGATATGTTAGATAGAGATCTGTTCCATCCCACTCTACCACTTATTCTGCTTCCATTTTAGGCTATTCATGCTTTGTGCTCCTCAAGAAAGCAAACCAATTTAAAACAGTGAAGCATGAAATTCAGTGACTCATTCTAAACTTCTTCCTTCCCTCTCTCCAACATACCCAATACAGTTTATCCTGTGATTTCAGAAGATTTATCCAGGCAGACAACAAATTTTGAAAGCATCTTCCATAATTTTCATCATCTTTGGAGATCAGAAGTAACCAGCTTTTCACTGATGAAAGGGTTAATTATTTAACTTCTCAGGAATACTAGGAAGCCAAAGCAAGGTTCATGACATTAAGATGAATTCCAAAAGAGGTGGCATCCTGACTGGTGCCATTACAACAATTGGGTCCTGTAAAAACAATCCAGAGCCAATCATGGTAGAGTCGCCTGGTCACATGTCCATCTGTGAGTCCTGATGGGCATGATTAATAAACAAGATACTGAAAGAAAAACATTAATAGAGGAATCATAATGAAATCCTTAACCTCTCCAGGCTTCCACTGTTCAGGGAAGAGTTTGACTGGGTTTATTTTAAATAGATATGTTAAATGAGCAGTCATGACACAACTTTTACTTGTTCTTTTCATTTATTCTAAAAATTAAGATTGAAGTACTGTTGCTATTAGGTATTCTTCCTGCAGGAAGGAATGGAGTGGGTTTTTTTTTAATACATTTGCCAAGAGGCTAAATCATGATTGACAAAATAAAATTTGTTAATACAATGGTTCGAGGCAGTTGACAGAAATTTTTGTCAACAGAATAGATTAAGGGATTCAAAAAATGAAACTTGCAGATGGAATGGCTTTGATGTTTCTGATGAAAAGTATTTTGTTGACAGAACGGATCAGAGTGAAAAAATGCATTTTCTCAACACATGGGCTTTAGCTCTTTGACAAAACACATTTCATCCCTGATGTTTTGGCTGAGTTGTCAATTATTCTGTTGGCTTCACCATTAGCCAATCAGAAGGCTGCAGACTTCAAGTACACTTCATAGCAACTGGGGGGAAGGGGAAGTTGCTGAAGATCTCAGTGAAACTCAGGGATTGGTCACATCTTATTTGACAATGTCATTAGTTTAAACATGGAGATACAATCTAGCCATTCTCCCTCTCTCTCTCTCTCTCTCTCTCTCTCTCTCTCTCTCTCTCTCTCTCTCTCTCTCTCTCTCTCTCTCTCTCTCTCTCCTCTTTCCAGTCTTTGCTTCTATGAAATAAATCCTTTTCTTCTGTTAATAAACTCCAAATTAATAAAGTGGTCAAGAAAACTTCCTAAAATTCATAAATTTCATGGCAGGACTAGACACAAAGAATCACTGAAGCAAACTCTCTCTGGATCTTAAGGAGTTGTTTGGTATCCCCAAGGATTATAAGATTAGCTCCTAAGGACACACACCAAGTTGATATTAGCTCCAGCAAGTATCCTGAGACAGAGTTAATAGTATCATAGATTTAGAAGTGGAAAGGGATCTTAAGTTTTACAGATGACAAACTGAAGCCTCGAAGTCTTACCCAAGCTCACATAGTCAGTGGAAAAGGGGAAGATGAAACCTCTGAAAGCAAAGTCAGTGATTTTCCCCTGTAGTTACCAAACTACTGTTATGGAGACCCAGATGTCTAGAAACAAAGAAGGTATAATAAAGAGAGAGCAACAGAGATAGAAAGAAGGAGAGAGACAAGCTTATACTGGCTTCCCCAAAGAACTGAAAAGAGCCAAAAGTGGAATGGAGCTGTTACTAGCCAGACTAAAGGGTCAAATGGCAATCTTCAAATTCTGATGCTCTCCTGC